>NC_135967.1:47236553-47578024 GCF_053455715.1 Rhinoraja longicauda | reverse complement strand
GAAACATTTGTACTGTAATTGTACAATAAATGCAACAAAACTTTATGCTGACCAATTGTAAATGGGTAATATATAACCTCATGTCTGAAGAATGGTCTCAACCCGAAACGTCACCCATTGCTTCTCTCCAGAGATGCTACCTGACCCGCCGAGTTACTCCAGCATTTTGTGTCTACCTCATGTACTTTTGTCCCTTGTCAGCTCGAAAAGATTTATAAATATAACACCAAAAACAAGAACAGAAAAAAAACAAGAAAATGCTGGAAGTACTCAGCAGGTCAAACAGCATCTTGGAAGAAAAGTAGAACCTGTTTCCAGTCAAGGACCCTTTCCAATCAGGATGGAAAAAATGAGAAAATAAACACGTTAGGTTGCAGAGAGAGGGAAGGGTGGAAAGAACAAGGGGAATATCTAATGAGTTACACATTAAAATAGTTAAAATAACAATTATTTTAAAAACCAAGGGTTGGAGCAAAAATCAAAAAAAGATCAAACTGAAATAAGTTCAGCCCACCAAGTCCTCGCTGACTATCAAAAATCAATTTATGCTAATCTTGCAGCAATCCATTTATTTCCATCAACCCTCCCCAGATTCCACCACTCATATAAGGCCAATTTACAATGGCCAATTACCTACTAACCTGGAGTGGATCAGCTGGGCTAAACACACAGTCACATGCAAACTCTACATAGACAATATCCAAGGTCACGATTGAATCGGTGTTACCGGAGGTGTGAGGGGCAACAACTCCACACCCGTGGGGACAGGTTAAAAACAATGATTCGCTTTCTAATTTTCTAGCATTCAATGAAGGCCCCTGAACCAAAACCATGATGCTGTTGGATCTGTTGAGTGCTTCCTATATGTACACTTTTTATTTAACATTTTCACCATCTACAGTTTTGCTCAATTACACTACAAAGGAGAGACATTCATCTTTGAAACCACAATATAAATACTAAACTACATTCACTCCTTTAAAGGACTATTGTAACATGGTCATCACTCCACATTAGCAAGATTGTGATTCCACCAAGACTCTAGAAATGCTAAACTATGAATCCCTTCCAAAGAACCCCAAATGTCACCTATCCATTTTCTGCCTAACCTGTTGAGTTACTCCAGCACTTTGGGTTTTGCACTGTGACACTTTTTAATTTCCATTGTTGTCAGAAACTGCTATTTCCCCCCATCCACAGTCTAAGTAACTTATTTACTCCCAACTGAGGGCGGCACAATGGCGTAGAGGTAGAGTTGCTGCCTCGTAGCACCAGCGACCCAATTTTAATCCTGACTATGAGTGTTGTCCGAGAGGAGTTTGCGCCTTCTTCCTGTGACTGGTTCTGGGTTTCTCCCATATTCCAGAGGTGCGGATTTATAGATTGATTGACTTCTGTAAATTGCCCCCTAAAGTGTAGGGTGGAACGTGATCGATGGTAGGCCGAATGGCCTGTTTCCACGTTGCATCCGCGAAACTAAAACTCCAACCAGAAGAGAGGTCTCCTTTGCAAAATAACTTACATTGCAACAACCCAGCCAACTCCTACAGGAAGTGAGGAAGACTACAAAGATAATGTGGGGAAGCTTCGAGTTCAACCGCCGAGGTAAGATTTAATTTCTCCTTAGCAACAAAATATTTTTGCGGTGGGTAAATGTATTGAAGGACAGGCTTTCTTTGTCACCAATTTCTGTTTTCAAAAGGCAAATGGGTGGAATGTTCTGTCATCCCTGTAATTACACTAATAAATCACGGTGTCACAAAATGCTGGAGTACACATCTAGACCCGAAACGTCACCCATTCCCTCTCTCCTAGATGTTGCCTGACCCGCTGAGTTACTCAGGCATTTTGTGATACCTTCGATTTGTACCAGTATCTGCAGTTATTTTCCTACACATCCCTAATAAATCACGAGTCAGTACTGGGAACAAGCAGCCGTGAGCTCTGTTGGTCAAAGCAAAACTCCCGCTTTGGAAGGCTTATTAAAAAATATTAAAAGGTTTCCAGTTGTCTGACACAAGAAAAAAAAAACCTACAGCTCCTGGAAGGTGAAGTGAAAAGATTGGCCACGTACACCTTTTAGGCATCTTTTCTAAACAAGAGAGGCCTAATATATATTACTAGTGTATACCCTTCATTCCAAATGGGGTGGAATAATTTGTGGGAATTGGGTGATACATGTTACAGAAGCACCGCTTGTCGCCTCTCCCGGCAAATAATGGCGTCAGACCAGACTTCCCCAGTGCTGACTTCAGGCGACATGGTGGTATCTCAGTACTCTGGGAGAAGGAGTGGGAATTCTGGCCCTATTTCCTTACCTCCACCGTCTTCACCTGCCTTCGAATCAGGAAGAGGAAAAACACTAACAGACCCATCCCGGTTAACAACATGACCCGGCCAGGCAAGAACTCGGGGAAACGGTGGTCTTCTATTGTTGAGTTTTCCTCGAAGACACTTGGCGAACAGTATGGAGAGTTAAACAACTCGTCACTTCCATTGATAGGGAAAGCCATCTCCACACGAGCAGTGAGTGATGCGGTGAAGCCTGTATCGCTGGGGCTACTAGTGAAACCTACGGGGTCTGGGCCTTTAAACTGGGCTCAAGGCACCTGCAACGTCACAAGTGTTGAAACTGCACAACAATAATGTCATTAAAATATGTTGAAGCGGGTCACTTTCATGAGCTGTTTGTGAGGTCCTTGTTGAAGGAAGATTAAATGAGACCCTGCTTTACACGTGTTGTTAGTTTTAGCCGCTTCCTGTTGACCTTTTGTAGCAATACCCCCCTCAGAACCACGAAGGTATCTCACTAGCTCTGAAACTCCAGATTGTTGGGAAAAGAAACTGCCCATTTTTTTGTGCCGGTTACACGCAGGCAGATTTAATTAAGCAGTCACCGGAGTTGTTGGGTGAGGGTGGGGGTGGGCTTGGGATATTTCACCTGTGTCTGTACCTGTACTTCAAGACGTAAGAAAGGACCATTAAACAGAGGACTGGTAAATGGGTGTTGGTGTATACCTGGCACGCCCTGTGCTCCAGAGGCTGCGGTTAGGTTTTGGATTACACCCATTGTCGCAACAGAAGAGATCAGGGCAGCTAACGCGGTCACAGCGTTTTCCAAAAATTGCTCTGAAAATAATGAGATTGTTTTTGACTTTTAGTCACTGATGTTTGCCTCAAACATAAATGTGTGCCGGGACACCAGGTCTGCACCGACCAGTGATCCCCGCTCATTAACACTATCGCACCAATTTTTACATTTACCAAGCCAATTAACCTACAAACCTGTACGTCTTTGGAGCGTGGGAGAAAACCGAAGTTTTCGGAGAAAACTCACACGTGTCACGGGGAGAACGTCCAAACTCGGTACAGACAGCCCCCGTAGTCGGGATCGAATCCAGGTCTCCGGCACTGCATTCGCTGTAAGGCAGCAACTCTACCGCTGCGCCACCGTGCTCTTACCTCCTGAACTTATCTCCTGAATAACTCACTAAACTTCAGGATCAGCCTGCAACTAAAATGTCTGGGGTTTTCTCCACTCCAATCCTCCTTCTGACCCCTCCATCCTCATCTCCAACAATGATTGGCAGCAACTCAAGAACTTCTTTGATATTAAAGTTGGCACTATCCAAGGCAGCTGCCCCCCCCCCCCCCACCCTTTCCATAGCCCACGACGGCAAAAAGTGTACATAACCCACACTTAACAACCAAAGCTTCAAACCTTCCAAGTTCTTTCACTCTCCAGTCCTCTCCTTGCATGAGGAAATAAAACCTATCACAGGTCATTACTTAGACAGTGAAGATGACAGTGAGCCTTAAAAGTTTTTTTAAATGGCGAGAGATGAAAGGTGTTGGTGTTCAGAAAAACCTGGGTCCTTGACCATGTATCACAGAAAGTTTACAATACAATACATATCTTTATTGTTATTGTACAAGTACAACGAGATTAAGAATGCCACTTCCATATCGATGTTATAAAATATATAAAACACGGCAAAAACAAAAACAACAAAAGAAGGGGGGGAAAAAAGAAACACGGTTCATGCAGGGTCAAATGTGCCAGATGACCATGGGGGCAGAGACAGATCATGGGGGGCACTCAGCAGGTCTGATTCAGAGCAGCTGTAGCTCTATTTCTTAGTCTGGAGGTGCGGGCGTAGAAGGCCTTGTAACGTCTGCTAGATGGAAGTAATTCAAACAGACGGTGTCATGGGTGTGTGGAGTCCTTATAGATGCTGGTGGCTTTACTGAGTGGCTTGCGTTGTAGATGTCCTCCAGGGCTGGTAGCTGTATCCCAATGATCCTCTGCGCTCTGCAGACGACCCGCTGAAGAGCTCTCCTATCCGCTGCCGTGCAGCCGAGATACCACACATAGATGCAGTATGTCAGTATGCTCTCTGTGGTGCAGCAGTAGAAGGTCATCAGCAACTGTTGGGGCAGACCAGTCTTTTTCAGCGTTCTCAGGAAAAACAGCCGTTGCTGTGCTTTTTTCACTAGTGCAGCAGTGTTAGTGGACCATGTGAGGTCCTCTGAAATGTGTGTGCCCAGAAACCTGAAGCTGGACTCTCTCACCACTCTGTCCCTGTTGATGAAGACAGGAGAGTATTCCGCATTCTGTGACCTTCTAAAGTTGATAATTAGCTCCTTGTTCTTAGCTGTGTTTAGGGACAGGTTGTTCTCTGAGCGCCAGCTCGCCAGGTTTTGCACCTCCACTCTGTATGCTGATTCATCGCCGTTGATCAGCTCGATCACCGTTGTGTCATCCGCAAATTTGACTATGGTGTTGGTGGCGAATGCAGGAACACAGTCGTGTGTGAGGAGGGAGTAGAGGATGGGGCTCAATACACAACCCTGTGGTGTGCCAGTACTCAGTGGTAGTGGAGGACAGGTGGGGGCCCAGTCTCACTGCCTGAGGGCACTCCGAGGGGCCTCATGTTGTCGACCTCCTCGTGGTGAGCCCTGTCAACTGACCCCAGTCAGGCGAACGACAACAACAGAGACGGCAGAAGCAGAAAAAACAACTTGCAGCCCAAATGCAACCTCAGTCACTGCAGCTTGGCGCCAACCCGGAGCATGCGCCCTTCTTAGGCGGGCATCTACGGATGTGGAACCGGATGGCATCAGCTGAGTGCGGAAGGCCTCACCAAGGCAAAGACCACCATCATTGAACGTCTGCTACAGACCCACAAAGTCACTGCAATCCTGCTCCGAGACTCACAAAAGTGACAGCTCCCACCTGAAGATCCCTGGTTATACCCTGGCCACCTACACTGAGAGCGACACCCACAGCAAAATGGAAAGCCACTGCAGCGTCCCCTACTGACTCCGACGTGGAACGGGCGGCAACGCAAGTGGAAGGTGTCCCTGTCATCAATGTATACAAGCCACCTTCTACCAGGCTTCACAAAGACTCTATCCCCACCTTTGGTTAGCCCTGCATGTACGCTGGAGACTTTAATTGCCACAGCACCACCTGGCGCTACCGTTCAACTAACCCAGATGGCGCTGCACTAGAAGACTGGGCCTCAGCCACTGGCGTTCAACTCCTGTACGACACAGCTTCCACTCTGGCAGATGGAACACCACTACCAGCCCTGCCTTGGCTTTTGCAAACCTGAATGGACCACCCCCACACTATCACACTGGATCACTTCCCAAAATCACAACATCGTCCATCTCTGATTATCCCGGACAACCCCATCGAGCCGGTCCCAACCAAACCTGTGAAGAGATGGGATTTTCGCAAGGCCAGGTGGGACCAGTTCACAAGTCTGGTGGACCTCTGGATCGACAGTCTTCCCACCCACACCCCCACCAACCTGGACAATGCCTACTCAGCCCTCTGCAAACTCCTCATCCCCACCCCACCCCCACCAACCTGGACAATGCCTACTCAGCCCTCTGCAAACACCTCATCAGGGCAGCAAAGAGTTCCTTTCCTCGCGGCTATCATCGCCGGTACATCCCCACGTGGGACGAAGAGTGTGAAGTCGATTCTGGAGGGCGTTACATCATTTCTGCTGCCTCAAACGCAAGAAGAAGAAGGGCACTCCATCAGGAAATTTAGGATCCAATTGCATATTGACGAGCTGAGGTCTAGCTGGTGGAGTTTGGAGGTGAGCAGGGCCGTCTTTACAGCACTATGGGCCCCGGGCAAAGCAGTGTACTGGGGCCCCTACGACAACTACTCACAGTTGTCCCCCTCCCCAGTGCCCATTCTCAGACCCCCCCATTCTCTCTCCCCCAGACCAACTGTTACTTTCCGCCACCCCCCTTTCCTCAGCACCCCCATTTCCCCCACTCTCTCTTCCCCCCCACCACCAACCCCCACCCTTGCTGTCCCCCTCCCCAGTCCCACTCTGCCTCCTTCCACCCCCACTCTCTCCTCCTCCCACCCTCCCCGTCGCCCCCACCATTACTCTCCCCCACCCCCCTTTCCCTACCAGCCCCCCCCCCCCCCAGTCGTGCCGGCGAAAAGCACTTACCGAAAAGCACTTCGCGATGGACTTAGGGTGCTACATTGTTGCGAAAAGCACTTACAGATCGCTGTGAGAAGCACTTGGGGATGGAAAAGCAAAGCACTTAGGGAGCTAATTGTTGCGAAACAGATCGCTGTGAGAAGCACTTAGGGATGGAAAATGTTGCGAAAAAAACACTTGGGGACCGAAAATGTTGCAAAAAAAGCACTTATTGAACCTACATTTTTAAAGTAGTATTTATTTATTGCAAGTCACTTAACATACACAGATCAGCATGGGGCCCCTATGCTCGTGGGGCCCCGGGCAAGTGCCCATCAGGCCCATGCGTTAAGACGGCCCTGGAGGTGAGCTTGGTGGGGATGACAGTATTGAAGGCAGAGCTATAGTCTATAAATTACATGCTAAACTAGGAATGCAGTCTATCAGAATGTATTACAAGAAGATTTAAGGACAACTGTAGAATCATCTCACTCCAACTATATAGATCTGGTGTGAGATTACACCGGAATATTGTGCACAGGTCTGATTTACCCACTCAAGGAAGGAGATATTTATAACCAAGGGAATGCAGTGAGGAGGATTTGATTTCTAAGATAGCATGAATGAGATTGATGAATGAGGAGATCACTCTGTTGAGTCCAGACTCTTGAGTGTAGAAGGATCAGCACAGAAATCATTGAAACATAAAATTTTGCAGGACTTGACAGAGTAGTTGCACAGGTGATAGTTTTCCTTGGACTGGCCATTCGACTGAAATGAGAAGATATTTCTTCACCCAGTGGGGAGCGAGTATTGAAACTCTGTCCAAAAGTGTTGTTGAGGATCAAATGCTAAGCATATTCAAGTGTAAGCATCAATAGATTTTCAGGTAGTAAGAAAATCAAGTGATATGGGGTTAGAGCAGGAAAGCAGTGTCGAGGTAAAACTGTAATCATAGTAAATGGTGGAGTTCAAACAAGGAGTCAAACCCGTGCTTTTTTAACACCCTTCTAACCCAAACTCCAGCCGTTGGTCATTTTAATTCACGTAGTGTGTATGCAGAAGCATCAGAATGTATTGGAAACAGAAGGTTAAAACATCTATGTACTAAAACTCTCATTTGTTTGTTTGTTCCTGAACTACAGCCAAAACGGTACACGATAGTGCGACAATTTTAGGCTCACCTTACTCACCGTCGTCCCTTTGGTGCTAATGGAAGAAGTTTCATTGAAATCGGTGTTATATTTTTAAAGTTATTCACATTTTAAAGTTTAAATCAATTTCCCAGGGAGGGAGTGGGAGGGAGGAAGGGTTGGAGGGTGGATAAGGACGATTGAGGGGGATGGAGTGGGGGGAGCGGAGGGGAAAGGGGAGGGAGGGAGCTGGGGGGAGGGAGGGTGGGGGGTGAGGGTGGGGAGGGAAGGGGGGAGGGGAATGGGGAGGAGGAGAGGGAGGGGTGTGGTGGGAGGTGGAGAGAGAGGCAGTGGGGGGAATGGGGAGGGTGGGGGAGAGGGTTGGAGAGGAGGGGAAAGGAGGAGGGAGGGGGGAGAGGAGGTGGAGGGACCTAGGGGAGGTGTGGGGGGAGGGAAGGAGGAGGGGGCAGGGGGGATAGAGGGGGAAGGAGGAGAGGGGCAGGGGGGATAGAGGGGCGGAGAGGAGCAGGGGGGAGGAGAGGGTGCTGCACCAATGCAGGAGGAGTTTGGTCCACTTGGTCTGGTTGGTTATAACATTCACACAGCTGAAGAAGGGTTTAAAACAACTCTCACCAACTTCTGCAGATGCACCAAAGAAAGCATTTTATCAGAATGCATCACAGCATGGTTTTGGAACAGCTCCATCCAAGACCGCAAGAAATTGCAGAGAATTGTGGACACAGCCCAGACCGTCACACAAACCAACCCCCCTGCCATTGACTCAATTTGTTCCTCATGCTGCCTTGACAAGGTGGGCAGCATAATCAAGGATGAGTCGCACCCTGGCCACTCCCTCTTCTCCCCTCTCCCATCGGGCAAAAGGTACAGAAGTGTGAAAATGCCCACCTCTCGATTCAGGGACAGTTTTTCCCCAGCTGTTATCAGGCAATTGAACCATCCAACCACAACTTGAGAGAGGTCCTGAAGTACTATGTGCCTCATTAGAGACCCTCAGACCAGGGCCGTCTTAACGCATGGGCCTGATGGGCACTTGCCCGGGGGCCCACGAGCATAGCGGCCCCATGCTGATCTGTGTATGTTAAGTGACTTGCAATAAATAAATACTACTTTAAAAATGTAGGTTCAATAAGTGCTTTTTTCGCAACATTTTCGGTCCCTAAGTGCTTCTCACAGCGATCTGTAAGTGCTTTTTGCAACAATGTAGCACCCTAAGTCCATCGCTAAGTGCTTTTCGGTAAGTGCTTTTCGCCGGCACGACGGGGGGGGGCTGGTAGGGAAAGGGGGGTGGGGGAGAGTAACGGTAGGGGCCCCAGTACACTGCTTTGCCCGGGGGCCCATAATGCTGTAAAAACTGCCCTGTCTCAGACTACCTTTGACTGGCTGGCTTTACCTTGCACTAAACATTATTCACATTATTCCCTTTATCATGTATCTATGAATGGCTCGATTGTAATCATGTATTGTCTTTCTGCTGACTGGTAGGTGACAATAAACGAAACTAAATAAACTAAACTAAAGCCTCTCCAGTAAATTGCTCAGATATCGCTCGTGGCGAAGTGGAAAATTGTCTGGTTCTGCCTCAGGTGATTTTGTCTCAACCATCAGAACAAAAGATGTTATTGTCCATTATATCAACCTGCACTGATTCACCCACAACCTGCTCATTGATGACATTAAAGTCATGAGGGAAACGTTCTGTTTTGGACCAGTGACCAGATGCCAGAATTCCAGTTCCACGGATATTTTGACATTTGCAAGTGAGTCAACATACAGGAATGTTTTCAAAGCAATTCCAAGACATAGACATGTCTATTTATCTCCCAAAAATAAATGCCATCAAAATTTCCATGCCTATTTTAAGAAGCTCTTACAATTGCCACGGTTTATGTTGCAGTAATAATGCATTGCATTGACTTGGAGCATGAACACTTGAGGTTGGGTTTGGATCAACTCATGGTCACACCTAGACACATTCAGCAACATTGTCACACCTAACCCGGTCACCGCACATTTCCCAAATTAGCTCAAAAATAATGACAAGATATTGAGATTTAAAAAAAAGATTTAGTCACTCATGACTGACACTGTATTGGTCGATACAGTGTGGAAACAGGCCCTTTGGCCCAAACTGCCCACACTGGCCAACATGTCCCAGCTACACTAGTCCCACCTGCCACCATTTGGTCCATATTCCTCCAAACCTGTCCTATCCATGTACTTATAAGAAAATAACTGCAGATGCTGGTACAAATCGATTTATTCACAAAATGCTGGAGTAACTCAGCAGGTCAGGCAGCATCTCGGGAGAGAAGGAATGGGTGACGTTTCGGGTCGAGACCCTTCTTCAGACTGATGTCGGGGGTGGGACAAAGGAAGGATATAGGTGGAGACAGGAAGATAGAGGGAGATCTGGGAAGGAGGAGGGGAAGGGAGGGACAGAGGAGCTATCTGAAGTTGGAGAAGTCAACGTTCATACCACCGGGCCGCAAACTGCCCAGGCGAAATATGAGGTGCTGCTCCTCCAATTTCCGGCGGGCCTCACTATGGCACTGGAGGAGGCCCATGACAGAGAGGTCAGACTGGGAATGGGAGGGGGAGTTGAAGTGCTGGGCCACCGGGAGATCAGTGGCGTTAATGCGGACCGAGCGCAGGTGTTCAGCGAAGCGATCGCCGAGCCTGCGCTTGGTTTCGCCGATATAGATGAGTTGACATCTAGAGCAGCGGATGCAATAGATGAGGTTGGAGGAGGTGCAGGTGAACCTCTGTCTCACCTGGAAAGAATGTTTGGGTCCTTTGATGGAGTTGAGGGGGGAGGTAAAGGGACAGGTGTTGCATCTCGTGCGGTTGCAAGGGAAAGTGCCCGGGGTTAGGGTGGTTTGGGTAGGAAGGGACGAGTGGACCAGGGAGTTGCGGAGGGAACGGTCTCTGCGGAATGCAGAGAGGGGAGGGGATGGGAAGATATGGCCAGTGGTGGGGTCCTGTTGTAGGTGACGGAAATGTTGGTGGATGATATGTTGGATCCGCTGGCTGGTGGGGTGGAAGGTGAGAACGAGGGGGATCCTGTCCTTGTTGCGAGTGGGGGGATGGGGAGCAAGAGCGGAGCTGCGGGATGTAGAAGAGACTCTAGTGAGAGCCTCATCTATAATGGAGGAGGGGAAGCCCCGTTTTCTGAAAAACGAGGACATCTCGGAAGCCCTAGTCTGAAACACCTCATCCCGGGCACAGATGCGGCGTAGACGGAGGAATTGGGAGTAGGGGATAGACTTTTTGCAGGGGACCGGGTGGGAAGAAGTGTAGTCCAGATAGCTGTGCGAGTCGGTGGGCTTGTAATAAATGTCCGTCACTAATTTTTCTCCTGTGATGGAGATGGTGAGGTCCAGAAACGGGAGGGAGATGTCAGAGATAGTCCAGGTATATTTAAGGGCAGGATGGAAATTGGAGGTGAAGTGTATAAAGTCAGTGAGTTCTGCATGGGTGCAAGAGGTAGCACCAATGCAGTCGTCGATGTAGCGGAGGTAGAGTTCGGGGATGGGGCCAGTGTACGTCTGGAACAGGGATTGTTCGACGTACCCGACAAAGAGGCAGGCGTAGCTAGGGCCCATGCGAGTGCCCATAGCTACGCCTCTGGTTTGGAGGAAGTGGGAGGAGTCAAAGGAGAAGTTGTTGAGGGTAAGAACCAGCTCTGCTAGGCGGAGGAGAGTGTTGGTCGATGGGGATTGGCTGGTTCTACGGTCGAGGAAGAAACGGAGGGCTTCGAGACCATCCTTGTGGGGGATGGAAGTGTAGAGTGACTGGACATCCATGGTGAAAATGAGGGAGTGGGGGCCTGGGAACCGGAAGTTATCCAGGAGATGGAGAGCGTGTGAGGTGTCTTGGACGTAGGTGGGGAGGGATTTGACCAGGGGGGATAGGATGGAGTCGAGGTAGGTAGAGATAAGTTCGGTGGGGCATGAGCAGGCAGAGACAATGGGTCTGCCGGGACAATTGTGTTTGTGGATTTTGGGTAGGAGGTAGAATCGGGCCGTGCGGGGCTGGGGAACTATGAGATTGGAGGCACTGAGGGGTAGTTCACCGGAGTGGGTGAGGTCGGTGATGGTGCTGCTGATGAAGGTCTGGTGTTCATCGGTGGGGTCATGGTCCAGGGATAGGTAGGAAGAGGTGTCTGATAGTTGTCGTCTGGCCTCGGTGCGGTAGAGGTCAGCACGCCAGACTACCACAGCCCCTCCCTTGTCAGCGGGTTTAATTATTAAGTCCGGGTTGTTGCGGAGTGAGTTGAGGGCATGTACTTGTCTAACTGCCTTTTAAAACGTTGATAACTGCCTCTTAAATGTGGGCTACGACTTTGGATAATCTTTCGCCCAAGAACCAAGATGAAGATGAACATCGCAAGATGAACATTTCTTCACTGTTTTCTTTGCCCAATCTCTACATTGCGTGACTTCTCATCCTTACTGATGTTATCCTGTCTCAATGCACAATCCTTCCCCTCAACCGCCCCTCCCCCTCCCCCAAGTTTATTTCTCTCCCATCCTCTGCGGTTTGGGTGGAACAATCTTTGATTCACACCCACACCCCAACTTTCCCGTATACCAATGACTGCATTGTCTTTGCTTCCAGCACTTGTCTAGAACTTGAAGTCCACAGTTCAAGTTTCCACCACCTTGCGTTCACTGCCATATGCTCCATTCTAGCTCTTCCCTTCCTGGAGCTCTCCATCACCACCTCAGTGAATAGGTTAGCTCAAACACTCACCGCTAGCCCACAGGTTCCCCCAGCTATCTCCATTATTCTTCCTTACACTTTGCCCCCTGTAAGGACCATTCTCTATTGTTCCATTCTCTCCGTCTCCCTTGGTGAGACATTCTGCACAGGAGTCTCCCAAATGTCTTGTTTCTTCCACAATCTTGGTTTCCCGTCTACCTTCGTGGTCAGTGCCCTTGACCACATTGCATCTACTTGCTGCACCTCTGCTCTCACCCATTTTCCGATTGAATAGGGCAGGAACAGTTCCTTAGATCCTCCTCTTTTGTTCCACCTATCTCCACATTCAACAGATCATCCTTCACAATGTACACCAGCTCCAGCAACATTCCACACCAATCACATTTTCCGCCCCGCTTCATTTTTAGCATAAGGGATAGGTCATAAGGGATAGGATAGAATTAGGCCATTCGGTCCATCAAGTCTACTCCGCCATTCAATCATGGCTGATCTATCTTTCCCTCCTAACCCCATTCTCCTGTCTTCTCCCCATAACCTATAACACCTGTACTAATCAAAAATCTCTCTGCTTAAACAGGGTTCGTACACTTGGAAGAGCAAAACATTCAAGGACTTAAGGTCCAAAAATCCAATTTTCAAGGACCATGAGCGGCACACATCTCGATGGTGCTGGGCGGGGGGGGGTGGGGGGGGAGAGAGAGAGAGAGAGAGAGAGAGAGGGGGGGGAGAGAGAGAGAGATGGGGGGAGAGAGACAGAGAGAGAGAGAGAGGGGGGGAGGGGAGAGAGACACAGAGAGAGAGAGACGGGGAGGAGGGGGGGAAGAGGGGGTAGAGAGGGGGGGTAGAGGGGGGGGTAGAGAGGGGGGTCGAGAGAGAGTCGGGGTAGAGGGAGCAGCGGGTGAGAGCGGGAGCGCGGGGAGGGGGAGGGGGAGGGTATCAGAGGGTCCGGTGAAGGAGTGCCGCCACTTGTAGGGACTGCTCCATCCCCCTCTCTCCCAGCGCCAGCAAGATCTGCGCCGCTCCTCCACTTTCTTCCCTGCCCCTGTCTCCCACTAGCGCAGCAAAATAAGAACAAACACAAGTGTTGTTGTTCAGAAGCCCCGGGGCGAGCGACGGCGGCAAGGAGGGACAAATAGGCGACAAAGACAAATATGTCTAACTATGTTTCCCGACTTTTAATAAAAATACTCATTATAAACGATGAAAAAACGCCACATTACTCTGCATGAATTAATACTTTTATCATAAAAAGTGAATTTTCAAGGACCTTTGACAAATCCGACTTAAGGCCTTGAAAAACAGTTTCAAATTCAAGGACTTTCAAGGACCGTACGAGCCCTGTTTAAAATCATCTACAGCCTCCACAGCCTTCTGTGGCAAAGAATTCCACAGATTCACCACCCTCTGACTAAAGAAATTTCTCATCTTTCTAAAAGAACGTCCTTTAATTCTGAGGCTATGACCTCTAGTCCTAGACTCTCCCACTCGTGGAAACCTCCACATCCACTCTATCCAAGCCTTTCACTATTCTGTATGTTTCAATGAGGTCCCCCCTCATTCTTCTAAACGCCAACGAGTACAGGCCCATTGCCGACAAACGCTCATCATACATTAACCTACTTATTCCTGGGACCGTTCTTGTAAACCTCCTCTCCAGAGCCAGCACATCCTTACTCAGATATGGTGCCCAAAATTTCTCACAATATTCCAAATGCGCCTTATAGAGCCTCAGCATTACATCCCTTTTTTTGAATACAAGCTATTTTGAAATAAACGCTAGCATTGAGTTATCTCTCTTTACTACCGATTCGACTTGTCGATTAACTTTTTGGGAATCCTGCACCAGCACTCCCAAGTCCCTTTGCACCTCTGGTTTCTAGATTCTCTCCCCATTTAGAAAATAGTCTGCGCCTTTATTCCTACTACCAAAATGCATGACTCCACACTTTGCTGCACTATATTCCATCTGTCACTTCTCTGCCCACTCTTCCAACCTGTCCAAATCATTCTAACCGTCTTCACCTAATAGGCAACAAATCTTTGGAATTCTCTTTCCAAGAGGGTTGTGGTGGTCTGATGCAAGATTTCGACCTGAAAATGGTGATCATTTCTTTCCATCCACAGATACTGCTTGACCCACTGAGTTTCCCTAGAGGGTTGTTAGTTGCTCTGGGTTCTAGCATCTGCAACCTCTTGTGTCTCCACTCATAAATATGTGTTAAGAGACTATTGGATAGGGGCACAGATAGGCAGGGAAAGGAGGGATATGGATTATGTGCAGGCAACTAATGGTTGGTATTGGCATCAGGTTCAGCATAGACATTGTGGGCAGAGGACCTGTTCCTATGTTAACTGCACTCAGAGAAACCATGGTTTTTACAGCAGGATATCATGCTTTCAATAAAACAATGGACCCATTCAGAAAGAGAGTTAGAAACTGAGAAAGAGATAGAATGTGTCAAAGAAAAGGCACTTTTCATTTGCCAATGTGATTGCAGTTATCATACAATCCAAGCCAACCTTTCACTGGAAGATCACCAACTCACAAATTACAAATCATTTCACTGCCATCTGCTGTTCATGTACTGTGACACCCATTGTTTGTAAAATTGCCCTGTGCTGTGTACTATCACCCCATCTAGTGGACAGTACTATTTTTACATTCTATTTGGAGACTGATGGGGTGAACAATAAGGACCAAGGGAGCTCTATCTGTTCAGTCTGGGAGTGGTGAAAGAGGTTGAGAGCTCAAGACTAAGGAGAGTTCTGACCCAAAATGCTGCCTGACTCACATTCCAGCACTTTCTGTTTTGCATTATATTTCCATGGGAAAGTTGAAAGTTTTAGTAACTTTTAAACAATTATAAAGCTGTGTTTTCAAAACTCCAACATTGCAGGGAGGGGGGGGCCTCTAGAGGGCTTGCTGGCAAATATTTACAGCATTTTTATTTTTTATTTCATTATTGTATTTCCAATATATTTAGAAATCATAGGCTAAAAATTAAATTGCAGAGTACACTTTTTACACGCTGCATCACTGGACTGAGTTGAAAAGTTAATTGATGAGGCCGATTGGGGACTGTCTCTCACCCAATATTGGAGTGCGTGGGAGATGGGAGACCAGCAGTGGCATCAGACATAATACAACACCCAGAGCCAATGCTGCAAGAGGATACATGGTGAAAGAAGAGCTTGGACCATGCACAGGAATGCAGATTTTAATAGAAACAAGCTAGCCAGGGTATCCTTAAGGCAAAACACTTTGTCTACATGGTTCTGAGGCCATGCAGAAGACATCAATGTATCCAGTTCGGATGCGGTGTAGGAGCATTTCTTAGCGTGATGCCTTTTATTTGATGGAGGGTCAATAGGTGCTCCAATTCTCTAAAGCTCTTGCCACCTTTTCAATCTACCATTGGAGAAGTTGGGTTTCCATGGCTCTCCATGGCTTTTCATGATGGGTCTCCCAAGTTGAACTCTGGCTTCCAGCTACAAGTTCATTTGAGAAGCGGCACTTTGAGACCTTCAGCCTTGGCAGGTATGATGATGTGGCTTACTTCATGGTTTATAGTCAACTTCAAAAGTATGCTGAGCTAATTAGTAAAACCATAGAATCTTCTCATGGCAACATACTAAAATCATTCCTCAGTTGCTCTGAACCATTTGGCAAAGATCCCCAATGCAGTGACATTTTAATGCTGCTTTTGTGTGAATGTAATTCTCTAACTCCACGTGTTTTATTATTAGTTGCACAGTTCCATGGGATAATAACAGAACTTTAGCTCAGTGTCATTCTTGTTTCCTTAAAGCTCACCTCTCACGAAGGGTTAGGTCCAATATCGTTGGTGTCACTGTTCTTGCAAGAGGTGGCGGTGACCCTGGTTGCTGAGCTTCTCCGGTTGTAGAGACTGATGGACCCTCTACGAGCCATGTCAGTGAGCTGCGTTTGGAACTGGTCTCCCAGGAAGCAGTAGATAAAGGGGTTGACACAGCTGTTGGCAAAGCCGAGGCAGATGCTGACTGGCATTGCTGTTCCAATTATCGTGACCATTTGGCAATCAGTGAAGAAGTTTAACTTCCACAATGCATTCATAAAAGTCAATACATGGAATGGCAACCAGCAGATGAGAAAGGCCAGTACAACTGCAATCTGCATCCAGAGCACCTTATTGCGATTGCATGCGTTTCTGTCCGATACTTCCATCCTCATCAGATGACAGGCAAAAGAGCCATAGCATATACCGATCACAGTGAAGGGAATGAAGAAGCCCAGAATATTTTCCATCAATGACAATGCGGCAGACCAATGTCCAGCATTGATGGGGGGATATACCATTGTGCACATTGTGTTTTCCAGCCTTTTGTTATAAAGGGGACCTTGAAAATAAACAGTTGGAAAGGTTGCAACTAAAGCCACAGTCCATACAAGGATCATAATGCAGTGAGCTTGGCACAGAGCCCTTTTTGTCTGAGAATCAATCGGATGCAGGTGTACCAGGTAGCAATCAATACTCATGGACATAATAAAAAATGCTCTGGCATATAAATTCAGAGATACAAGAGAGCTGCATAGTTTACACATCACTGCCCCAAAAAGCCAGTTGTACCCGGTGGCATAGTAGACAGCCCAGAGGGGAAGTGTGGACAGGAGGAGCAATTCAACAATTGACAAGTTGATGATGTAGATGTTAGTGACAGTTTTTAAATGAATGCGGTGGCAAAGGGTGGCGATTACCACACTGTTCGCAATGAAGCCCAAGATAAAGATGATACTGTAGATAATGGGGATGAAATTGGAAAGAAACCGAGATGAGACGATGAAGTGGCATCGTTCGTTGGACACGTTATACAGGAGAGGTGGAGCAAACTCAGAATATGACATGTCAACAATTCCAGAGGTGTTGACAGGAGAGGAGCTGGAAAGCAATGGGTCCATCTTGAGGTCTCTGCTGGGAATGTTTCCCTGCGTGTTGAACCTGTGACATAAAATACATGGCAACACTTAATACAGGGAGTAAAGATTACAGAGCTCTGATGATAATCAGACCTCCCAACATTTGATTTTACAAATTCATAATTTTGATGTCCAAAATTCAGAATTTTACATCAAAATTCATAATATGGCACGTAATGCAACCTTTCAGCAAACAAAAGTACACACGCCAAATGCGCATATGCGTTGCGCTACATTCATGTGTGAAAAACGACTATTATTTCCAACAGTCTGTAGTTCTTGGACTACATGTAATGTCAGGCCTATCGTGAGTATATTCTGCTATTTATAAAAAGGTCATTGAACAGAGATACTTTTTACAACACAAAAAAAAATGGTTTTGTTTTGTTTTTTCTATTTTGCGTTTTCCTTACTCATCCCAATTCTCTTGGTATTGAGTAAAAGAACAATGGTCATCAAATGTATGAATAAGTTATGAAGAATTTCATTTAAAACTGCGCATACCTAATTTAATTGAAGACATACTATATTCTTGCCATAGAGGGAGTACAGAGAAGGTTCACCAGATTGATTCCTGGGATGGCAGGACTTTCATATGAAGAAAGACTGGATAGACTCGGCTTGTACTCGCTGGAATTTAGAAGATTGAGGGGGGATCTTATAGAAATTTACAAAATTCTTAAGGGGTTGGACAGGCTAGATGCAGGAAGATTGTTCCCGATGTTGGGGAAGTCCAGAACAAGGGGTCACAGTTTAAGGATAAGGGGGAAGTCTTTCAGGACCGAGATGAGAACGTTTTTTTTCACACAGAGTGGTGAATCTGTGGAATTCTCTGCCACAGAAGGTAGTTGAGGCCAGTTCATTGGCTATATTTAAGAGGGAGTTAGATGTGGCCCTTGTGGCTAAAGGGATCAGGGGGTATGGAGAGAAGGCAGGTACAGGATACTGAGTTGGATGATCAGCCATGATCATATTGAATGCCGGTGCAGGCTCGAAGGGCCGAATGGCCTACTCCTGCACCTATTTTCTATGTTTCTATACTTACTCCAGCAGTCTTCAACAGCAAATCAAAATGGTCCATGTCCCCCCCACCCACCCCTCCACTACCCACCCCACTCCCCCACCCTCCCACTCTACCCCCTCCCCTCCCCACCCTCCCCTCTCTCTGCCCCCAGACCCCCACACCCCCCTCCCCCTTTTGATTAAAACAAAAATCAGTCCAGTAAAGTCCAGATATAAATCGGAGGTTGCATTTAACAAACCCAGAACCTTGTTTAGCATAATCAACTTCCAAATACTGTACTGAATACCTTTGTTCTAGTTCTTCCCACATATTTCCAGCATTTTTGGTTTCTATTACTTTGGTGTCTGTTGTTTAATTGAAGCCAGCCCTCCCTCAGATAGTTTTCTTGTGCTTTTTACTGTTTCTGAGGTTCAAGGCAATCTCTGATTAATAAACTTACACTCCAAAGCTCATTTGTCGGTATTTGCCCCAAATTTAGTTCTTGACATCTTTATACTTTAAAAAATCAAGCCAAATTGCTTCCAAAGTTAAACTTATTTTAAGTATCCATACATTATCATATCATATCATATATATACAGCCGGAAACAGGCCTTTTCGGCCCACCAAGTCCGTGCCGCCCAGTGATCCCCGTACATTAACACTATCCTACACCCACTAGGGACAATTTTCACATTTACCCAGCCAATTAACCTACATACCTGTACGTCTTTGGAGTTTACTCTTTACAAAGTCTCTTTAATTTATACTGCTTTAGCTTACCGGCAGCCGAGATGGGTGTGTTGAAGTGATTTTGTATCTCAGTGCAGATTTGGTTGCAGATGTCCAGCAGAGTACTTGTGGTCCTTTTTATAATCTCACAGAGAAATCACATGGAGTCCCTGCATCCAGATGGGTTTTTAATTCACATGGGACAGAATCTTTGGCAGCATTTGTATTGACAAAGAAATCACTTTGTTATTATGTTCCTCTTGAACCTTAACCCTAAGGCAAGCGAACATTTCTGAACTTCCAAAAAAAAGTATTGGTTTACATCTTGTAAACCCTTTTAGAATAAGTGGTTGTAGTCTGAGTCAACCTATTTCACATTTTCTCACGGGATAAAACTTATTTCAACTGTTTATGTTTAAGCCAACTGCAATATCTTTACCCATAGCAAGTAAAGACATTGTACATTGAACTCCAATGAAAATTAAAGGCAGAATACTTTTGATTATTACATCAATTTACCAAATGCATTGTAAGAATGTGCCAACTGTGCTCAATAAACCCTTCCTGCCCAGTGCAAAGACTTGTTTTGGCTGTTGGATAACCATGAGATAATCAGACTGCAAAAAATAGGACACCCCAAATATTTTGCACTAAGTTAGAAGCTTGTTCACCTTGGTAAAGCGAAAACACAATGAATTTTAGCACATTATGCCAAAAACAACAGTTAGTTGCCCATCTAGTACATCCTGGAACGTTTTTACAACGTTAATCAATCTAAATATCAGCCAACTCGTTAACTATTTATTTTTCAAGTAATTGTTGAACTGGCTTTAAAGATAATTCGGAGGCAGTTTCAACAGTGGCTAGTGGCATTGAATTCAGGATTTTATCAATAAACAGGTTGGAGTAGGCCATTCGGCCCTTCGAGCCAGCACCGCCATTCAATGTGATCATGGCTGATCATCCACAATCAGTACCCCAATTCCTGCTCTCTCCCCATACCCCCTGACTCCACTATCATTAAAAGCTTTATCTAACTCTCTCTTGAAAGCATCCAGAGAATTGGCCTCCACTGCTTTCTGAGGCAGAGAATTCCAGATTTACAACTCTGAGTGAAAAAGTTTTTCCTCATCGTTCTAAATGGCCTACCCCTTATTCTTAAACTGTGGCTCCTGGTTCTGGACTCCCCCAACATTGGGAACATGTTTCCTGCCTCTAACGTGTTCAATCCCTTAATAATGTTATGTTTCAATAAGATCCCCTCTCATCCTTCTAAATTCCAGAGCATACAAGCCCAGTCGCTCCAGTCTTTCAACATACGTCAGTCCTGCCAATTGTGGAAATTGTTTTTTGAGACACATTTTGATAATCTAAAGTTTGTGTTCTCTCATCGACATCGTTCCCACAATTTAATGGATCTGTTGAGACCTGTCATTCTTTCACACGTTGCTTGGCAACCTTTGAACATTTTGCCACTTACCTACACCAAGGAGTAATGTACAATAGCCAGTTAACCCTACAATACATCTTTGAGATACAAGAGTAAATCAGAGAATCCAGTGGAGTCCCAGTCAGAGGAAGAACATGCAAAATCCACGCATACAGTACTGGAGGTCACAATTGAAGCCAGCCCCCGGAGATTGCCACACCAATGCCGTAATGCATGGTTCCCTTATAATTACATCCAAAACATTTTTGGAAAAATGTGTGATTTGGCTGTTGTATGTTTTGACTACATGAAGCAGCCTACAATACAATATATCTTTATTGTCATTGTACAGGGGTACAACGAGATTGGGAATGCGCCTCCCATACGATGCAATAAATTAATTAGCTAGTCAGTATAAATTTAGACAACCCAGTGAAACAAAATTAGAAACAGTTTTAAAACAGAATAAAGTTCAAGTAGGTTTGTGCTGGATCACTGTGCGATGTGACCATCCGGCTCAGCAGGACCGGTTCATAGCAGCTATGGCCCTGGGACTGAAGCTGTTCCTGAGTCTGGAGGTGCGGGCATAGAAGGCCTTGTAGCGTCTGCCCGATGGTAGAATTTCGAACAGACTATTGCAGGGGTGTGAGGAGTCTTTGTGAATGCTGGTGGCTTTTCTGAGGCATCGTGTGTTGTAGATGCCCTCCAAGGCTGGTAGCTGTGTTCCCAGTCTTCTGGGCTCTATGGACTACCCGCTGAAGAGCTCTCCTCTCTGCCTCCGTGCAGGGATGTCATGCGTTAGGATGCTCTCTATGGTGCAGCGGTATATTTACATAAATGATTTTGGTAAGTGCATCAAAGGGATGGTTACTAAAATTATTGTTAACAAAGGTATAAATAGAAATGTAAGTCATGAAGAGGACCCAAGGAGATTGTCAAGTTAATTTAGAAAGATGGTGAGTGGGGAATGGTGAATGGTGTATATTGTAATAAAATGTAAAGAATACTATTTTAATAGATAATATACTTTGCTTTTATTATTCCAGTGACAAGAGATGCAGAGGAATCTGGATGCCCCTGCAAGACAACTGTGGAGTCAGCTTGTCCATCCGGGGAGCTAGGTTAGAAAACGACGGAAAAACTCAAAAACTCAAGTCCAAATTCTGTGCAATCTTTCAGTTGTTGGTCTAACCAAGATAGCACTACACAGCAGTTCACTATTTACAAATTCTGGCCCTCGAGTAAAAGTACATACCCAACCATTTCACTAATTCCATTGGCCAGCTGCTAAGTTACCAATGTTAGTCTGGACTACTGTGTACTTGGCTGGCTTACATGAAATCAGATCTGATCATCCCTCTTGGGCTTTCACAACAACATATTACAAGAGTAGAAATTGTTTCATGCTGATGCTTGCATTAATATTAGTTTTTTTCAGTATAAAGAGTCTTTGGTCAATTGTTTGCAGCATGTTACTCTACAAATACCAAATTCCTATTGCAGCAATGGCCGCTTTGACAGTGCAGGACAAGTAGATTTTCTGGACTATTAGATGTTATTTATATTAATACCACAAGCACTTATATTTTTAACTTGCTACACAGTAGTAGTAGATTTTTTTATGGTGAACCTGGTAAGTTTAAAGGGAGCATGAAATAGAATTGGGTGAGTTTTACCTTGTAAGTTTCTGCCGAGATGTTTCACATTTACCCCGGGTATTCCCGAACCCAAGTCTGGTCCACACTGCATTGGGACCCACGCCTCTTGCCACACATCCCTCACAGCTCCATACATCACACTCAGATTAACGAGTCAGCCAGATGCCAAACGTACAGGTGTGCCAAACCAACAGGCTGCCAGACGTTTGGAGTCTTGTACATCAATGCCACCTCAGTTGTCACAATTATCAGTGCATAAAAGTGCAAGGGTGATTTTCTCATGATTAATATATTTAGCAGAGAAACCTCAAAAATAAAATATTCTCCATTTCGCTTTGACCTACCCAGAATCAGTCAAACTTTAATTAATTCAATTGTATCTGTTTAAAACAACATCTGGCAACACTGAAGGGTCAAGCCATCTCACAAATTCCCACCTTGGCGTCATCAATCACTGGCATAATTCCATAAGATGTCTTCTCATGCACATTGGCTATATTTGACCTGGGCTGTAGTCCAGAGTTTATATTTAAAGATCACATCTGAAGATGTGGGAACCAGTTTCAGTTTAGTTTAGAAAGAGCCAGGCAGCCAAAACACTGGAATCCGTGCAGTCTTCAGTTCAATTGTTGGACTTCTGTTCATACAATGCATTGGAAAAGCCTAATCCAAGCAAGGTTGAACACCAGTTATTTTTTCATATATATATATTGTTATATTGTATACACACATCAAGCATGCCAAACTGACAAAGATTTAGAGAACGAGTCCATAGAAGGAAAGACAACTGACAGGACTGATATTCCAAGGAACAACTTAATGTGGCTAATTAACTGTCTGTGGGATGTAACCGATGCACCCGGATGAAATCCATTGGGTCACAGGGAGAATGTGCAGACTCCACACAGACAGCACCCGAGGTCAGGTTTGAACCTAGGTCTCTGGCACTGCAAGGCAGCGGCTCTATCAGCTATGCCACTGTTATCTTTGTGCCATAATTGATTACTGAGTATCGTGAAATAGACAATAGGTGCAGGAGTAGCCATTCGGCCCTTTGAGCCAGCACCACCATTCAACGTGATCATGGCTGATCATTCACAATCAGTACCCCGTTCCTGCCTTCTCCCACATCCTCTTATCTTAGACTCTCCCACTAGTGGAAACATCCTCTCCACATCCATTGATCTTCTGTTCACAATGTCAGATGATCTGTACAGTCCAGGCTCATTGACACGCTATCATTTCTAATTTTTGAAAATTTGGGAAGCAATCTGCTCTCATGATTTCTAGAAACTGCAGTCTGTACATTCCTAATTTTGGTGTCTTCAGTGTTGAGTTATGTGGGAACACTGCACAGACTGTTATGTTCCTCACATTACCACTTGAAAGGCTTTATTCATTTGGCTTAAGTACATTGAGACAAGAAGGCATCATATATTGTCCCAAGGGGTGAAACAGTAATCAAGGAACTCTTAGATCCATGGAGCTCTTCAGGCAGCAGGGATTCCACAAATCGTCTGAAAGGACTTGCTGATATGCAAATGCAGGTGTGTTCTCATCTCATGTTAACATTGCAAAGAACTTTACATAATCCATGCATTTCCTATCACATTTGCATGCAGTCCCACAGAGATGTGGCCAAATGCCCTGTGATCACAAGGTCACTGTAAACACATTTATATAAAACTAAAAACATTATTTTTATCCTGGGAAAGTTTGTGAAAAAAGACCACAAAATACCATTATATAAATAAATGGGAAACCAAATGTAGTAAGAACCCTGAGAATTCTGTGGCAGAATAATGCCGATCTTTGCAGTTTACGTGATATACTGGCATAATTACAGTAAACTCTTTCTGTTAACTGTTCTTCCATGGCAGTTAAATACCTCGTTCCAACCTGAGCAATGGAAGAATGGTTGGAATTCTAATTTCAGCTACATGCAAGGAAAACCAGAACAGGGTGTTCCATGGAAGAGGCTGAGCAACGGGAGTGGAGGCCACCTTACTCCCAGGCTTTGGGTGTTAAGTAAATGGTGCAAAAAATCATTCCCCTTCATCACCAAACAAGTGACAGGCAACTGAACCATCCTATCACCAACTACAGGGCAGTCCTGACCTACTGTCTACCTCATTGGAAACCCTCAGACTATCTTCTATCTTTAATTGGACTTTACCTTGCACTAAATTTTATTCCCTTTATCTTGTATCTGTACACTGTGGATGGCTTGAATATAAACATGTATAGTCCTTTCACTGATTGGATATCATACACCAAATAAGCTTTTCACTGTACCTCAGTGCACGTGACAATAAATTGAACAAAAAAAAAACATTTTAGTTAGCAGTGGTGGCCATATTCATTGTTCCTCCCACCTGTTCTTAAACAGATTTTCAAACTGCACCAGATAGGCAAAACAGCGGCATCAAGACCTGCTCAGATACTGAATATAAAACTGCAGGCTCACAAGATGATGTACAGGAACGTGGCAAGTACAACAGCCTGACTGCGGGAGAAGACGGCAGGGGAAGAGAAAAGACATTCTGGCCTTCCATCACAGTGAGGAGGGGACTGGAGGAGACTCACTGTGATGGATGTTTCTTTTTTTTGTGTTTTGTGTTGGTTGGGGTTGTGTAATTTGCTTATTTTATTGCTCTATTGTTGGACTGTGGGTGACGAAATCTCATCCAAAGACTTGTTTTTTGGATGACAAATAAAAGTAATTCTGAATTCTGAATTCAGGAAATGCAAACACTAACTGCAACACGATTATTTGAGTACAGAGTGAAAAAAGCCACTGACAAAGGAGCCACAAAACTTTATTTAAATGTTGTGATAATTACTGAACAGAGATGCTTTGATGGGTCATAAAGAAAAATACTGGCCCTGTAACTCTATCTCTATATTATATTAAAAATCACAATGCTTGAATTGAAGCCAAAGCAAAACTAAGGGTACAGAGGTGAATTCTTTACAGTGGAGTTGACAACAGTTACAGAGATGGTTTCTAACTGATTATTTTCAGATCTGAATCACATTCCCATTTTAAACATGAGTTGCAGTCATCCAAATACAAAAGAAAGTATTTATTCCATCTATAAAACAAATGGAAGAGAGTAACAAAGAGCAAAACAAAGTACAAAAAAATGCTGCATCATCTTTTATGTACATAAAACAAGCCTCACGGATTGTCAGCGTTTGCTCTTCTTTGACTTTTTGTGAGACCGATGAGGAGTTCTGGAGCGTGACCGCGATCGTCTTGATTTCTTTGGAGAACTTGAGCGAGAATGCTTTGACTTTTTAGGAGATTTTGATCTAGACCAAGATCTACCAAAAATAGATAGAAATAGAAAATATAAACGTACTCCTGAGATTTGAACCCAGTTAGAATCCAACATATTAATGCACCTAAAATGTAGACACAAGGAACTGCAGGTGCTGGTTTACAAAAAAAAGACACCAAGTGGTGGAGTGTCTCAGTGGGTCAGGCATCATCTCTGGCAAACATGGAAAAGGTCACGTTTTAGGTTGAGACACAAAATGTCATCTATCCATGTCCTCTGGAGATGCTGCCTGACCCGTTGAGTTACCCCAGCACTCAGTCTTTTTTTATATTAATACACCTGCCTAGCATTAGTTTGGTGGTTGTAAGCCTGGGGCTTGCCTGAATCGGGCATCACTCAAAAGAACTACAGCACAGACTGGACTTTGAAAAGAGCACCAAAGCACGGTGCCTCAGTGCCGGCTCAGGAGACTATTTCTGTACTCTTGCTAATCGAGGACGTGCTTCGGATGGCAATACTGTAGTGGACTGTATGCAAGGAAAATAATTTCACTGTGCATTCCTATACATGACAATAAAAGCACCATTGAACCATTAATGGAAAGTCATTAACTAGGTGCGAGACGCATTATGTGTATGAAGGAACAGCAGATGCTGGTTTAAATCAAAGATAGACACAAAATGCTGGAGAAACTCAGCAGGACAGGCAGCATCTCTGGAGAGAAGGAATGGGTGACGTTTCGGGTTGAGGCCCTTCTACAGACTGATGTCGGGAGTGGGTGGCACATAGATAAGGAAGTGTACAGATAAGGGAGTGGAAGGTGTGAAAACTGGAACATGTAGAATATATAATTGTTAGTTGGGAGAAGGTAATAACAAAGCAAACAGAGATAAAATGTAGTCGGAGAACTGGGGGAAGGGGATCGAGAGAATGCTGGAGTAACTCAGCAGGACAGGCAGCATCTCTGGGGAGAAGGAATGGGTGATGTTTCGGGTTGAGTCAAGTCAAGTCAGTTTTATTTGTATAGCACATTTAAAAACAACCCACGTTGACCAAAGTGCTGTACATCAGTTCAGGTACTAAGATCGAACAGACAATGGCACACAAACATAACAGCACATACATAAACAGTTCACAGCGCCCCCTCAGAGGGCCTCAAACGCTAGGGAGTAGAGCCTGGACTTAAAGGAGTCGATGAAGGGGGCAGTTCTAATGGGGAGAGGGATGCTGTTCCACAGTCTAGGAGTCTAGGGTTGAGACCAAGCAATTATCTATTCTACATTTTCCTTGATCTCCATACCCTTTGTCCTGTTTTCACTCCTTACACTGCCTTATCTATATACTTCCTTATCTATGTACAGCCCACTCCCCTGACATCAGTCTGAAGGGTCTCGACCAAATCGTCACCCATTCCTTCTCTCCAGAGATGCTGCCTGTCTCGCGGAGTTATTCCAGCATTTTGTGTCTATTGTGAAACACATTATGTCTCCTTCTTTGATAAATGTACCCACCTTTTTTTCCGTTTGCTACTGTGCCTCGGAGACTCCTTGTACGCTGGAGACGGTGACCTGGACAGCGTGTTTTCTTTAAGCAGTGATCTCTCAGACCAAGGTGACATGGATATTTCACATCGGATGCTTCTGGAAGGACTTGGTGAGCTCGTACACCTCCTTCTCCTGAAACACATTGTAAACATTGTTGTTTAATTGTCAGGTGTACCAAAATGGAACAATTAAATCCTTACTTACTAAATATATACAGATGCCAGTTTTTCCCCCCAAGGATTGCAAAATGTGTGTGACAATGTCAATCAGTAATTCTCTCTTCCGTGAACAAGTTAAATAGAAATTAAACAAAGCCACTTTCCTGGATACATTTGAAGTACAAAGTGGTGTTGGAGCCTGAAGTCCCACACCACCAGGTTCAGGCACAGCTACTTTGCTGGCCAGATGATTGGTATACAATTTCGGAATCCATCCAGACTCTATCCAAGCCAGGATTTTCTGACAGTTTAAAGCAGATCTGACCTCTGCCACTGAAATGTATGAGGCCAGCAAGGAGTAGCAGGAGATGGGGAATGTATCTTGCTGGAACGTTGTATGTTCAAAGCAGGTGTAAAAGGTGTTGAGCTCATCCATTAGAGATGTGCTATTGCCAGGGATCACCCCCAATTACGGCTTATAGCCCATGATGGTACTCCCGCCACTACTGAAATTTACCAAAGTGTCTTGCAATTACTTAGTCCATCCCTTCCTTCTTTCGATTAGTTTAGAGAGACAGCACGGAAACAGGCCCTTCAGCCCACCAAGTCTACGTCGACCAGTGATACATTAATACTATCCTACACACACTAGGGACAATTTGTCTTGATATCAAGCCAATTAACCAACAAACCTGTACGTCTTTGGAGTATGGGAGGAAACCAAAGATCTCGGAGAAACCCCACGCAAGTCATGGGGAGAACGTACAAACTCCACACAGACAAGCACCCGTAGTCAGGATCAAACCCGGGTCTCTGGCGCTGTAAGGCAGCAACTCTACAGCTGTGTCACCTCCTTTCGTCAGAACGTTTACATCATTAGTAGCTCCACAATCATCTGATGACTTGTAGACAACTTTACTTTTGTTTCAGATGCTATTAGAATTCCAGGGACACTTTCATCTTTATTCCTTCACACTTTTATTTTACTCACCTGGAAGGTGACAAGGAATTTCCTTTATCTCTGTGCTTCTCTTTTGGCCGTGATCGATCTTTATTGCGTTCCTTTTCCTTGATTTTTAGCTTGTTCTTGTCTTTTTCTTTGCCTTTTATTTTATCCTTCTCCTTGATCTTTTCTTCAGTTCTATCTTTCTCTTTTCTGTCTTTTTCCTTGTACGTTTCTCTTATTCTCTCTGTATCAAAAACTTCTTTCTCCAGGTCTTTATCTTGGTCTTTTTCCTTTCCCTAAACAGAAAACATGGCACTTTTGACCCCTCAATGCAAATACTTGACAGGGTGATCCAGCACCTTCAGCCCATCGAGCCCGATCTGACCATCATCTGATCTACATTAATCCCATTGTTTTAATTCTCCCCACATTCCCATCATTTCTCCCCAGATTCCACAACTCAGCGACACGCAAGGAACAATGCATAGTAACCAATTAAACAACCAGCAGGTATTTGGAATGTAGTTATTATTAATGTTTCCAGATATGATAAAATAGTACAGCACAGGAACAAGCCCTTTGGCTCACAATGTCTCTGCTAAAACATGATGCCAAGACCAACTCTTCTCTACATATAATCCATATCCCTCCACTCCCTGCATATCCATGTGCCTATCCAAAAGTCTCTTAAACACCCTTGAGAAATAACAAATAATATTAAGAAATAACATTTACTTGTTACATATGAAATCAAGGATTACTACATTGATAGTACATAGTGGCTATCTTTTTGTCATTTACAGTTTTTCAAACCTGTACAATATCAAAACTTATAAAATGCCAGTTGCCGACTGCATTCATACCCAGAAAACCAACCAGCTACAGCTTACAATCTTACCTTCTGCAATAATTTACTCCTATAATGCTCAACCTGTTGTTGAAAGGTCATTCCTGACTTCTTAGTCCTTTTACCAGATTCCAATTCGTCCTGAAATTTCATTACTTTCAGCTAGAAGATAAAAAGCTCTCAATTTAAACTATTTGAAAAAGTTAGAAATTAACAAACATAGCAACATCACAATAATATTGCCAAACTGAATATAGTGTTATAGAGAATAAGATTTCATCTCTTTACACCCCATCATCAATACAATAAAATTTATACTAACAAAATTTACATAGATGAGACAGGCTGAAGACAACATGGTGTGAAAACTATCAGTGATGATAAATCATGCAAATGGGCAGGCAGGCAGGCAGTCCTCTCTGCATGGGGAGACTGACTTGGGAATAATGCCACAATGTATAACATTTTCACAGGGAGAGAGTGTGAATTATTTATTTATATTTCAGACAATTGCATAAAACTATTTTTAAAACTTAAAAAAAAGAAAACTGGCTCTTCATGCAGTCTTTTCAGAAAGAAACCGTAAAGAGTGCAGTGAAGTTTTACGAGGATGTTGCCGAGTCTAGAGGAGGTGGGCTATGAGGAGAGGTCGGGCGGGCTAGGATTGTATTCCTTGGAGTGCAGGAGGCAAAGGGGTGATCTTATTGACATGCATAAAATCATGATGGGAATGAATAGGGTGAATGCACAGTATACTTTACCCAAGGTAGGGGAATCAAAAACTAGAGGACACATTTTTAAGGTGAGAGGGGCAAGATTTAAAAGGAGCCCGAGTGGCAACCTATTCATGCAAAGGGTGGTGGATATTTGGAACGAGCTGCCTGAGCAGGTTGTTGAGGCAGGTACGATAAATGCATTTAAAAATCACTTGAACAGGTACATGGAGGGGAAAGGATTAGAGGGATATGGGCCAAAGACAGGCAAATGAGACTAGCTTAGATGGGACATCTTGATCAGCATGGATGAGGTAGGTTGAAGGACCTGTATCCGTGCTATATGACTGACATCTTCCACTGCCAACAGTCAAGAAGCTGAACACAGTGCCTCCCTCTAAATCCACCATGCTTGACGTACAAGCACTGCTCCCCACAGATAATGAGACTAAATTCTGGCAGGCAGGCTGTGGCACAGATGGCAGTTCAAAGAATCTTACTGGCGTCGTGCTGGTTTATTAAAAGGGATCTTTGAAAGTGCATCACCCGTGACTGTAACAGTTCTGTGCCCAGCAGGTCTGTGCATAACACACCTGCACCTTGAGCTGGTTATGTAGAAACATCATAAGCAGCAATATAATGCCCCCCAAATTTGCTCCAATATTGGCCTCTATGCTCATAACCTTCAGTCCTGCTCCTATTCTTTTTTTTAAAAACAATGGTACAGTGATATATCATTTTTAAACTGGTTCTCCAAACCAACAGTAATTTAATATGACATTTAATTGACTAGCTGCAAAAATATGAAGGGTTAAACTACACCCAAGATCTAAAACGAGCACGCTTCAGCGGAAGTACTGACCCAAAACTTTGCCTGTGCTTTCTGTCCACAGATGCTGCCTGAGTTACTCCAGTACTTTGTGTTTTATTCGCAGTTCAGCACTTGGCCACACACGTACAGGTGCGAGGGTGGGGGAAGTGATTGGGAGATACGAGGGATAAATGAAAAGGGCTGGTGGTGCCAGTGGTGAGGAACGAGAGGTGGCTGTGGTAGCATGTCAGGGTCAGAACATGGTCGAAGAGTTTATGTTTAGTTTATTGTCAGGTGTACCGAGATAGGGAAGAGCAAGAGAGCAGCAGGAATCACAGAAGGGGAGCAGTGAGAGCGTGTCTCACATTGCTCCCAGAGATGAGGCACACTTACTTCAATTTCCCGCAGTCTGGCACGTTTCTCTTCAGACATGTCCAACATTTTTTGACACTTGGAATCAAAGGGCTCTTCCTTCAGTACTTCCTCGTCTCCCATCACGCAACCATCCACATCTTCCTCTTCCTCCTCCTCCTCCTCCTCCTCCTCCTCTTCTCTTATTTCCTCCCTACAAAACAGAAACAGATAACTGAAGTTTACAATAGTCCTATAAATCCATTGTTTTTAGGTAAACCATTGGTTTGCAGGAAGATTTATTTTCCAGCAATATATTTAACAGAAATATATATTTATTTTGCCACTGACTGCTGCCTTTTTAGATCTATCTATTTATCTATCTCTCATCTTGTTTGTTCCCCACTTCCTGTGCGTTTGTGCCGTATCTTTGTTCCGTTAGTTTGTTTCTTTGTGCGGGTTTCATCCAGAAACAAATGGTACACAACTGTACACGATAGTGTGATAATTTTAGGCCCACCCTACTCACCATTCCCCATGGTCTGAATAAATCCACTTTCGTCACTTTTTAACATTTTACCGAATAAACTTTAATAAACGCGCTCCCCCCACCCCCCCGGGAGGACCGGCGCCCATCCCGGCTTGCCCCACCCCTGACCTTCTTCCTGCCCCACGCCTAACCCTCTGCCGCATCACGGTGGCAGAGGGTCCAACAAGATGGCCGTCGCCGGGGTTCCCCGTCGCTCGCCTTCCATCGTAGCGCGCTGGACACACGGAGCCGAGGTCAGTGGCTTTTCCCTGTCCCCCCTCGCTCGCCCAAGACCCCAGGGGATACTCCCTGCCCGGCAACGGATCCACGGGGTGGCGGGCCCGCAGGATCGTCAGTTGCAGGAGAGTTGCCCGGCCCGCAGGAGAAACGGGGTGTGTTTAATTGCCTCCTTAATGCAGGTATAAGGGAGCTCTCAGCACCTAGTCTTTCCTCCAGTCTTTCCATCACCTTTGGAAACTTTTACTGCTGTTTATCAACATGAGGACCAAAGTTGTGCCAATGATAGTCAAAGAAGCCGTTATGAGATTGAGAAACAAGAATAAAACGATTAGAGACATCAGCCAAACCTTAGCCTTACCAAAATCAACTGTTTGGAAGATCATTAAGAAGAAAGAGTGCACTGGTGAGCCTACTAATCATAAAAGGACTGGCAGGCCAAGGAAGACTTCCACAGCTGATGACAGAATTCTTTCTATAATAAAGAAAAATCCCCAAACACCTGTCTGACAGAACAGAAACACTCTTCAGGAGTCAGGTGTGGATTTGTCAATGACCACTATCCACAGAAGACATCATGAACAGAAATACAGAGGCTACACTGCAAGATGCAAACCACTGGTTAGCCGCAAAAATAGGATGGCCAGGTTACAGTTTGCCAAGAAGTACTTAAAAGAGAAACCACAGTTCTGGAAAAAGATCTTATGGACAGATGAGACGAAAATTAACTTATATCAGAGTGATGGCAAGAGCAAAGTATGGAGGAGAGAAAAAAACTGCCCAAGATCCAAAGCATACCACCTCATCTGTGAAACACGGTGATGGGGGTGTTATGGCCTGGGCATGTATGGCTGCTGAAGGAACTGACTCACTTATCTTCATTGATGATACAATTGCTGATGGTAGTAGCATAATGAATTCTGAAGTGTATAGACACATCCTATCTGCTCAAGTTCAAACAAATGCCTCAAAACTCATTGGCCGTCGGTTCATTCTACAGCAAGATAATGATCCCAAACATACTGCTAAAGCAACAAAGGAGTTTTTCAAAGCAAAACAATGGTCAGTTTTTGAGTGGCCAAGTCAATCACCCGATCTGAACCCAATTGAGCATGCCTTTTATATGCCGAAGAGAAAACTGAAGGGGACTAGCCCCCAAAACCCACAAATGCCAAAGATGGCTACAATACAGGCCTGGCAGAGCATCACTAGAGAAGACACCCAGCAACTGGTGATGTCCATGAATCACAGACTTCAAGCAGTCATTGCATGCAAAGGATATGCAACAAAATACTAAACATCACTACTTTCATTTACATGACATTGTGTCCCAAACATTATGGTGCCCTGAAATGGGGGGAATTATGTATAAACACAGTTGTAATTTCTGTACATTTTCTGTACATTTCTGTAATTTTTATTCATTTTGGTGAAACCAAAATGTATAAAAATGGCCTTTATTAATTTTTGACAATATGCACTTTAACCACATGTGATTTTTTCTATTATAAATCTCAAATTGTGGAGTACAGAGGCAAATAAATAAATGATGGGTCTTTGTCCCAAACATTACTTCACTGTAAGGGCACTGTACTTTATTTTGTTGCAGAGATTGCAAAGGTATATCACAACTAATGCACTGGCAAAATAAATATCAGGATTGAATAACATCTTGAATTCTCAAAATCTTTGGCGATTGCAGGTCTGCAATAGGAGCTGCAAAAGCTGGTAATGCTAGCCAAACAAAATAGTTCAAGTTCTAACCTGCAGGAACCTCCTTTTTGGCTCGAGTGATGTGAACTGGTCACTTTGCTATGTGGACTATTTCTCCAAATCCTGCGAACAGGCCACAATTAAAATTCTTTATCAGTTTTCCAGTTCCTACAATTCTCAGTTCTGATGCAAACCATAAATGCAGCATTTCTAGCTACAAAATATATTCCACTAGACCATAAATGTGACCTTAAAAGTGAATAGTTAAACATCATATATATAAAACTATAAGCTGTAACTATGTAGCTTAGCAGATTGACGAAAATATACAAGATAGCTTATAAATTACAGGCCCGCAGAATACTGGAAATATTTGTAGAGTTCTTGGTTGACTTAGTTTTATTCATTCAATACAGAATCAGCAGGTACTGTGTGCAGTTAAATTAGAAAATGATTTATAGAGCAAAGTTACAAAGGCAAGTGACAAAGAATATCAAATTTTGCAATTAAGAACCTGCACTTTATTTGAAATGGTTAAGGATCCAAAATATTTTTCAAAACAACTTACTTAATCTCATCCTTTTCCTCTGATTCTGTATGGTCAAGAAGGTCCCACTTTGATGTGGTAATTGCTACAAAATAAAATTTGATTTTTAGATTTCATATGCAAACTAGAATTGGCGAGTGAAAGCATAACACCATTTCTATACATTACCACAATCTGTGCATTTTAATTCTTTCATTTTTCAACAACCATTTAAGCTACAAAAATATCATACCAATTATTTCATAGTTATATATCAAAGCCTAAGACTCATTAACTGGCTATAAACCACGGATCTCTCAATAAAGATTCCAATTCCATAAACTGCACTTCTTTAATTTCAGCATTTCAAGCTGAAGATGAATTGTTTTAGCAACCTAACGCATTTTAATCATTTAAGCCTATACTTGATTCAAAGCTGCAATATCCCACAATATTTAGATATGAAGTATCTTTGAGCAATCAGCCAAGTGCAAACATACTTTAGATGAAAGGATGAGTGGGAATCTTATAGAAACATATAAAATTCTTAAGGGATTGGACAGGCTAGATGCAGGAATAATGTTCCTGATGTTGGGGGAATCCAGAACCATGGGTCACAGTTTAAGAATAAGGAGTAGGCCATTTAGGACTAAGATGAGGAAAAACTTTTTCACCCAGAGAGTTGTGAATCTGTGGAATTCTCTGCCACAAAAGGCAGTGGAGGCAAATTCACTGGGTGTTTTCAAGAGCGAGTTAGATATAGCACTTAGGGCTAACTGAATCAAGGGATACGGGGAGAAACCCGATTTTGGATGATCAGCCATATATTTTTAATTTATTTATTTTCCGGTCAATACAATACAACAAATTGACCATACAGATGTGAAAGTTAAATAGTGCGAAATCATTGTATCAAAAATAAAACATTATAATCACACATGATATTTTCTGACCAAAAAAAAGGTGTAGGCAGAAGCCAAAGCTTATTGTGCCTACCCTTAATTCTTAACAAAATATAATTTAAAAAAAAATACAACATCATAAGTCAGAAGCAGATAAACAAAACATAGAAACACAAATATAGCCAAGAACCATCATTTCTATCATGTCAGTCATTTCTCAGTGCTGATCGCATATTTTGTATCTTTCAAATATAATAATTTTGGACATTTTATTGAATTTACACATATTACTACTCTTTTAATTCATTGTTGCAACTATTCCATAAATTGACCCTTTAACAGTCACATATCTATTTTTTACATTTGTTCTTGCCCTCAATTTTTCAAATATATAATTACCCGAGCTGGCCGAATGGTCTACTCCTGCACATATTTTCTATGTTTCTATAAAACTTTGCAAATAGAAAATCACAAAATATCCAGGATATTTAAAACATAGCATGTCACATCAAGATTCGAGAGCTTTACTCTAACACTTGAATCCCAGCCAGGTTCAATAAAAATAGTAATTAAAAGTAACAGAATTCACACTGGTTTGTGGTGGAGTAGAATGATAAAATCAACATCAAGAGCGATAAATTAAAAATTCATACCATGAGCTTCCAACTCCGATTCATCCACAGTTTCCCATTTTGAAGGAGCAATTTTTAAGAATGGTTCTTCCTTTTTATGCACTAGATTGTCTTCCACTGTGAAATTAAATTAATTATTTTTAAAACTATCACCAAAAGATCAAATTGATTGGAGTATCTGGGTTTTGGGTGGAATTGAGGAAAGGATTTCCATGATGTGAAATAAATCCAATATTCATTTCCATACCTTGTACCCTAAGTGGCATTGACATGTCAATCTATTATCAGATTTTTTTCTAATTTTAGTTTTAAGAACCCTGATATGGAAATATTGAAGACTACTTATCCCGTGACAGTCAGTTATTTTTTTAAAATTTCATTAACTATAATGCGCTTTGGATTGTTAAGAAATCCAGAAAGTCACTGCCCAAATGCATGGTATTTATTTTGGGAGAAATGTTAGGCTGTTTGTGTTAATCCCTTACCAGCAGTTATGCTGGAAAATGCTGACTACTTCCACCATGCGGTACAACTCAATCGCCAATTCTACTGTACAATGAATCGAGAGAGCACAAATGTTCTCAGTATAGAGGGTGAATGCTCTTTGTACCTGTCCTCTCACCTGAATACCAATTATGTTTAGCGTAACTAGAGAGACCCCACTCACTTAGCCATGTCAAAATCAATTCCACGCAACCAGCATACTTATCAATCTTTATTTTACCACGTCTTAACATTTTTAATTAGTGTGTAGGAAAGAACTGCAGATGATGGTTTACTCTGAAGGTAGACACAAAATGCTGTCAGCAGGTCAGGCAGCATGTCTGGAGAGTAGGAATGAGTGACGTTTCAGGTCGAGACCTTTCTTCAGACTGATGTCAGGGGAGTGGGCGGTACAGAGATAGAATGTAGTCAGACTGGTGAAACTGGTGGGAGTACTGGGAAGGAGAAGGGGATGGAGTGAGAGGGAAGCATATTTGAAGTTAGAGAAGTTAATGTTCATATTGCTGGGGTGTAACCTACCCAAGCAAAATATGAGATGCTGTACCTCCAATTTGCGCTGAGCCTCACTCTGACAATGGAGGAGACCCAGGACAGAAAGGTCAGTGGGGGAATGGGAGTGGGAGTTAAAGTGCTGAGCAACCAGGAGATCAGGTAGGTTTAGGCAGACTGAGCGGAGGTGTTCAGTGAAACGATCGCTGAGTCTGTTCTTGGTCTCGCCGATATACAGGAGTCCACACCTGGAACAGCGGATACAGTAGATGAGGATGGAGGAGGTGCAAGTGAACTTCTGCCTCACCTGAAAAGACTGTTGGGGTCCTTGGACGGGGTCAAGGGACAGATGTTGCATCTCCTGGGGAGGGGGTGGTTTGGGTGGGAAGAGACCAGGGAGTTTCGGAGGGAACGGTCTCTGTGGAAAGCAGAAAGGGGAGGAGATGGGAAGATGTGGTCAGTAGTGGGATCCCGTTGGAGGTGGCGAAAGTGTTGGAGGATTATATGCTGTATGTGACGGCTGATGGGGTGAGAGGACAGGGGGGACTCTGTCCTTGTTACGAATGAGGGGAGGGGGAGCAAGAGCGGAGCTACGGGATATCGAGGAGACCCTAGTGAGAGCCTCATCTATAATGGAAATGGGGAACCCCTGTTCCCTAAAGAATGAACACATCTCCGATTACCTAATTCTGGGCGCAGATGAGGCGTAGAAGAGTCTTTACAGGAAGCAGGGTGGGAAGAAGTGTAGTCTAGATAGCTATGGGAGTCAGTGAGTTTGTAATAGATGTCAGTCGATAGTCTGTCTCCTGTGATGGAGACGGTGAGAGGAACGGTAGGAAGATGTCGGAGATGGTCTAAGTGAATTTGAGTGCAGGATGTAAATTAGTCGTGAAGTTGAGGAAGTCAGTGAGTTCTGCACAGGTGCAAGAAGGAGCATCGATATAGTCGTCAATGTAGCGGAGGTAGAGTTCGAGGGTAGGGCCAATGTACGCCTGGATTGTTCCTTGTACGCTACAAAGAGGCAGGCATAGCTGGGGCCCATGGGAGTGCCGATGGCAATGCCTTGGATTTGGAGGAAGTGGGAGGAATTGAAGGAGAAGTTGTTAAGGGTAAGGACCAGCTCTGCTAGGTGGAGGAAAGTGTTAGTAGACGGAAATTGGCTGGTTCTGCAGTTGAGGAAGAAATGGAGGGCTTTAAGACCTTCGTGGTGGGGGGATGGAGGTGTAGTGTGACTGGACATTAATATTAAAGATGAGGGAATGGGGACCTGGAAATCGGAAGTCATTGAAGAGACGAGGAGAGTGTGAGGTTCGAAGGGCCGAATGGCCTACTCCTGCACCTATTGTCTATTGACATAGGTAGGGAGAGATTGGACCAGGGGGGATAGGATGGAGTCGAGGTATGTGGAAATTAATTCAGAGGGACACGAACAAGCAGAAACAATGGGTCTGCCAGGGCAGTTCTATTTGTGAAATTGAGCGAAGATAAAATCGGGCTATGCAGGGCTGGGGAACGAGAAGGTTGGAGGCTTTAGAGGGCAGATAGCCAGAAGTAATGAAATCAGAAATGGTGTGTGATATTAAGGTCTGGTGCTCGTCTGTGGGATCATGATCCAAGGATAAGTAGGAGGAGGTGTCCGAGAGTTGTTGCCTGGCCTCGGCTTGGTCGAGGTCAGCCTGCCAGACTACCACAGCACCTCCCTTGTCGGCGGGTTTTGATTCCAAGTCGGGGTTGCTGCAGAGTGAGCGGAGGGCTGCTCGTTCGGGGGGGAGAGGTTGGAGTAGGTAAAGGGAGTGGAAAAGTTGAGTCGGTTGATGTCCCGCAGTTGGAAATAAAAAGGTCTAAAGAAGGTAGAGGGCCATCCGGGGGAATCCAAAAGGAGGGGGACCGGTGGAGAAGGGGTCATCCCTGGGTGGTGAGGACTCCTTCTCATAGAAAAAGGCATGGAGGCAGAGGCATCAGAAGAAGAGCTCTACGTCTTGGCAGACCCAGAACTCGTGGAGATGAGGGCAGAGGGGAACAAAGGTGAGGCCTCTGCTGAGGACAGGCAGCATCTCTGAAGAGAAAGAGAATAGGTGACGTTTTGGGTGAGAACCCTTCTTCAGACTTTACCCTACTTTTAATTAATGTTAGGATTTGAACTACCTTTAGCATATTTAATATTTTACATTTCTAAAAATGATCGAACTTGATTTGCATGTATTTAAATATCTTTTATCAGAGATAAGTAAAATGGCTTAAAGACTTTGGCAAAATGGCAGGGCGAGTGAGATATTCCACCTGAAGCCCAGTAACCATTCCTGGCACACTCTAGTTTATAAGATAACCCTCTACATCTAGATCAGGTTAGTACAGCAGGTGGGTACAGCAGCAGAGAGTTTGGGAAGTGTGCTGGATTTAGCATGATCCAACTGTTCTTTCCTGAAACTATTTCATAACAGAGATCAGCAAACACCATGAATGCATTAAAACTGTGTAGTGAACGCTGCTAAATATGATGCCAATTGCAAATGAATTGTTTTAAAATGTACAGTGAAAATGAATTCAAATCAATAGTTAACATTCACATAACAACCTTGAAGTTTTAGCAATATTACATTTTTCAAAAAAATGATTACTTTAATTGGCACAGGTGCCACAGATGATCCAACATTTGCATATGCGGCAAGATTTGGATTTAATGCACGACAGATCATTGTAATTCATGTTTCAACACAATATAATAAACAAGCCAATCCAAATTAAAACCAAATGCTAACCACAGTAAGTCAGATGTGCTTGTATGGTCAATGTGCTTACTTGGCATGCCATCGAGGTCATCATCAACCGATTTCAAAGGAATCCCGTCAATGTCATCTAGAAGTACTCCATCTAGTGGAATTCCATCAATTGGCAACCCATCAACATCGTCCAATGGAGAAATGTGGCCATCCAAAATTGGTGCACCATCCACATCATCAAGCACCTTAATGAAAACACATTACAGCAACACAAGGAATAAATGATAAATCATTGACTGGAATACTGATAAATATTCCAGGTTTTACTTGCATGAAGACATAGGAGTCATTTTAGAAGGACAAGAGAGATTGTGGAATTATGAACACTGATTTGGTTAAATGTACGTTCGATAAAATTTTGTGAAAAAAACCATTGTGATTCAAGGCATAAGGTGCTTTTCTTTGGATTGATATTTTATATCCAAACCTAATTCATGAGCATTCTAAAATCCATGCCTTCATGAAAGACACACGCATTTATTTACTCAGTTTCAATTTTATATTTTAACTTTATTTTAGTGGATCCAATCAGGAGCTTTGATGACAAAGAATAAATCCCCAGCTTGGTTTTGTGCATGAGCACTCAATGGGTTCATGTTGTTTGGTAATGCTGGAGACAATAGACAGTAGGTGCAGGAGTAGGCCATTCTGCCCCTCGAGCCAGCACCGCCATTCAATGTGATCATGGCTGATCATCCACAATCAGTACCCCATTCCTGCCCTCTCCCCATACCCCTTGACTCCACTGTCATTAAAAGCTCAATCTAACTCTCTCTTGAAAGCATCCAGAGAATTGGTCTCCACTGCCTTCTGAGGCAGAGAATTCCAGATTTACAACTCTGAGTGAAAATGCTTTTTCTCATCTCCATTCTAAATGGCCTACCCCTTATTCTTAAACTGTGGCCCCTGGTTCTGGACTCCCCCAACATTGGGGACATGTTTCCTGCCTCTAGCGTGTCCAATCCCTTAGTTTCAATAATATCCCCTCTCATCCTTCTAAATTCCAGTGTATACAAGCCCAGTCGCTCCAGTCTTTCAACATACGTTTTAGGGTACTGGGGCAGGGGTTGGGGAGGCAAGGATGCTGAGAGAGGGCTGAGGAGGGATGCAGGTATATAGGGACAGGAATTAGTAAATGGCAGAATACTGATATATTCATGTAAAGAGTAAATGGGAATTGGAGAGGAAGGAAAAATTGCATTTATATAGTGTGTTTCCCATCTTTGAAAATGTCCCAGAGTATTTCAGAAGCAATGAGTATTTCTCAAGTATAGTCACCATTATACAGTTGGAAAAATGTGTTCTCATCTGCACTTAGCAAGACCTAACAAACACCAGCAAGTAACCAGATAACTTATTTTAATAATATTGACAGGGATAAATATTGGCCAGGACTTTAGAAATCATTCCTTTCAAAGAAGTAGCATGGAAACCTGTAATATTCACTTGCGACAGTAAACAGGGCTTGCGTTTAACATCAAGATAGGGCAGAGAAGCTGGGGGAATAAGTAGTGTGATAATAATTATGTATAGGATGCTTGGTCGTGGAATCATTCATTTGTTCCGACAGACCTATAATTATAGTATTGAAGTACTACAAACGAGGTTCAGATTCAGATTAGTTTATTTTCATACACATCAAGGTGCAATGAAATTCCTAGTTCACATGAACGTCATGGAGTAAACAATTAACCCACCAATAAATGAAATGACCATTACAAAGCAGCGGACTAGTGCAAAGACTGCAATGAAAACTGTAGTACAAAAAAATACTAAAACGTAGGAACAGAATAACCAAATAAGATAAGAGTTAAGAGTACGTGACAGCATCACGGGGAAGGGAGTGTGAAAGAGGTAAATGGTTGAAGACAGACACAAAAAGCTGGAGTAACTCAACGGGACAGGCAGCATCTCTGGAGAGAAGGAATGGGTGATGTTTTGGGTCGAGACCCTTCTTCAGGAGTCTGATAGCCACAAGGAAGAGATTATTCTTATATTCGTATGACCAGGCTTTCAAATTCCTGTATTTTCTCCCAGAAGTAGAAGAGAGAAAAGGGAATTACCAAGGTGCATCACGCTAAATGCAGTCTTCCTGATGCAATGCACTATGAATGGAAAGAAGCGATGAGCTTGCAATAGACTGGGCTCTGTTCTCCAATTTCTGCAGGCTCGGGTATCATGAGCAGAGCCTTAGCAAACATCGCTAAGAGCAACAATTTCATATGTGGCAATTCACGGTGTGACAGAAGCCACCAGACACAAGGCTCCGACTAAAAAGTAAACTAAAAAAAATTATAAAGCCAAATGGGGCCCAGGTGGAAATCGGAGAAAATATCATGTTCATTAGTGATAGGAACAGATTTAGACCAAGTCAAGTCTACTTTATTCAACCATTTATTTAACCATTCAACTCATCAAGACTACTCTGCCATTCAATCATGGCTGATCTAACTTTCCCCCATCAACCCCCTTCTCCCCAATACCCTGACACATATACTAATCAAGAATCTATCTATCTCTGCCTTAAAAATAGCCATTGACTTGGCCTCCACGGCCTTCTGTGGCAATGAATTCCAGATTCACCGCCCTTAAACTTAACTTGGGAAACACCCATCAATTTTTGGAATATCAAGCTGGAGAAAAAGCAAGAAGATAGGTATATGCAGAATACAAACAACTGTCAACAGGAGTAAGATTATATTGAAAAGTTAAGCTTCAATGACCCATTGTCATTTTCTTATTTCTGATGTTATTTTCTGAACTAAATATCTTGGTTTAAAAAAAAAAAACCAATATTTCTATTAATGAACAAAATGTTTCGAATGTTTCCCATCGCTGAAGGCAAATAATAACTGTGCAAGTAAGCTATCAGATAAAGGCTCAAGTTCATAGTTACACGGATAATAGAACCAGTTATTTCAAGAATCAATATGAAATTAAAGCTGACCTTCAGCAATGGCTTGTGTCGCTACAGGGAAATCAGACGTGCCTAATGTACAACAATCACTAATTATTGATGTTCTAACTCAGTAACGACAATGTGATCTCCAGTGAGGTGCAAATAACTTGAAAACCCCCCTAAAGATGCTCATTCCTCATTTAACAGCATTATAAAAAGTAAGGAATATCAGCTCATACCAGTGGCCTTTCCAATCCATCCTCATCCAATTTCATTAGTCCAAGGAATATATTCTGTAGCCTAATGAGAAAAGGCTCTGGATAGACAGCCCAGTCTTCCCATGCTCGAAAACATGTCATTATCTTTTGCTAAAGAGAAACAAAATTAAAGTTTAAAAGATCAATATTTTTGTCTTATTCTTATAAATGAGTACTGCCAAGGTAGGCGTGTCAAATATTAGTATACGAATACCAGCTGTGGAGAAACGAGTTATTTACAAAGCATCACTGCTCCAACCAGTGTGCAGTTATTGCCAGACGAGTAAAATGACACAAAGGACAAATCAGATACAAATTAAAAAATAACTTCTCTTATGAATGGATAGACTATTTACAAATATTTCTATAACTATACTGTAAATTTACTTTGAACCAATTAAAATCCCTCATAATGAGAAATAGAAATATTTTAAACTGCAGTCAGACTGGACAGATTATACAGTACTGCTGCACCTATCAAAGCTGGATATGAATCTAAACAAGATATTAAAACCAACTGGAATTAGTGACAGGAAGCAGAAAACTAGCAAAAAAGGGCCAAGGACTTTTTTCCTTCATAGATGTTTTATAAGGATACTGTGACAAATAAATTTGAGCATATGGGAAATCGAACTGCAGATGCTGGAAATCTGGAAAAAAATGCAGTGTGCTGGAAATAGTCAGATCATGTAGCAAGTGTGGAGAGAGAACAAAGTTAACTCTTCAGGTCAATGGCACTTCATCAGCACTGGTAGTTCCACCATTCTGTTTTTTTTCTAATCACTCTGAGCCCATTTTCTAATTGTTCAGAAAGACAATGCACTTTGACACAACTTTGCAAGCAACAATTGGACAGGTACATGGATGGGACAGGTTTAGAGGGATGTGGGCCAAATGCGGGCAGTGAGACTAGTGTAGATGGAACATATTGGTCGGCGTGGGAAAGTTGGGCCGAAAGGCCCATTTCCACGATGTATGACTCTATGACAGATACCTTAAATAGTGAACATAAATAGGGAATTTAGGAGATTAAAAAAAACTGATATTGGCACAACAGCTTCAGTTCAGTTAAAGGAAATTGTCATCACAAATGCGTTGGATTATCGCAATCCCCCCCCACCCCCGACTCCCATAAGACACGTTAGCCAAAAACATAATTTCAACCCAAGCTTTAGCATTTTTTTCAACAAGTTTGCTCTGTACTTTCATTCAATTTTAAATTTTCCAAAACCATACCTTGAACTGTTCTGCTTGAAGCCTCGCTTGTATCACTTTGTGGGCTTCGTGTAAATCTGTAAATATCTGAGGCAGCTTGGTTTCAAAACTAATGAAAGAACAAAACCCCAAGTTACATGAGCAATGGCTTCTCAAAAATAATTTAATATCTTACAAGATGAAACTCACTATTTCCTATAATAAGATGCATTGGCAACTTTTGCACAGGAATTATACAGGATGTCGGACACCAAGTACAGTCTTGCTATCTGCAATGGAAATTGAAATATCATAGTGTTAGGTTTTTTTTTTAAATTCAAAAGCTGTCATTTATTATCAGCCATTGCCAAGTAAAATACAAAAATAAATGTCATTGTCTAAATTACTAAACATATTAACAAAAACAGATTTGTCAAAAACAATTTTAACTGCACCACTTTACCACACAAGGTTGACAATATTTTGTTACACAATTGGTGACATACCGCCTGCTCTAAATGACTGCTAAGTTCTAACATACGTTATCAGTATATGGATAATCAAATTTTTAATGTTTACCTTTTTCTGCAGTGGAGTTTGTAAAATAGACAGAGATTCTGCAATACAATCCACTATTTCCTCTGCAGCCTCTGCATTATTCAAACAGAAGACCATCGCATCACCAATGTCATTGCGATGAGGTGCCAAACCTCTCAAGACATTCTCCAATTTATCTCTTTGCCTGCAAGTTTTAGAGTGTGTTAGCTACACGTTATAAATTTACCCAAATATGCTTAATCTTGACCTCAATTTTCAATACAAACAATGATCATAACATGAAATAAATCCCTAGTTTACTCTCATGGAACCTAAAGCAAACATGTTATATTAAGTCTGAAGAAGGGTTCCGATGCAAAACGCCACCTAATCATTTTCTCCAGAGAGCATGTCTGACCCGCTGAGTTACTCCAGCATTATGGCCCGTCTCTGTTTATTCGCTTAAAGACTATAAACTGGAACAATTATGTAAAAATATATATTAATAGCAAGATATTCATAAAGTAATTAAGACAAGAACCTCGACTGATAAATTGGACTTTACCTCAATAATCTAAGAAATGACTGAAAATTGCAGAGTAAGATTCAGATTGCAACTGGTATTCTTATGAATACATACAAAAATATAAATCCACATTTTGTTGTAGTAAACAATGTTGCTGGAATGCGGTGTATCATTACACGTGGTGTCAGAGGTTATGGGGAGAAGGCAGAAGAATGTGGTTAGGAGGGAGAGATAGATCACCCATGATTGAATGGCGGAGTAGACTAGATGGACCAAATGGCCTAATTCTGCTCCTATCACTTATGATCTTATGGTTATTGTGCAAAATGGCCAGTAACGTGATGAGAACATTTTATGTCATTAACTGCCAAGCTGCTTATTAATTGTCAACTGCTTTCTCCCTTATTTAAAAGAAAAACATGTTGATAATTTTGCCAAATCTGCCATGTTGTAATCACTGCAAAATGATTAGTATGTGCCAGATTTGTCATTTCACACGGTCATAGGATAGGAATAGAATTAGGCCATTCGGCTCATCAAGTCCACTCCGCCATTCAATCATAGCTGATCTATCTCTCCCTCTTAACCCCATTCACCTGCCTTCTCCCCATAACTTCTAACACCTGTACTAATCAAGAATCTATCTATCTCTGCCTTAAAAATATCCACTGACTTGGCCTCCACAGCCTTCTGTGGCAAAGAATTCCACAGATTCACCACCCTCTGACTAAAGAAAATTTTCCTCATCTCCTGCCTAAAAGAAGGTCCTTTAATTCTGAGGCTATGACCTCTAGTCCTAGGCTCTCCCACTAGTGGAAACATCCTCTCCACATCCACTCTATCCAACCCTTTTACCATTCTGTATGTTTCAGAGGTCCCCCCTCATTCTTCTAAACTCCAGCAAGTACAGGCCCAGTGGTGACAAATGCTCATGATGGGTTAACCTACTCAATCCTGGGATCATTCTTGTAAACCTCCTCCGGACCCTCTCCAGAGCCAGCACATCCTTCCTCAGATATGGTGCCCAAAACTGTTCACAATATTCCAAATGTGGCCTTACCAGCACCTTGAAGAGCCTCAACATAACATCCCTGTTTTTGTATACAAGCCCTCTTGAAATAAATGCTGGCATTGATTTTGCTTTCTTTACAACTGATTCGACTGGCAGATAATATTTTGGGGAATCCTGCACCAGCACTCCCAAGTTCCTTTGCACCTCAGATTTCTGGATTCTCACCCCATTTAGAAAATAGGCCTTTATTCCTACTACCAAAATGTATGACTCCACACTTTTCTACACTATATTCCATCTGTCACTTCTCTGCCCACTCTCCCAACTTGTCCAAGTCCTGCAGAGTCCCTGCTTTCTCTACACACTTGCCCCTCCACCTATTTTCGTATCACCTGCAAACTTTGCCACAAAGCCTTCAATCCCCTCGTCCAAAATTATTAATATACATCATGAACAGCAACGGACCCAGCACTGACCCTTGCAGAACTCCATTAGTCACTGGCACCCAACTGGAAAAAGCACCCTTTATTGCCATTCTTTGTCTTCTGCCATCCAGCTAACCTGCTACACTTAATGCAACATGGAAATCCTATAGTTGCCATCCTCAATTAAACACTCTTTTTGCAGGCTGTGGTCTTTCAGTTTAATTACGGGAAATCAACCGATGAGAAGTTCATCCGCACCAATCTAGCACTGATGGGACTGATCGTCACAAAGACAATATCCCATCTTCAGACTGTGTACATTTACTTAATAGATTAAGAACGATATGGCAGTCCACAGCCAAGTTTCCATCAGTGTTGTGGCTATGTCACTGTAGAACTGTTCTGCACCACAATCTATAGGACCATGGCTCTGTACGCCGATGAGCCAAAACATTGACCTGAAGAGCCAAAACATTATGACCTCCTGCCTAATATGCTGTTGGTCCTCCGTGTGCAGCCCCATATGCAACAGGGTGCGATGCACTGTGCATTGTGACACATTCCTCCCATGACCACCATTAAATTTTTCTGTGACTTGTGCCACAATAGACCTTCTGTCGTTTCGGACCAGATGGGATAGCTTTTGTTGCCCTCGCATATAGATGAGCCTTGGGCGCCCAACACCCTGTCGCCAGTTTGTGGTTTGTCGCTCCATGGACCCCTGTCGGTAGCTACTCACCATTGCTGACCGGGAGCATCCCACAAGCCTTGCCGTTTCAGAGATGCTCTGACCCAGTCGTCTGGCCGTAACAATTTGGCCCTTGTCAAAGTCGCTCAGGTCTTTACTCCTGCCCATTTCTCCTGCATCTAACACATCGACTTCAAGAACTGACTGTTCACTTGCTGCCTAATATATCCCACCCCTTGACAGGTGTCATTGTAACAAGATAATCAATGTTATTCACTTCACCTGTCAGTGGTCATAATGTTTTGGCTCATCGGTGTATTTAGGATCATTGGCTTAATTGTAATGGTACAATGAGAGAGATAAGTCAATGATTCAGACTCGTTCAATAAGTGCTCAAGGGCATGCCAATAGCAGCACCCAGATAAACTTAAATGAGAGGTCCCAAGCAACTTTGCAACACAAGTCATCTTTAAAGCCAATTACATAGGTCATGTCATTTATTTCAGTCACGATTAGCACTGCAAAATGAACTTCATTTTGCTGCAGTTAGTTTTTAAAATATGAAAAGTAATTTTCCTATATTTTTCTGCAAAAAAGGCATTAATAATCACAAATTAGATCACAAATCATATCAATTGGGCTATTTCTGGCACAGAGCATGTCCACTATACATATGCCACATTGGAAAATCAAATGTCTGGTGTTCATTAATAAAAGGTAATGGGAACATTGCCAACGTCTCCTTGAAATGTTGTTATTATTTCAAAAAAGGGCATTTTGAAGCAGTGCTCTCCCCCGTTTAACTAATGACCTGTCACATCTAGTTGCTGTCTGTCAGATAAACACCATGAACAGGACCAGGTGTACCACAGAACCAAGTGCAACCCGACGGAACTGCCAAATAGCGGAAATCAACAAAAACGCACCATTCCAACCTGCATTCATGAACAGTAACTGCTTCAGACAAGTTGAATTTTGAATTAGTGAAGATAGTTAACTAATTGGTAAGACACCTTTAACAATTCCCTACAGTCAGTTACGTTAAAATTTCTTCAGTCAATTGGAAATCCAATTATCAACTTACTCATCTTTCAGTTGCCCTTTCTTCACTGGCTCCTCGGGTTCCACAGGCACTTCTCCTTCTCCGTCCTCAGGCATGCCTTGCAAATAAGGATTCATGGGTGGAGGATGCCACACTGAACCACACTTGAATATCCGGAAATCCTCCATCCGCCATTTTGTTGGGGAATCACCCTAAATACCAAAATAGCATAAGCACCTCACACGTGAAAACTAATTAAGCTTATTGCTTACAAAATATTGATATAAAATTATTAAAATACGTTATTTTTTACCTGAAGAATAGAAAACAGCTTCCACCGATAATAAATGTGTGCTGGGTCCTTGTTCTCAAAAAGGAATCTGATGAAATTGTTGAAAGGAAAGAGTCAGAAATGTCATCACATTAATAGAAAAGGAAATTAAAAAAAATATTATTCATATTTACCTAAACTGGGAGCTATTAATTTCTCTATTCATAATTATAGCTTCAAAGGCTGGACCTTCACGAACTACAAATTCGATCATTCGATGAATTAGGCACAAAAGATTCCTGATAGAATAAAAGAAAATTAAACACTGTTCAAAAATAGTCAGTTAAATATAATCCTCAAAACAAGCAAATGACGAGGTACTTTTAAAAGTGGAGTCCTTTTGACATTTCAATCAACAGAAATAAGACAAGGTTCGATGTTGATGCTGTTCCCTTTCTCAGTGTAATCCACAATCTTAAAACAATTGGGGCTATGTTCCAAAATATATAAATCAGATCAACAGTTCAACAGAAAACTTCAACAACTACAACCAACTATATTTTTACCGCATTGCTTACTACTATCAGCTACTACAGGCAATATTCTTGCAAATGCATTGAGAAGTTTAATTTTTTTTAAATATGTTGCACTAATTTTGTATATATTGGTGTGAAAGACTATTTCTGGGGAATGGAATCAATTTCTATTTTGGGCACTCAGGATAAGCACCGGGGCAAGTATAGGAAAGTTGGAGTAAAGGTTCCTCTTCTCTGTTCTGCTCAAACACAGGACTCAGCCAAAGATTCAACAGCAATATCTATTGTAGGATTTTTATTGCCAGTTGAAATTCCAGTTCATTACTTTTGTTCCAAACCCACTGGGAAACATGTTACGATTGTCCAAACCTCACCACCTTGCACCAGCAGGCAAACGTGACTGATCTGGATTTAAATCCTTATCCCTAAAGATGATGGAACTTTTCACTATACTACTCAACCTTCCCCTCTGATAACTTTAAACTCATTGTTTCTCCTAACAAACATGTTTGAAGTTTTTTTGGGCAAATTTTCTTGGTCATTTGCTTATTTTCATTTTATTTATATCAAGAACCAAAAAACTGAGAAATCATTGTGTAGAAAATCAGGAGCAATGTCAAATATTAACACCATTCAGAGCTCAATGTAACCTTTTAAAGCCACAATATACAGCTGTGATTTATTTGGCAGTAACTTTGGTGTTCTGGTGCATATGCAAAGTGCAAAATATTGATACATTCGCAGAATGGAAACTTCAATTTAGCCAATTGTTTCTGATAACTATTGCTTAATGTTCTAATAAACACCACTCAATGATTACTTGCTATTATAGAGATAAGGTTATTGAAGAAACACGTGGACAATGGATGGATTAATCCATTGTTAATCTAAAATTAACTAGTTGAATGCATTTTATTCCTGCTGTACATATTCAGGACAAAACATTTTGCTCACATACTGGATGTTCAGTGTTTTACCATCATATATTGCAGCTTTAAAACAAAATTGCTCTTATATTCACAACCTTTTAGAATGTTATAACAAAATATAACAATATCTGAAAATAACAGATTAATGTTATAAGTTGGTTTCATAAATCCAATGTAGTTGCTACATAAGTACAGGTGTAATTTATAGTGTAAGTATTACCTGAAAGTATCAAGTGTCCATAAATTCATGTGGCCGAGTTGATTACTAACAGTAAAAGCTACCCAACAGTGAGGAGCTAACAGGCTCAAACCGTGCTTGTACATCCTTGTTATCCCGCGAAGCCTTGGTTGTTCGCACGGAACAGTGAAAACCAGCACCAGGCTCCACTCATTTCAGCGTTCTGAGGCACCAGCAAGCCACCACTTCAATCCCCTGTTCCTCGGGTCCATTCATTGCGCTGTGACTACGGCACACTCTATCCAGAAATCTATTCCCTGAGTTTTGATTTAAAGCTATTACGTACCAAGAGTCCCCATTCCTCTGAGCAAGATAACACAGCACAAACTCAACCAATTACGTAGCAACAACAAAGCAGAAGTCTCCTCTGCAACAACATTTTAGCTTCTAAAACCTCTACTAATATTAGTTTAAAAAACCTAACTATAATTAATGAAACTATGTAAATACTGTACAGATGTAATAGTTAACTCTAGAGTTATTTTAGAAAAATCATCCCTATGTATTATTAATTCCACTCTCAGATCATGAATTAAAGGAACATTTCTATTGTTGCTCGCAGAAATGGGGTTCATCTTTTCAGGCACGTAAGCACGTGTAGAAAAAAGTCCTTTTGTTTAACTAAATGTCTTGTTGCAAATAGGCTGCTTAGTCGTAGTAGCAGTAGTAGTAAGAATGAACTGAAAGTGTACCTTTCTGTTGGGATAACCACTTTGACTACGGCTTCGGACAGAGTCTGCACATGAAGTCACATCAAATAGTAAAAATATAAAGAATGTGAGTATTGGCTGGTGAAACACTGCAGGACATACAGCATCAAGAACAAAATAAAAACAACAGTTGATATTTAAATGCTATGTTTAGCTGACGTTTAATTCAAAACAAAACAGACGTACAGCAGCAAATATTCCAAAACAGCTTACTCACCACGGCATTTGGCCTAACATAAAATCTATACATCTGGATTCTGATAAAAGCTTGCTGTTCCCTTGCTTGTTCTGCAGCACATATTTACTCTACTGAGTGTTGCTGGATTCAACCATCAGTTGCTGGGCCTCATGAAATATTTCTAAAATATCACTATATGGATGTATGCAGAGATCAAAATGCACACTAAAATATCCTTGGAATCGTGGGAATCAGGATGTTAAATAGAAATGATAACAGTTATGATCAACAATGTCCAGCAATATTGCAGATTTCTTTTAACAATGTGGTCAATAGCATATCTGCACTCCAGAAGATAACACAAAAAACTATTATTTTTAAAAAAAATCTATCATGCAATAATAATACAAGATTATGTTCACATAACACTGGGAAAGAGTTATCTGCAAAGAATGTATTCTGGATGTTCTGTAGGTTATATTTTTGATTGAGGGAACAATCTGCCAGGATTAGCATCTAACTAAAAGCTTGGTGCTGAGAAAACATTATCTCTCTCTTCGTCACAGAAGTAGTTATTTAAATAATCACGAAAACTGTAACGGCGCAAAATGTGGATCTTTGTTGTATTTTAGTCTATATGTACAATAAAAGTTGGCTATTAGTAGTAGAGCTCAAATTTTGCACTTTAAAAAAGTGTCTCTATAAAGTGTGGGCATTTAGTTAGCAACTGAAAATCTTGAAAATACCGCAGTTACTGTCACTCTATTGGAATAATGATACAAAGTAGAAGGGAAAATGCAAAAAGAAAATGACATGGTTGTTTTAAGAACTTAGAGAACAATATAAAGAAAGGTTTACATCCTGATTTAAAAAGTGCTAAATTATGATTAAGCAGAGGACATTAAAATTAAAAGTAATTTGATGGTCCAAATTGAAGAGAATGCTTCCACCTTTAAAGCGTATTAATCTAGAGTCCGTAAACACAAGACAAGATATAATCATTTCTATGAGGAAGTTCTAGGGTAAATAGCAAAGCTGCTTTCAAGTGGAGGTAGAACTGGGATGAAGTATATGGGAGGTGGCTTGTGTTAAGTATTAGTTTTAGCACACACAAACTAAGCCCAAAGACATGTTTCTGTAAATAAAACTATATAATAATATTGGATTATCACAAAATCAGTTGGATTGACTAGTACTGATTCTGAAGGCCAACTTATAATGAATAAAAATATACAAAAACATTACATATTTCAGATGGGCTCTTAAGATGTAGAACTGCTTTTTGAGAAATCTGATGAGTACTTGAGTTAATAATTTTAATGTGCAACAGAAAATGCTAAGGAGACAGATGCTAATTGTTTTCATGTCTAATTATTGATCGGTCCATTAACTTTATAAGTTAAAGATATCCCTAAGGATCAACAGACTGGAGAAATATTTCCATCAACCTTAGGAGATCAACATGGAAATCACAAAGTATTATTCTCATAACCAATGGCTGCTAAATAACCCTGTCAGAAAAGTGCCACCAAGAAAAACGGATAAATGACTGTAAATCCAACTTGTTCAAAGGAGTTTATAATCTTGGCAAGGCCATCTTCCATAACAGAAATGTTAACTTTGAGCTGAAATGAATTGCTGAGATGTCAAGGTTCAAAACTTACAATAAGGGTGGTGAATCTGTGGAATTCAATGCCACAGATGGCTGTGGAGGCCATCATTGGGTATTTTTAAGGCAGAGATTGAGAGATATTTGATCAGTAAGGGTGCCAAGGATTATGGGGAAAAGGCAATTGAATGGGGTTGAGAGGGAAAGATTCATCAGCCATGATTGATTGGTGGAGCAGACTCGATGGGCCAAATAGCCTACTTCTGCTCCTATGACTTATGAAGATAAAATGAATCCAAGTTTCTTTCTAGTTTGACATTTCACATTGTAGCAAAATGCCACTTGCAGACACTCCAAAAACTACTGTAATCTATAACTACAAAAAGCAGAGAACAGGTAATGAAAGTCAACATTCAAACAAATGAATACTTACAACACCAGTAACATCTTTAAACACGTATTTAACTTTTGATTCTCTAGCATGCACATAAGTCATTCATATCTTTTTACCTTCTCAAATTCCTCCTTGGAGTTTGATGGTGGGAGTGGCATATCAGGGTTCCTCAGCCTCGCTCTAGGCTGTGCATTAAAAGGTAAACCCGATGGAGGAGGAGGAAGAGTCAATTCCATCATAGCTGGTGGAATGTATATAGGGTATGGAGGGGTGGGCACTGCCTTCCCCCAACCCAGCTTCATTTCATAACCCATTATAAATTTCCCTGCAAACATGACACCACACTTGATCTTTAGCACATCAGAGAGTTTAGATTCCCTTTTAAGTATTAATTTTAAACCTTTAACAGAAAAATCATCACAAATGCTCAAACAGATGTCATTTCAAACCATCACAAATTGCTGTCTTAAATTGCTATCAGCCAATTATCGTTTTTCTTTAAATGTTCCATAAAATTAAAAAAGAACACTGATACACAAAACATTCTGCATCAGAAATTGCTGGAAATATCACATCAGGTTCTCAGTATCTACCACTATTTGTGCAGAAAAATCCCAGCTAATCGAGATAAGATAAATGTCATGAAATGTGTGAATTGCCATGGACAATTTGACGATTGTTTTCACAACTCAGCTGATACCTTTGCAAAGAGGAAAGCTACTCCATAACCACCTCACAAAGTGTCTTAGAATTTATGCCATAGAAACTAATGAAAATCTCAGCAGATATCTGGATCGGATATGCAACGTAAAAAATGTCATTAATGGTTTATGGCATAAACAAAAAGTGAACAATTAAGCACTAAGTTGCATCTGCAGCTATTGTTAACTTTATTTTGACTTTGTTCTTACTCCCTTCTATTCTTCTGAATCTAATTTAATTCTAATTTACTCCAGTTCCCTCTTCATTCTCTCATTTCCTTTTCAAACCTTTACTTAGTTAAGGAAATTAGACAATTGTTCACGAGATCACAGATGACCAAGCATTTTCCCATCTTATTATTAATTACTATTTCCAATAACTTTGAGTGAAAAAAGAATACAATTCGAAGACAAGGTAAATGTTCATTTCCACCGGTCTTTGTCAGATGGTGCACTCCAGCAATTTCTAGACCACTGGTTACCTACTATTTTGCCCCATTCACAAGAGCATTTTCTAACACTTAAAATAAAATTACATTCAGTCACACCTAAAAATCCTGTGATATTTAAATCAAAGTATGTCTTCGCCACGAATTGAACATCATTTGGAAAAGAGCACTCAATCTTGTAATACTCCCGAGTACTATATCTGTAGAAACATAGAAAATAGGTGCAGGAGGAGGCCATTTGGCCCTTCGAGCCAGCACATTGTGATCATGGCTGATCATCCACAGTCAGTAACCCGTGCCTGCCTTCTCCCCATATCCCTTGATTCCGCTAGCCCCCAGAGCTCTATCTAACTTTCTTTTAAATTCATCGAGTGAATTGGCCTCTACTGCCTTCTGTGGCAGAGAATTCCACAAATTCACAACTCTCTGGGTGAAAAGGTTTTTTTTCATCTCAGTTTTAAATGGCCTCCCCTTTATTCTTAGACTGTGGCCCCTGGTTCTGGATTCGCCCAACACTGGGAACATTTTTCCTGCATCTAGCTCATCCAGTCCTTTTATAATTTTATGTTTCTAAGATCCTCTCTCATCCTTCTAAATTCCAGTGAATACAAGCGCAGTCTTTCCAATCTTTCCTCATATGACAGCCCCACCATCCTGGAGATTAACCTCGTGAACCTACGCTGCACTGCCTCAATAACAAGGAAGTCCTTCCTCAAATTAGGAGACCAAAACTGCACATAATACTCCAGATGTGGTCTCACCAGGGCCTGTACAACTGCAGAAGGACTTCTTTACTCCTTAACTCAAATCCTCTCGTTGTGATGGCCAACATGCCATTAGCTTTCTTCACTGCCTGCTGTACCTTCATGTTTATTTTCAATGCACTTTCAAATTTATTTTACTCACCATTGAGAGATTTAAGGGCTTTATCTGCATGCTTTCTGTTCATAAAGGCAACAAAACCACAATTTCGGAGTCGAGCTCGCTCTTCCTCGGTTCTGGGCCACATAATTTTTACACTTGCCAAAGGTCCATATTTACCAAACTCCTTGCAAAGCATTTCTTCGTCCATCTAACAGCGAAACAGAAAAATTAAAAATACGTTGTTAAAAGAAATGGAGTTCCACTAGTCAGGTATATTTAGAATTACAAACTAACAGAAGTTTGACGATACCTGTGGGTTTATGTTGCCAACATACAGGTTTGTAGTATGGGGATCCCCTGAATCATATGATCCTGGAGTCTCATCGAGCACTAGATACAATGGAGAGAAATGAATCTCATAACAGCATTTTTATTTTTGCAATGTACAAGTGCTTTTCTTGTGCCTACAATGTTACAATGCTAAAGTTGCTTAAATTACAAGATATTTCATACCCCGATAAAAAAAAATGCAACTCAGTTTGGATACATTTAACACAAATTAAAAAAGAGGCTAATTCTTTTGATAACTGGTATTCAAATCAATGTCACACTACATTTAACTTTGCTTTTGAAACACTATACCATTAACAGTCTATTGTGAATCAAAATAGTCAGGTGAGGACTTACAGACACGTCTGTTCATTTGTTGTTCAACTTCAGCAGGCATTGGCTCAAATCTACTTGGTCTTAAATTTCCTTCTTTAACCTTTTTCTTATTTTTATGTCTCTCTTCACGCTCTTCTTGAATCCTGCGGGTAATTAAAGATACCACTCTAAATAATGTGTCATCAATACTCACTTCTATATCTGTTAAAAACATTTCTATTGATAAGAGTATGGGCTCTCCTGGCACAAAACTTTACGTACAGAAATCCGATTTGTAATATAATTCTTCCATATATTTCTATAGAATTTTTCAAGCTAGCAAAAATAAAAAATGGTTTCATGGTATCCATTAATGACTGGATATAGTTTAATTATGGGATAGTAAGATAATTATTCAATGAAGTGAAATAATTAATATGTATGTGAAGCAGTATGATAACAAAGATTCTCACAAGGAAAAAACAGCTTACAGATATTTCTGAGTAATGCGTCACTTAGACAATCTGGGGATTGCCAATGTTGGGGGAGTCCAGAACCAGGGGCCACAGTTTCAGAATAAGGGGTAGGCCTTTTAGAACGGAGATGAGGAAAAACTTTTTCAGTCAAAGAGTTGTGAATCTGTGGAATTCTCTGCCTCAGAAGGCAGTGGAGGCCAATTCTCTGAATGCATTCAAGAGAGAGCTAGATAGAGCTCTCAAGGATAGCGGAGTCAGGGGGTATGGGGAGAAGGCAGGTACTGGTTGAGAATGATCAGCCATGATCACATTGAATGGCGGTGCTGGCTCGAAGGGCCGAATGGCCTACTCCTGCACCTATTGTCTATTGCCCCGCCTTCATGAGAATATGACTAAATACTCATTTCATTTGACTTACTGCTTGAGCTCTTCTTTGAATATTTCCAAATTACTCTTCTTTTTTTCATCTTTTACTTTTTTGACAATCTAAATGAACAAAAGAAAATAAGTCGCTCTTGTACAGAATTATAATGAAATATACTCAAAGTAAATGGAAATCAAACATCAATCAGGTACTGCAAATTTGAAATAAACAAGGAAATGCTAGAAAAACTCATCAGGTCAGACACCATCTGTGGAAAGAGAAACAATTAACTTTCGGTATGTTCGGAAATGCTGGAGTAACTCAGCAGGACAGATAGCATCTCTGGAGAGAAGGGATGGGTGAAATTTCGAGTCGAGACCCTTCTTCAAACTGATTAACAATTAGCCTTATATGCTTGGGATTCTTCATCAAAACCAAGAAAAAGAGAAAACAATTAATCTAGCAAAGAAGGTGTGGAAAAGTGATGGGGGGAACAAAAGATTCATCCCAATAGGGCTAAATAATGCTCCCCTCCCCGTGAGCTTGCCAGACACTACAAAATAAAGAAAAAAAAGGAAGGGCCAGTTCTTGTACAAATGGATAGAAAGTGTGAGTTATGTAATGTTAACGTGGTATTTGACATTGAGCATGCTGCAGCCTGCCGGGCTCAGACAGAATATGCTGTACCATAAGCATGCAGTGGGCTTGTTGCAACATTGCAGGAAGCCAGATAGAAAACTCAGGCTGGGACTGGGATAATGATTCAAAGTGGAAGACAACTAGAGGCTAAGGATCACCTCTGCCAGCTTAGTTCATGTGCTTCAGAAAACAATCATCCAATCTACCTTTGGTTTTCCAATGGAGGCCACATTGTGCACACTAAATACAGTATACTAGATTGGAAGAAGTGTAGGTAAATAACTGCTTTACTTGGAAAGATTGTTTGATCCCTGGATCGTGGGAAAAAGAGACGAAGATGTTGCATGTTCTGCAGTTGCTTAAGAAAGTGGCATATGACAGGGAGCGAGAGGTAAGGAGTGAGGGTGGACCACGGAGTCAATATCGCAATCTCTTTGAAGTGGTGTAAGGGGAAGGGAATATTTCCAAAAAAAGAGGGGATTGAACCTTTCTTTCGAAGACAATCTGCCTAGTCCAGGTATGAATCTAGCAACTCTTATATACTTCAGTGAAACCACCAGGAGTCAGAGCTCCAGATGTTGTCCGAGGAATACCTTCTATAACCGAAGCATTACCTCCCTACATCAAAAACTTAAGATAAATATATTATTACAAATAATCTAACTCTATCCTCTTGTTCACCATTCCCTTCATCCCTGTGCTGGCTTCTAATCTGTACATTCAGGAATTAATCCTCTACACCTTTCTCCTTTAAAAACCACCTCTTTGACCAAACTTTCTTGCTCCTCCAGTATCTGTTTTGGCAGAATACACTGAGAAGACCATGCCATGAATTACACCAGCCTACTTCTCATGGACAAAGCTATGTCACATAGGTCCAAAACACCTCACACGCTCTCCATCTCTTCAATAACTTCTATTTTCCAGGCCCCCACTCCACCATATTTTGCTTGGGTAGCTTACACCCCAGCGGTATGAACATTGACTTCTCTAACTTCAAATAGCCCTTGCTTTCCCTCTCTCTCCATCCCCTCCCCCTTCCCAGTTCTCCCACCAGTCTTACTGTCTGACTACATTCTATCTCTGTCCCGCCTACTCCCCTGACATCAGTCTGAAGACGGGTCTCGACCCGAAACGTCACCCATTTCTTCTCTCCAGAGATGGTGCCTGTCCCGCTGAGTTACTCCAGCATTTTAAAGGCAGGAATAGGGTACTGATTGTGGATGATCAGCCATGAAGACAGTGAAGGTCGAATGGCCTACTCCTGCACTATTGTCTATTATTGTCTATCTTTACCATGGATGTCTGCACCTCCATCCCCCACCAGGAAGGTCTTAAAGCCCTCCGTTTCTTCCTCGACTGCAGAACCAGCCAATTTCCGTCTACCAATACTCTCCTCCACCTAGCAGAGCTGGTCCTTACCCTCAACAACTCCTTCGACTCCTCCCACTTCCTCCAAATCCAAGGCGTAGCTATGGCCACTCGCATGGGCCCCAGCTATGCCTGCCTCTTTGTAGGGTACGTCAAACAATCCCTGTTCCAGGCATACACTGGCCCTATCCCCGAACTCTACCTCCGCTACATTGACGACTGCATCAGTGCTGCCTCCTGCACCCGTGCAGAACTCACTGACTTCATCAACTTCACCACTAATTTCCATCCTGCATTCAAATTCACTTGGACCATCTCTGACATCTCCCTACTGTTTATGGATCTCCCGTCTCCAGACTATTGACCGACATCTACCAGAAACTGACTCCCACAGCTATCTAGACTATACTTCTTCCCATCATCCTTCCTGTAAAGACTCTATCCCCTACTCCCAATTCTACACCGCATCTGCGCCCAGGATGAGGTTTTCCATACTAGATCATCGGAGATGTGCTTTCTTTAGGAAACAGGGGTTCCCCCCTTTCATTATAGATGAGGCTCTCACGCGTCTCCTCGATATCCCACAGCTCAGTTCTTGCTCCCTCTCCCCCATTCGCAACAAGTAGAGTCCCCTTTGTCCCCCGCCTTCCGCCCCATCAGCCGTTGCATACAGCACTCCAACACTTTTGCCACCTCCAACGGAATCCCACTACTGGCCACATCTTCCCATCTCCACTCCTTTCTGCTTTCCGCAGAGACCGTTCCCTCCGCAACTCCTGGTCAACTCGTCCCTTCCCACCCAAACCACCCCCTCGCCAGGTACTTTCCTCTGCAACCGCAGGAGATGCAACACCTGTCCCTTTACCTCCCCCCCTCGACTCCATCCAAGGACCCCGTCTTTTCAGGTGAGGCAGAGGTTCACTTGCACCTCCTCCAACCTCATCTACTGTATCCGCTGTTCCAGGTGTCAACTTCTGTACATCGGCTAGACCAAGCGCAGGCTTGGCGCTCGATTCACTGAACACCTCCGTTCAGTCGGCCTTAACCAACCTGATCTCCCGGTTGCTCAGCACTTTTAACTCCCCCTCCCATTCCCAATCTGACCTTTCTGTCCTGGGCCGCCTCTATTGTCAGAGTGAGGCCCAACGCAAATCGGAGGAACAGCACCTCATATTTTGCTTGGGTAGCTTACAACCCAGCGGTATGAACATTGACTGCTCTAACTTCAAATCGCCCTTGCTTTCCCTCTCTCTCCATCCCCTCCCCCTTCCCAGTTCTCCCACCAGTCTTACTGTCTCCGACTACATTCTATCTCTGTCCGGCCCACTCCCCTGACATCAGTCTGAAGACGGGTCACAACCAGAAACGTCACCCATCCCTTCTCTCCAGAGATGCTGCCTGTCCCGATGAGTTACTCCAGCATTTAATGTCTACCTTCGACTTAAAACAGCATCTGTAGTTCTTTCCTACATATCCTATTAAACTTACAGGTTTCTTTGCTTCAGCAGAAATAGTTGGTGTACAAGGTTCTTCTGGCTGTGAAGATTTTATTTCACCAAACTTAGCCTTAGGTTTATAGAGTTTTGTTCTTCTTTCATTTCTTTCATTTTTATCTGAAAATTTTAAAAATTGAATTTTAAAAATGCAGATTTACCAAATATGTAGAATGTCCAAACATTCAACGTAGCAGTCAAGTTTAATGCTGCAGTAATCTTGCAAACAAATCCCGAACGTTATGTCCCTTTAGCAATGCAATGGAGCAAAAATAAGTTATAGCACTTTTCCTATGACATCTAATCGGAGAAAAAACTCTCAATGTGCAAGCTTAAATATATGTCGACATTCTACTCGTGAACCTCTTGCTAAGCATAAACATTTCTCAGGACACAATCAACACAACTCTATTTTTTTCACTTGGAGCCACTTTGCTTTCTGGTGTGAAAGAACCAAAAAGGCTATTCATGTACTCCAGGGATGCTGCCTGATCCGCTGACTGACTTCGTGTTTTTTTGCAAATCATCATCTGCAGTTCCTTGTGTCTCAATTTATAATTATTACTTAAATTTAATCAGGATTCAAAATGAACAGCAATAAGCTATGATTCAGAGAAAGAACATCCAAATATATTAAAAACTAATTTTGAAAGCGAAATAACTACCTAGAATAAAGATAAAATTGTTCCAAGGATATAGAACATTAATGACCCGAATCAAACAAGTCAGCATTTGATTTGACCAATATAGAAATGCTAGCTGAGATCAAGCAGAGTTGTCAGAGAGAACAGAAAACTGTTTAATATTAAACCTGACAATGCAAAAATAAACAAGAGCTCGTCTGTAAAATCACTGATAACCTGACCATGTCTCTAACTTGCAATTTATTTCAATAGTCAATACAATTATTTCATTCTTGTAACCAAAAAATTGTTGCCGTATTTTAACACGATCAAATTAAATTATAAAAATATTACCTTTAGCAGCATTTACAATGCCACCCCTCACAAATGTTTTTACGTTGCCTGTCCCACCCGAGTCAAACGAGGCTAAAAACTCTTCATAGATTTCAGCCGCTTTTAGCTCCTCTTCCTGTAAAAATAGTAATTTATATATTCTCTTCCAAATAACATTTCCTCATCATAAAGCAACAGTCGAACAGTTTTCTAATAGGCATGCAATTAAAATTCCGGCATTCTACTGATCTAAACCATTACCCCAACTGAAAAAAATGGTTGGTAGATGAATAACATTCTTTACACTTTACAAAATTTAAACCAAAGAACGATCTTGAAGGCATTCACTATATCCATTTACTCTCCAAGCTTCCATTCTTTAACTGGACAGTAACATCTTCAAATGAGGCTTGTCCCATTACACTTTTTTTTTAAAACTATTTTTCTCCCAAAGTACTTCCATTGATATTGAATTTCAATAAAGCCAACTCAAAAATTCTAACTAACCAAATTTTTTCTTATCCCATTAAGTCTGTTGAGTACCATGAAGATTGAAAACTGAATTATTGTGGAACGTTATCTATTTGGGATAAAACAGACATTTAAAAATAGAAAAAGACTAGATAATGTTGGGGACCAAGGTATGAAAATGCACAGGTTACTGTCGATCAACATCAGGCCACTTCTTATTCTATTGCTTTTGTTCGTATGAGAAATAGTATTTGTGCACCCATATTTGTGTACCTGTGATGCCTGACATTGATTGTGTCCAACGGTACGTATTTCCCGAACTTACAAGTTCAATGTAGATATTTTCTACAAATTACAATTCTTAATTATTGTACATCAATCCAATTTATATATTCACTACTAAATTGTTGGAGCACGTCAGATTTACTTTTCATTACATCACAATCGTCAACCGATAGAAAGAATCCACAAAATACTATCAACTTGAAAAAGCAACACAAACCTTCTTTCTTTGTTCTTCTTGTCCCTTTTTACTCAGGGTCCTCTTTGAAGCCAAGTTTTTCAGCTTGTTTTCTGCCATTTTCTACAAACAAATTAAAGCATAATTTTAAACGGTTAAACACTTGATTTAACATCAAGAATGCAAATTGCAAAACTTGGTAAATCATCAAGTGCTCTAATGTAGTTCCTACGTAGGTCATGACTGAAAACTAATGGTTAAAGAAATACTGCAAATGCCCCCAATGGAGTCCCAAGCAAAAACATAGACCTGGTGCACGTGACTCAAAAAAAAAGAATTGCCAGGAAACGTTTTGATCAAACAACAAAGGGCTGTTTTTAATGGTTATTGTATGGTAATTCAAGTTTCTGAGGGAAAAACTTACACTCTTCCCAACTTTCGACAGTAATGATGTGCTAACTGTTCTCCTTCAATGTTACAGAATTCTAAATACACAGAATTTAAGACATGCCAATCATTACTACATTTTTCAAACGATTTACATATATTTTTTGCATTAGATGATTGGATGCAAGGTCGATTCTTGCCAAGAATGCATATTTCTTCCAAGAGAACCAGTATGGAATAAATTTTAAAGGAATCATTTCATAAGTTAGGCATATTTTTACTGATTAAAAGAAATGTAGTTATTTTTTAAAAGTAGAATACCAGCATTAAATTACTAAATTTAGTCTCTATAGTTAGAGCAAAGAAATCATCCTGTACTTGAAAAAAATCTGTTTTAGTAGCAAAAATGCATGATTACATCTATGACATCAACACATCACGAGCAAACAAATGTTCACATCACTTACACCAACACATTCCCCTCCAGACATCATTTGCAACATGGAGAGAGAAGCAGATGCTGTGCAAATTTGAACTTTCATATAATAGCTTGACTTATTCGCGTCTGACCTAATGACTTCACCTTACATCTGCCATAAATTTTAATCTTTCCTTTCTGGCTAAGTAGTTGGTATTAGTCAGTGCATTTAAAGAGGAGACACAAGGAAGTACAGATGTTGGAATCTTGCTCAAAACAATGCTGGAACAACTCAGCCAGTCAGGCAGTATCTGTGGAGGGATGTCTCAGGACAGGGTTGAAGACACCTGTCCATTCCCTCTATAGATGCTGGCTGATTTGGTAGCAAGAATAGGAAGGCAGATTATTATCTGAATGGTGTCAAGTTAGGAAAAGGGGAAGTACAACGAGATCTGGGTGTCCTTGTACATCAGTCACTGAAAGTAAGCATGCAGGTAGAGCAGGCAGTGAAGAAAGCTAATGGCATGTTGGCCTTCATAACAAGGAGTTGAGTGTAGGCGCAAAGAGGTCCTTCTGCAATTGTACGGCCCTGGTAAAAGCACACCCGGTGTGTAGGAAAATAACTGCAGATGCTGGTACAAATCAAAGTATAACAAAATGCTGCAGTAACTCAGCATGTCAGGCAGCATCTTGGAGAGAAGGAATGGCTGAAGAAGGGTCTCGACCCGAAACGTCACCCATTCTTGGAGTTACTCCAGCATTTTGTGACACCTGGTGTTTTGTGCGCAGTTTTGTCTCCAAATTTGATGAAGGACATTCTTGCAATTGAGGGAGTGCAGCGTAGGTTCACAAGGTTAATACCCGGGATGGCGGAACTACCATATGTTGGAAGAATGGAGCGACTGGGCTTATATACACTGAAATTTAGGATGAGAGGGGATCTTATTGAAACATATAAGATTATTAAGGGATTGAACACGCAAGAGGCAGGAAACATGTTCCCAATGTTGGGGGAGTCCAGAAACAGGAGCCACAGTTTAAGAATAAGGGGTAGGCCATTTAGAACGGAGATGAGGAAAAACATTTTTCACCCAGAGTTGTGAATCGGTAGTAAGGAAGGCAAATTCAATGTTTTGTTTTTTCTATTTTGCGTTTTCCGTTCACATCCGAATGCTCTTGGTATTGAATAAAAGAACAATGGTCATAAAATGTATGACTAAGTTATGAAGAAAGAGTTTCATTTAAAAAACTGCACATACCTAATTTAATTAAAGACATACTTGCTCTAGTGGTCTTCAACAGCAAATCTCAACGGTCCATTTCCCCCCCAACCTACTCCCCCCCAACCCCCCTCTCCCCCCCTTTCCCAACTCCCCTGCCACCCCCACTCTCCCCCTCCCTTCCTCCACCCCCCCCGACACCCACTCCCTCCTCCCACTCCACTGCCCCCCTCCCCCGCACCCCAATCCCCCCCCCCCATCCCCTCTCAACATCAACGGGCCTCACGCTCCGCAGCGAGGCTAGGCCAACGGTGAGGCCGGGCCAGCAGTGAGAGGCGAGGCCAGCGGCGAGAGGCAAGGTGAGGCCGGGCCAGCGGCCAGGCAAGGCCGGGCGAGTTGCGAGGCGAGGCGAGCGGTGAGGCCGGGCCAGCAGTGAGAGGCAAGGTGAGGCCGGGCCAGCGGCCAGCGACAAGGCAAGGCCGGGCGAGCGGCGAGGCAAGGCTGGGCCAGCGGCGAGGCGAGGGCGGGTCGAGGCATGTGTTTTGTGGAAAAATGTGAGGCAAAATCAGAATGGCGGAAATTAAATAAGCGGAAACTTTCCGCCAAATTCGGAAGGGTTGGGAGGTCTGCAAACATTATGGTGCCCTGAAATGGGGGGACTGCTGTAATTTCTACATGGTGAAACCAAAATATATAAAAATGGCCTTTATTAAAATCTGACAATGTGCACTTTAACCACATGTGATTTTTTTCTATTACAAATCTCAAATTGTGGAGTACAGAGGCAAATAAATAAATGATGGGTCTTTGTCCCAAACATTATGGAGGGCACTGTATTTAGCTGTTAACACAGAAATATAGAAAATAGGTGCAGGAGTAGGCCATTCGGCCCTTCAAGCCTGCACCGCCATTCAATATGATCATGGCTGATCATCCAACTCAGTATCCCGTACCTGCCTTCTCTCCATACCCACTGATCCCTTTAGCCACAAGGGCCACATCTAACTCCCTCTTAAATATAGCCAATGAACTGGCTTCAACTACCTTCTGTGGCAGAGAATTCCACAGATTCACCACTCTCTGTGTGAAAAAAACCTTTCTCATCTCGGTCCTAAAAGACTCCCCCCTTATCCTTATCTCCCGAGATGCTGCCTGACCTGCTGAGTTACTCCAGCATTTCGTGAATAAATCGATTTGTACCAGCATCTGCAGTTATTTTCTTATACCCCTTATCCTTAAACTGTGACCCCTTGTTCTGGACTTCCCCAACATCGGGAACAATCTTCCTGCATCTAGCCTGTCCAACCCCTTAAGAATTTTGTAAGTTTCTATAAGATCCCCCCTCAATCTTCTAAATTCCAGCGAGTACAAGCCGAGTCTATCCAGTCTTTCTTCATATGAAAGTCCTGCCATCCCAGGAATCAATCTGGTGAACCTTCTCTGTACTCCCTCTATGGCACGAATGTCTTTCCTCAGATTAGGAGACCAAAACTGTACTCAATACTCCAGGTGTGGTCTCACCAATGCCCTGTACAACTGCAGCGGAACCTCCCTGCTCCTATACTCAAATCCCCTCGCTATGAATGCCAACATACCATTCGCTTTCTTCACTGCCTGCTGCACCTGCATGCCTACTTTCAATGACTGGTGTACCACGACACCCAGGTCTCGTTGCATCTCCCCTTCTCCTAATCGGCCACCATTCAGATAATAGTCTGCCTTCCTGTTCTTGCCACCAAAGTGGATAACCTCACATTTATCCACATTATACTGCATCTGCCATGCATTTGCCCACTCACCTAACCTATCCAAGTCACGTTGCAGCCTCCTAGCATCCTCCTCACAGCTAACACTGCCCCCCCAGCTTCGTGTCATCCGCAAACTTGGAGATGTTGCATTCAATTCCCTCGTCCAAATCATTAATATATATTGTAAATAGCTGGGGTCCCAGCACTGAGTGCCTGCCATTCTGAAAAGGACCCATTTATTCCTACTCTTTGCTTGCTGTCTGCCAGCCAGTTCTCTATCCACATCAATACTGAACCCACAATACCGTTAATACCACATCCCCCATCACCTACAATCAGGTTAACCTATTTATAGCTCCTGTTCTCCTTACTTTACAACTAACAAATCTCATCCAGCTTCATCCTTTATGAAATCCTCCCCCTCCAGCTTTTTTTATTTTCCATTCAGCTCGACTGGATCTTTTTGGGCCTTGTCTTATCTTTGCTGCTTTGTTGATGGCCATTCCTTCAACACCGAAGCACCAGGATCTGGGATGGTTGCCCTAAATCTTCCTTCTTTTACCATTCTCATTAAATCCAACCCCCAAGTCAGATTTTGGATGTCAGCTTGATATCCAATTATGAATGAAAACCTGGAGAAATGGGTCAGGATAGTTTGGAAAGTTGATTTAGTGTTCATATAGATTTCAGGATTTCAGTGGCACTGGATTCTACTGACAAAAGTTTGAAGGATGAGTGAGCTAGATATCTATTATGTTTTTGGCGGCCTGATATTGTTGCACTCGCAGAATCATCCCTTCCAGGCAATGTGCCAGACTCCTCCATTACAATCGGTAGGTACGACCTGTTCCCACTGGTAGAACAGGACCAACAGAAGTGGCAGCACGATGGAACCCTTGGAGTCCTCAAGATTAATTCTAGACCTCATGAATTCTTATGGCAGAAGGTCTGACAAGGGCTGGGAACCCCCCCCCCCCCCCTATTGATTACTAATTACCAGCCTCTCTCTGCCCATTAGTGGATGAATCAGTGCTCGCTCATGTTGAACAATATTGAAAAGCACACAATAACATGGGTACAGAACGTACTCTGGCTGAGGTACTTCACAGGTGCCTTTCTAGCATCAACTAGTAGTACATTCGTAGTGGGTAGAGTGAATTTAACCTATTACTCACCAATTTACTAGGCAGATGCATCTGTCCACAAAATCAAAAACAGTACAACTATAAAAAGCTTAAAAATCAAGACGTCAGATGGCATACTAACAAAATTCTTCAGCTGGTGCAATCCTAAGCTTAAAAAAAAGCACATTCCAAATCAGTACAGATAGAAATAATCAGTAGTGAAACATTTTTTTTAATTTAAAAAATTGGAAACTGAAGCCAAAAACTTTGGCTATCTTGCAAGTCCAGCACAATTGAGCAATAGATACAAAAAGCTGGAGTAACTCTGCGGGACAGGCAGCATCTCTGGAGACAAGGAATGGGTGATGTTTCGGGTCGAGACACTTCTTCAGACTGAAAACGGGTCTCGACCCAAAACGTCACCCATTCCTTCTCTCCAGAGATGCTGCCTGACCTGCTGAGTTACTCCAGCTTTTTGTGTCTATCTTCAGTTTAAACCAGCATCTGCAGTTCCTTCCTACACAATTGAGCAATGTCAGCTCAACTCAGACTGGGAATTAGACATAATCTGTTTCGTCTCATGCCCGGTGGCAAATTTAATAATACAACTTGGAAAGCCAAATTAATTCTTCAAAAACACATTTCAACTGATACCAAGTTACTGTCTCAGATAATATGAGGTCCTGGCACTATATTCAAAACTCTGATGAAATGCAAACACTATGCTGATGGATAGATTTTAAATTAAATTGGCAGGATGATGAGGACTCTTCAGGACTGGTGTAGAGGGGAGAAGCTGGCAGGAAGAGGTGAGGGGAAATGGTGGGGCAGGAGTTCACAAGTGATCCAATAAAGGATATGTGTCAGGAGGGAGTGAGAAGGGTGGCAATAGTCAAGGGGCTGCAGATGGTGGATCTGCAAGTCAAATCGGTAGTAAGGAAGGCAAATTCAATGCTAGCAATTATATCAAGAGGAATGGAATACAAAAACAGAGATATAATGCTGAGGTTCTATAAAGCGCTGTGCAGGCCACATTTGGAGTACTGTGAGCACATTTGGGCTTACATATCTGAGGAAGGATATGCTGGCGCTGAAGAGGAAGTTTACAAGAATGTGGCCTCATGCTGGCAATGGAGGAGGCTAAGGGTAGGCAGGTTGGTATGGAAATGGGAACTAAAGTGACTGGCAATCGGGAGCTCCATTTGACTCTGGCAGACAAGAGCACCTGACAAAGCAGCAGCCTAGTCTACATTTAGTTTGGCGAGAAAGTGGAATGAAATTGAGAATCTATGCTGATAATTATTGTACTTGGTGAACTTATGGAAATGACAAGAAATAATGAATTGCAGTTGAAAGATACGAGTTCCGGTTGTCTTGGAAGGCTGGTTGTTAAAAGGATAACTATTTGGGTGGGCTATTAAGAGATAGTTCAGGTGCATAAAAGAAAAAAATCTTATGAAGAGGAAAGGGCATTCAAAAGATGGCCAAGGCTAGAGATTAAAGTGAAACAGATAAAAAACACTTGTTACAAGCATCAAGTTTGTAATTCAGATGAGAATACAAAGGGATGAAAGGAAGAAAGAAGGGGAAAGGAGTTTGAATGGATCTGTAAAGTAAGTAAGATTTATTATCAACATAAATAATTGCAAAGCGATCAAAGGAAAGGAGGGTCGATCTGGTTCAGGAATACTTCAGGAATACTTAGTTAGAAGGCAGAAGATGTGACACCTTCAATAAATATGGAAACTGAAAGTGATAGATCAAGTTTGGAGGCATGTTAAAAACATTCAAAACCTTGGCTCTGGCTTAACTGAAAGGGCATAAAATCAACACAATGCAAAACATAATGCTAAACACTTAGCATAACACCACTTAGAATATTTTGTCCATTATGTCTAAGATGTCAGTGTCTCAGTAATATGTGGAATGTTTTCAGAGATGAAAGGCTTTTACTTCATGTGAGCATAACGATTGTAGATTGTTCTCCTTAGAGTAGAAGCAGTCAAAGGATAAAATTGAGGGATTTTCTACATTTTAAATAGTTTTGGTAGTATAAATATGGAGAAATTGTTTCCAGGAGCAGAAATATCAATAACCAAATGGAAATATTTAAAATTTCGAGGGAATTGTAGAAAAAGGATTGGGACTAATCGGATAGTTCCTCTTCACAAAGACATGAGCCACATAGTCAAAGAGCAATACATCATGGAAACAGGTTCTTCAACCCAACTCATCCATGCCAAAAGATGCACCATCTAAACTAGTGCCATTTACATAATTTGACATATATCCCTCTGAATATTTCCAATTTGTGTACGCCCAAGTGTCTTTTGAATGTTAATATATTCCTTTTATTCGTCCCAAACTGGGGAAATTTACCATGTTATTGCACCTGCCTCTACTACCTACCCCCTCTGGCAACTCATTCCATATACCCACTATCCTGAGTGAAAAACTTTCACCTCGGGTTCCTATTAAATCTTTCTCCTCTCACCTTAAACCTATGTCCTTTAGTTCTTGATTCCCCTACCCTGGGTAAAGACTGTGTATTCACCGCATTTATTTCCATCATGATTTTAAACACCTCATAAGGTCATAAGGAATAGGAGTAGAATTAGGTCATTCGGACCATCAAGTCTACTCCGCCATTCAATTATGCCTGATCTATCTCTCCCTCTTAACCTTATTCTCCTGCCTTCTCCCCATAACATCTGACACCTGTACTAATCAAGAATCTATCTATCTCTGCCTTAGAAATATCCACTGACTTGGTCTCCGCAGCCTTCAGTTGCAAAGAATTCCAGATTCACCACCACATGTCTCCTCATCTCCTTCCTAAAAGAACGTCCTTTAATTCTGAGGCTATGACCTCTAGTCCTAGACTCTCCCACTAGTGGAAACCCTCTCCACATCCACTCTATCCAAGCCTTTCACTATTCTGTATGTTTCAATGAGGTCCCCCCTCATTCTTCTAAAGTCCAGCGAGGACAGGCCCAGTGCCGACAAATTAGGTTAACCTACTAATTCCTGGGATCATTCTTGTAAACCTCCTCTGGGCCCTCTCCAGAGCCAGCACATCCTTCCTCAGATATGGTGCCCAAAATTGCTCACAATATTCCAAATGCGGCCTTACTAGCGCCTCAACATTACATCCCAAAAAGATCGCTAATTACCCTGCTGCGCTCCAAGGAAAAAAAATCCTATCTTGCCTAATCTCTCCCTGTAGCTCAGGCCCTAGAGTCTTCTTGGCAACATCCTGGTAAATCTTCTCTGCACTCTTTCCAGCTTAATAACATCCTTCCTTTGGCAGTGACTAAAACTGAACACAACACTACAAATGCGGCCTCACCAACGTCCTGTACAACTGTAACATAACGACCCAACCTCTATACTCAAGCAGACACAGTGGAGTAAGACTGCAGGTCAAACAGCATCTCTGGAGAACGGGAATAGGTGACGTTTCAGGTCGAGACTCTTCTTCAGACTGTCTGAAGAAGGGTCTTGACCCGAAACGTCACCTATTCCTTTTCTCCAGAGATGCTCTCTGACCTGCTGAGGTACTCTAGCTTTTTTTCTGTCTGTCTTCAGTTTAAACCAGCATCTGCAGTTCCTTCCGACACAACTCTATACTCAAGTACCCTGGCTGACGAAGGCCAAAGTATCAAAAGCCTTTTTCACCCCCCTATCTAGCTGTGACGCCACTCTCAGGGAACTGCCTACGTGTACTCCTAAATTGGTCTGCTTTACAACACTCCTCAGGGCCCTACCATTCAGTGATGGTCCTGCCAAGGTTCCATGAGCTATTCTTCAGTGGAGATGTGGGGGGGAAGTGAATGGAGATGGGGTGGGTGAATGGAGTTGTGGGGGTGCATGGAGTTGTAGGGGTTAATGAAGTTGCGGCAGTGAATGGCTATGCGGGGGGTGGATGGGGATGAGGAGAGGGGGATGCGGGGGGTGTGGATGGGGATGAGGAGAGGTGGATGGGGATAGGTGGATGGGGATGAGGGGGTGGATGGGGATGCGGGGGGGGGGTGGGGTGGAGATGGGGATGCGGAGGGGGGGTGGATGGGGATGAGGGTTGGGTGGATGGGGGGCTTGGATGTGGATGGGGGGGCGTGGATGTGGATGGGGGCGTGGATGTGGATGGGGGGGCGTGGATGTGGATGGGGGTCGTGGATGTGGATGGTGGGGGCGTGGATGTGGATGGGGGGGCGTGGATGTGGATGGGGGGGGGCGTGGATGTGGATGGGGGGGGGCGTGGATGTGGATGGGGGGGGGCGTGGATGTGGATGGAGGGGGCGTGGATGTGGATGGGGGGGGGGGTGGATGTGGATGTCTGGATGCGGGGTCGAGGTTAAATGGTGGCGGACTGTGGGCCCCAATTTAATTGGGGGGGGGGGGGGGGGGGGCGGTGCGAAGTAGCGTGGTGGAGGGGGAGGAATTGGAGTTGGGGCCGGATCTTTAAGGGAGGGGTCAGGAGAAGAGGGACCCCCTTCCCCCCCCCCCCCAGCCTCAACGCGCAGCGACACGATCACGGACATTGGCTCTAAAGCCACCTCTTCCCAGAGCAGCCCCGTTCCCCGGTCTCCGCCGCCGGCTCGGGCGCGGGCGTGGGTCAGGCCCAGCCCAGAGAGAAGGCCCGGACCCGGCCCTGCCGTCCGCACCGCTCATCCCGCGGTCTCGCACCGTTCGCTGCTGCCGGTGATTCTCCCCGCTACTGGCTGCCCGTTGCCGGTCTCCGGTCTGCTCTGCCCCTCAGGCTGCTCGCCGGGCCCTGGACCTCAGGCTGCCGTCCGTCCGTCCGTCCGCCCGCCGCCGCCGCCGCCGTCCCAGCAACCGACAGTGCGCGTGCGCAGAGTGTGCGGCCGGTAACACCGCCAGCGCGCGTGCGCGGGGACGGCCGGCACCATCGCGCGTGCGCGGAGGAGGCGGCCGGCAACATCGCCAGTGCGCACGTGTGGGGCCGGTGGCCTCTCTTCCCTCCACACAAGTTGAGTTTACTTTGTTGTCAAGAAGATGACTGCAGGTGCTGGTACAAATCGGAGGTATTTATTCACAAAATGCTGGAGTAACTCAGCAGGTCAGGCAGCATCTCAGGAGAGAAAGAATGGGTGATGTTTCGGGTCGAGACCCTGCTTCAGACTTGTTGTCAGGTTTACCGAGGATTTCAGTAGAAATACAATATGTGATTACAATCAAGCCATTTAATAATAATACATTTTTATTTGTCATATGTTGGTTGGCACAGGGTCAATGGTACAATGAAATGTATTTGACAAGACAACGGGTCACCTCAGCAGTAATATTCCAAGGATAAATAAGATTTAAAAATTGACATTAGTAAGGTAAAAAGACAATACCTTAAGGATAGCGGAGTGAGGGGGTATGGGGAGAAGGCAGGAACAGGGTACTGATTGAGAGTGATCAGCCATGATCGCATTGAATGGCGGTGCTGGCTCGAAGGGCTGAATGGCCTACTCCTGCACCTATTGTCTATTGTCTATTGTCTAATATTAAAAATAGGTAAAAAGACAATATTAAAAACAATCAACATATGTGATGTGAAATGCGTTTATGAGTTCAGAGGCCTGATGGTAGAAACTGTTCTTAAGTCTGGTGGTACGCGCAGCCATACTCCTGACGGTTGCTGGGTGGCTGTGGTCCTTGATGATGCTGCGTGCCTTCTGCAGGCACCGCCGGTAGAAAATGTCCTGAATGGCCGGGAGACAGTTGCCAGTGATGTGCTGTGCCGTCTTCACCACTCTCTGTAGTGATTTGTGGCTGTGGGCAGAACAGGGCAGAGTGTATAGATACAGATACAGATTACAGTGTATAGATACGTGATAAGGGAATAACATTTAAATGAGTTCCTCCAGCACTCGTGTAGGGAGGAACTGCAGATGCTGGTTTTCACCGAAGATAGACACAAAGTGCTGGAGTAACTCAGCGGGACAGGCAGCATCTCTGGGGAAGAGTCTCAACCGAAACATCACCTATTCCTTTTCTTCAGAGATGTTGCCTGGCCCACTGAGTTACTCCAGCACTTTGTGTCTATCTTTTCCCAGCACTTTATGTCTTGCTCCTCATATCTGCAATCTTTGGTCTCTTCGGCATGCTGTCTATCGATCACCTGTTAACACTGCCGACACGAGGAGAAATCTTGAGGCTAATCTACCTACTAATTTGCACGTCTTTTGGATGTGGCAGAGCACTTAGAGGAAGTTCACCTGGTCACAAGGTGAACCTGCAAACTCCACATAGGCAGCAGTCGTGGTCAGGATCTAACCTGAGTCTCTGGTACTGTAAGGCACGGTTCTACAGCTGCGCCACCATGTAGCCCCTGGATTCCTGAAACTTCAGGGGCACTATGAAGAGCTCTATAAATTTTGTGTGTTGCATTTGTCACATCTTCAGGGTTCATAAATTGCCTTTGCCCCACTGAGCCTATGTCTGCAAACTGTGACCCTCTTGTCAGTCCCTTCTTGCCTACGTCCAGGACACCTCACGTGCCTTCCACTCATTTGACAACTTTGAATTTCTTTCCCCTCATCTTCATTGTGGCTGACCAGGACTCATTCACCTCTATCCACTATCCACCATTAAGAAGATAAGGCACCTTCACTTCTTCCGGTAACAGAGATCCAACTAGTTTCCCTCCACTAATACTCCCACCTACCTACTGAACTTGTTACTCACCGTGAACAACTTCTCTTTTGATACTGGTATTGACCTCCCCACCATTGAACGGATCTAGAGGGGGCACTGCCTCAGAAAGGCAGCCAGGCTTATCAAGGACCCACAACACTCTTTTTATTCACAAAATGCTGGAGTAACTCAGCAGGTCAGGCAGCATCTCGGGAGAGAAGGAATGGGTGACGTTTCGGGTCGAGACCCTTCTTCAGACTGATGTCAGGGGAGCGGGACAAAGGAAGGATATAGGTGGAGACAGGAAGATAGAGGGAGATCTGGGAAGGAGGAGGGGAAGGGAGGGACAGAGGAGCTATCTGAAGTTGGAGATGTCGACGTTCATACCACCGGGCTGCAAACTGCCCAGGCGAAATATGAGGTGCTGCTCCTCCAATTTCCGGCGGGCCTCACTATGGCACTGGAGGAGGCCCATGACAGAAAGGTCAGACTGGGAATGGGAGGGGGAGTTAAAGTGCTCGGCCACCGGGAGATCAGTTTTGTTAATGCGGACCGAGCGCAGGTGTTCAGCGAAGCGATCGCCGAGCCTGCGCTTGGTTTCGCCGATGTAAATAAGTTGACATCTAGAGCAGCGGATGCAATAGATGAGGTTGGAGGAGGTGCAGGTGAACCTTTGTCTCACCTGGAAAGACTGTTTGGGTCCTTGGATGGAGTTGGGGGAGGTAAAGGGACAGGTGCTGCATCTCGTGCGGTTGCAGGGGAAAGTGCCCGGGGTTGGGGTGGTTTGGGTAGGAAGGGACGAGTGGACCAGGGAGTTACGGAGGGAACGGTCTCTGTGGAACGCAGAGAGGGGAGGGGATGGGAAGATATGGCCAGTGGTGGGGTCCCGTTGTAGGTGACGGAAATGTTGGTGGATGATATGTTGGATCCGCTGGCTGGTGGGGTGGAAGGTGAGAACGAGGGGGATTCTGTCCTTGTTGCGAGTGGGGGGAGGGGGAGCAAGAGCGGAGCTGCGGGATGTAGAAGAGACCCTAGTGAGAGCCTCATCTATAATGGAGGAGGGGAAGCCCTGTTTTCTGAAGAACAAGGACATCTCAGAAGCCCTAGTGTGAAACACCTCATCCCGGGCGCAGATGCGGCGTAGACGGAGGAATTGGGAGTAGGGGATAGACTTTTTGCAGGGGACCGGGTGGGAAGAAGTGTAGTCCAGATAGCTGTGCGAGTCGGTGGGTTTGTAGTAAATGTCCGTCACTAGTCTGTCTCCTGTGATGGAGATGGTGAGGTCCAGAAACGGGAGGGAGATGTCAGAGATAGTCCAGGTATATTTAAGGGCAGGATGGAAATTGGAGGTGAAGTGTATGAAGTCAGTGAGTTCTGCATGGGTGCAAGAGGTAGCACCAATGCAGTCGTCGATGTAGCGGAGGTAGAGTTCGGGGATGGGGCCAGTGTACGTCCGGAACAGGGATTGTTCGACGTACCCGACAAAGAGGCAGGCGTAGCTAGGGCCCATGCGAGTGCCCATAGCTACGCCTCTGGTTTGGAGGAAGTGGGAGGAGTCAAATGAGAAGTTGTTGAGGGTAAGAACCAGCTCTGCTAGGCGGAGGAGAGTGTTGGTCGATGGGGATTGGCTGGTTCTACGGTCGAGGAAGAAACGGAGGGCTTCGAGACCATCCTTGTGGGGGATGGAAGTGTAGAATGACTGGACATCCATGGTGAAGATGAGGGAGTGGGGGCCTGGGAACCGGAAGTTATCCAGGAGATGGAGAGCGTGTGAGGTGTCTTGGACGTAGGTGGGGAGGGATTTAACCAGGGGGGATAGGATGGAGTCGAGGTAGGTAGAGATAAGTTCGGTGGGGCATGAGCAGGCAGAGACAATGGGTCTGCCGGGACAGTTGTGTTTGTGGATTTTGGGTAGGAGGTAGAATCGGGCCGTGCGGGGCTGGGGAACTATGAGATTGGAGGCACTAGGGGGTAGATCGCCGGAGATGATGAGGTCAGTGATGGTGCTGCTGATACAGGTCTGGTGTTTATCGGTGGGGTCATGGTCCAGGGATAGGTAGGAAGAGGTGTCTGATAGTTGTCGTCTGGCCTCGGTCCGGTAGAGGTCAGCACGCCAGACTACCACAGCCCCTCCCTTGTCAGTGGGTTTAATGATTGTCCGGGTTGTTGCGGAGTGAGTGGAGGGCTGCACGTTCAGGAGGGGAGAGGTTGGAGTTAGTCAGGGGAGTGGAGAATTTGAGGCGGCTGATGTCACGCCGGCAGTTTGAGATAAAAAGTTCTAGTGAGGGTAGTTGGCCACACGGGGGGTTCCAAGAGGAGGGGGTCCATTGGAGATGGGAGAAGGGGTCATCAGTGGGGGGTCGGGACTCCTTACCATGGTAAAAGGCTCGGAGGCGGCGGAAGAAGAGCTCCATGTCATGGCGGACGCGGAACTCGTTGATGTGGGGGCGGAGGGGAACAAAGGTAAGGCCTCTGCTGAGGACCGACCGTTCGGTGTCTGAAAGGGGGAGGTCAGGGGGGATGGTGAACACTCGGCAAGTGTGGGGGTTGGGGCCGGATGGAGGCAGGGGGGCAGGTGGATGGGGAGGGGATGTATGGTGGGGGGGTGGTGGGTTAGCAGGGCAGAGGGGGGCATGAGGACCGATGTGGGGAGTACTGGGGGTCGCCTGGCTAGAGGAGAAAGGGGGAGACCCAGTGGAACCCCTGCTGCAGTTACCTGTAGTAGGGGGTGGGCAGTAGGACCCAGCGGTGCTGAGGGACTCTGCCTGGTGGGGGCTGTGGGCCCAGCGCGGTGTCTGTGAGCCGGGTGGAGCTGCAGCCTGTTGTTGGTCCCGGGGGCCGGGTACAGCGACGGCTGCGACCTGCTGCTGGGCGGTGGAGCGGTGTGGGTCGACACGGTCGCTGGGGGAGGCGACCGGGTAAGTGGCAGTCGGCTCGGTCAGCGGATGGCCGGGGAGGGCGTGGGCAGCGGTGAAGGGGTCGGGAAGGTTGGCAGCAGCAGTGAAGGGGTCGGGAAGGACGTGGGCGGCAGTGGCGGTGCAGAGGCCTTGCTCGTCGGCGACAGTGGCCCCGGGGAGGCGGTGGAGGTCGGCGGCGGCAGCCTCAGGTAAGCCTCGGCAATCGGCGGCCCCGGAGAGACGGTGGAGGTCGGCGTCGGCGGCAGCAGACCCAAACAGTCTTTCCAGGTGAGACAAAGGTTCACCTGCACCTCCTCCAACCTCATCTATTGCATCCGCTGCTCTAGATGTCAACTTATTTACATCGGCGAAACCAAGCGCAGGCTCGGCGATCGCTTCGCTGAACACCTGCGCTCGGTCCGCATTAACAAAACTGATCTCCCGGTGGCCGAGCACTTTAACTCCCCCTCCCATTCCCAGTCTGACCTTTCTGTCATGGGCCTCCTCCAGTGCCATAGTGAGGCCCGCCGGAAATTGGAGGAGCAGCACCTCATATTTCGCCTGGGCAGTTTGCAGCATCGACTTCTCCAACTTCAGATAGCTCCTCTGTCCCTCCCTTCCCCTCTTCCTTCCCAGATCTCCCTCTATCTTACTGTCTCCACCTATATCCTTCCTTTGTCCCGCCCCCCTGACATCAGTCTGAAGAAGGGTCTCGACCCGAAACGTCACCCATTCCTTCTCTCCCGAGATGCTGCCTGACCTGCTGAGTTACTCCAGCATTTTGTGAATAAATCGATTTGTACCAGCATCTGCAGTTATTTTCTTATACCCACAACACTCTAATTTCTCCCTTTGGGAAGAAGGTACAAGAGTCTGAAAACCTCCAGGTTCAAGAACACCCTCTTTCCAACAACCATCAGGCTCTTGAACACTACAAACACTAACTAAACTATAAACGACAGACGGTCCTGTTGCTCTCAGGATTTGGAGCTTTTTGCACATTGGATTTTTAAAATTTATTGATTTTTTTGTTTATTATGTTATCAATGAGTAATGTGTTTAAAGACCTGTTATGCTGCTGCAAGAATTGTTCTGAAGAATTTCATTGTTCAATATGACAATTAGACACTCTTGCCTCTCTACAAATGAAAGGAGTGGCCATGGCCATTGCATGATCTTAGCTATGCCTCGCCTTTCATTGTCTATGTGGAGCAGTCTTTGTTTCTAGCCTACTCTGGCATCATTCGCCAAGTCTTTCTTCACTGCACGGACAACACCTTTTGCTGCCTCCTGCACTGTACGGAACTGGTCAATTTTCTCACCTACGCTATAAACTTGCACCTGCCGTCAAATTCACTTGGCCCACTCTGACATGTTATTCCTTTTTTAACTCCCTCAGTCTCCCTCTCAGGAGACAAATTATGCACGACAAACCTGATTCCCACAGCTACCTAGCCTTTGCCTCCGATCACAACCCCCACCCCATCCCTTATAGGGATGCCATCCCCACCTTCCTCAAGTCAAGTCAAGTCAAGTTTATTTGTCACATACACATAAATGTGCAGTGAAATGAAAGATTACCCACAGTCCCACAATAAGACCAATAAAAATAAGCAATAACACACACAATCAAACAAAAAGAAACATCCATCACAGTGAGTCTCCTCCAGTCACCTCCTCACTGTGATGGAAGGCCAGAATGTCTTTTCTCTTCCCCTGCCATCTTCTCCCGCGGTCAGGCTGTTGAAGTTGCCACGTTCCAAGCCGCGCCGGACGGTGAAAGGTCCGCGGCGGGCCGACCCAAGCCCCGCGATTCGGGGCGGGCGAAGACGCTGCCGCTGCACGTCGGGGCGGTCGTAGCTCCCGACATTGAAGCCCCCGCCGGGCAGAGAAGGTCCCGCGGCCTATTTCAGGCCGTGCCGAACGGGAAAGGTCCGCAGTGGGCCGACCCAAGCCCCGCAATCCGGGGCGGGCGAAGACGCTGCCGGAGCTCCCGAAGTCGGCCCCCACCCAGGGGCCTGCGAGCTTCCGACGTTCCCTTGGCCGGAGCCTCCACAGGCGAGTCCCAGGTGGAGGCCGCCAGCTCCAGGTGTTTGGCCGATGGTAGGCCGCAGCGGGAACGGAGACACCACCCAGAACAAAAGGTCGCGTCTCCGTTCGGAAGAGACAATTTTATATTTACAGTTCCCATCCCCCCCCCCTCCATAGTACACAACCCCAAAAAACGACATCACATTTACACTACAATCAAGACAAAAAAAACAACATAAAAACACAAAGACAGACGGACTGCAGGTATGCCGCAGCTGCAAAAACCTCCTGTTATTGAGATTGAGCCTTTCTGTTCTAGGACCTCCGAAAAGTCTTCCAGAAATGTGGCTTCTCCTTTGCTCTGCTTGATGGAGCCCTCTCCTGCATCTCTTCCTTTTCCCACATTTGTGCTCCCACTCTGACAGAACAGAGATAGAGTTTGCTGGGTCCTTACAGTTCATCCTGCCAGCATCCACATAAACACATCACTCTTCATCACTTCCACCAGCTGCAACAGGATCCCACCACTGGTCGCGATTTCCCCTCCCGTTTTTGCAGGAACCACTTTCTCTGGAACTCCCTAGTTCACTCATCCTTCACCTCCCCACTCCTCCCTGACCCTTGGGTCTTTCCTCTGCAAAGATTAGCAAGTTTGCAGATGATACAACAGTGGGTGGTTTTGCAGATATTGCAGTCGGAGCTTGCTCAATTGGCCAGGCGGGCTGCAGAATGGCTGATGGAATTTAATAGAGAAACATGAGGTGTTGCATTTTGGTAAGTCAATCGTGGGCAGGACCTACACAGTGAATGGTAGGGCTCTGGAGAGTGTTGTAGAGCAGAGGGATCTAGGAGTACAGGTGCATGGTTCCTTGTAGGTGGAGTCGGAGGTAGATCCCATCAAAAAGGTTTTGGCACATTAGCCTTCACCAGGCAGAGTATTGAGTATAGAAGTCGAGTGGTCATGTTACAGTCGTATAAGACGTTGGTGAGGCCGCATTTAGAGTATTGTGTTCAGTTCTGGGCACCATGTTATAGGAAAGGTGTTGTCAAGGTGGAAAGGGTACAAAGAAGATTTACGGGGATGCTGCCAGGACTAGAGGGTCTGAGCTGTAGGGAGTGGTTGAGTAGGCTGGGCCTCTATTCCCTGGAGCGCAGAAGGATGAGGGGTGATCTTAAAGAGGTGTATAAAATCATGAGAGGCATAGATCGGGTAGATACACTGGATAAGCCGGGAAGCATTGTGAGAGTCATGTTTTTTTACGTCTCCAGTGCTTTTAACACCATCCGGCCTGCACTGCCTGGGAGCAAAAGATGCAGGTGGATGCTCCATTGGCGTCTTGGAGCACCAACTACCTGACTGGATGATCACAGTATGTCAGGCTACAGAACTGTGTCGTGGACATGGTAGTGAGCAACACAGGGGCCCTACAGGGGATGGTCCTCTCTTTCTTCCTGTTTACCATCTACACCTCAGACTTCAGATATAACTCGGACTCCTGCCACCTGCTGGTTTTTGGATGACTATGCAATTGTGGGCTGCATCAGAGAGGGGAGGGAAGCTGAATACAAAGGTGTAATCAACGATTTTGTTGAGTGGTGTGCTGAACCTGCAGCTCAACACTGACAAGACTATGGAGTTAGTGGTGGACTTTAAAAGGAGAGAAACACCCCTGTCCCGTCTCCATCAACAGTGTGGATGTGCACTTTACCAAGGAGTACAAGTACCTTAGAGTTTACCTGGACAGTAAACTGGACTGGTCTAGGAATGCTGAGGCCCTGTATAAGAAGGGACAGAGCCGGCTATACTTTCTGAGGAGGCTCCGCTCCTTCAATGTCTGCAGTGAGATGCTGCAGATGTTCTACCAATCAGTGGTGGCCAGTACGATCTTCCTCACTGTCGTGTGCTGGGGCAGCAGGGCGAAGACCACGGATGCCCACAGGATTAACAAGCTCATCAGGATGGTTGGCTACGTCCTGGGGGCGGAGTTGGATTCATGGGAGGTGGTCTTGGAGGGGAGGATGCTCCTCAAACTGCAGAGCATCTTAGACAATACAGCTCACCCCCTCCATGACTCAACCTGAGGAGTACCTTCAGCAAGACTGATTCCCCAAGATGCAGTACAGAACACCACAGGAGATCCTTTTTCCCATGTGGCTATCAAACTGTACAACTTCTCCCCCTTCTGTCATGGGATAGACCGACTCCCCTTCCCCTTCCCCTTTCCAATCTTCGCACATCCCCAATCCTTTCCACTTGTCACTTTAATTTCATGTTTCATGTATCTTGTGTTTGATGACTGTTGGCAGACCAATTTCCCTCCTGGGATAAATAAAGTTCTATCGTAACGTATATTGCCCAGAGTAGGTGAATTGAGGACCAGGGGACATAGGTTCTAGATGAAGGGGAAAAGATTTAATAGCGGTTATTAAGGGGTAACTCTTTAAACAAAGGCTAGTGGGTGTAGAGAACAAGCTGCCAGAATTGTTGAGGCAGGGACTATCCCAACATTTAAAAAACAGTTAGTCAGGTACATGGATAGCACAGGTTTGGAGGGATATGGGCCAAACACAGGCAGGTGGGACTAGTAGCTGGGACCTGTTGGCCGCTGTGGCCAAGTCAGGCCAAAGGAGCCGTTTCCACACTGTATCACTCTGTGACTAACTGTTGGAGATGTAACACCTGTCCCTTCACCTCGAGTGATAAAAAAACAGCCCTTCTCGGTAATAGAGATTTATGCAGACCTCCTCCAGCCTCATCTAACGCATTCTGTGCTCTCGATGTAGCCAATACACCGGAGTGATAAGCATGGACTTGACAACTGCTTTCCGAAGCAGCCTAGCAGTGTCTACTGTGGCTCAACTACTGGTTGTATGCCATTTCAACTTCACTTCCCTTCCCATTCCCTCACTGACATGTCTGTCCTGAGTGGATCAAAAGGAGAGAAAAAGGAACACAGGTAGCAAGAGTTACCTAAAATTGGGAAATTCAATGTTCATCGCATTAAGTTGTCCACTACCCAGGTGAAATAAGAGTTGTTCTTGTTCGCATTTGGCTTTACCTTCAGGGAAATTGAAATGGTATGCAACTGGGAACTTGAGATGGCCAATGTAGCTGAGTGCAGGTGTTCCATAATGGTCGTCTGGAATATGCCTGGTTTCATCGATGTAGCGGTTCTGCCAGATGCAACGGGATCGTACCACCAGTCACATCTTCCCCTCCCAACCCCTTATATTTTCAGTACAAACTATTCTCTCCATAGCTCCCTGGTTTGTTTATCCCACCCCAACTCATCCCTGGCACTTTCCCTTGCAATTGTAAGAGGTGCAATACCCATGTAATGAAGGCCAATGTATCACCTTCCTTCTTCTTGCAGCTCCTTCTTATTGCATTCAATAATGTTTAAGGAGACCAGATGCCGTTGTACATCAACATTTCCCAATCTCACTTACATGGCACAGTTCCAGGTCAGAAGAGTCCCGACCAGAAAGATGACCTATCCCTGTTCTCCAGAGATTGCTGCCTGACCGGTTGAGTTACTCTAGCACTTTGTGCCAGACATCAGGTTGGTAGATTAATTGTTGACAGATTAATTGCTGGTTTAAACTGAAGAGACACACAAAATGCTGGAGGGACAGGCAGCGCCTCTGGCTGTCACCCATTCCTTCTCTCAAGAGATGCTGCCTGTCCTGCTGAATTACTCCAGCATTTTGTGTCTATCATATCATATCATATCATATATATACAGCCGGAAACAGGCCTTTTCGGCCCTCCAAGTCCGTGCCGCCCAGTGATCCCCGTACATTAACACTATCCTACACCCACTAGGGACAATTTTTTTTTTTACATTTACCAGCATCTGCAGTTCCTTCCTACACAATTGTTGACTGTAAATTGCTCAGTGTATATGTGAGGTGTGTAATCCAGGGGAGTTGATGGGTATGTGAGGAGAATAAAATAGGATTAGTGTAGTTGACTGCTTGATGGTCAGGGTGCAGTTGATAGTCTGATGAACATGTTTCCATGCTCTATGACTGTGAAATCTAATGTGGAGCATATCATGAAAGACTGGGTCATTCAATTCAAAACCGAAGGGTGAAGGATGACCTTACCATTTTAAAACATTAAAGATTTTGATTGTGTAGGAGCCATTTTGCAGTTATTAGTTATTTTTGCTTATTAATATCACTACCTTGTATTCTGCTGTAGTTTGGACACTATAGAGTTAATGCAATGCTTGCGTAGGGGCTGGGCGGAACCAGAGTACGGGCAGTTGGGTACGTGCAGGCATAGTGGGTGAGCTGGGAGGTGCTGACAGAGGGTAAGCTAGAAGCTCCGCCAAAAGATTTATCAGCCATGATGCAATCGCCTGCAAGTTTTATTAACTAGAAGATTAATACAAACTGTGTCGAAGTTATATCTGGCAATTCGTAACGATCGCAAAGACTGAGGTAAGATATGGAATTTTACCTAGCAATTAATAACCAGTCGATGACAAGAGATATGCCAATATGTTTATTGCACCTTCAAATAAAGAAGACTAACTATTAAACGTCTGGGAGGACCTCTGTTATTAGTTGTTCGAGTTATTACGCTTATCGCTGACCCGGTCTATGCAAGTGGCAGCTTGGGAGCTAATTGAGATAGACGAGAAGCTGGCCGCTACAGATTGGCACTGTCAAAGTTAATTTACAAGTCAAATCAGTGGTAAAGAAAGCAAATTCAATGCTAGTATTTATATCAAGAGGACTGGTATACACAAACAGAGATGTAATGCTGAGGCTCTATAAGGCGTTGGTCAGGCTGCATTTGGAGTACTGTGAGCAAATTTGGGCCCCATCTCTGTGGAAGGTTGTGCTGGCTCTGGAGAGTCCAGGATGATTCCAAGAATGAGTGGGTTAGCAGATGATGAGCATTTGACAACACTGGCCCTCTACTCGATGGAGTTGAGAAGGTTGAGGGGGACTTCTTTGAAATTTACAGAATAATGAAAGGCATAGATAGAGTGGATGTGGAAAGGATGTTTCCACTGGTGGGAGACTCTAGTACAAAAGGTCATAGCCTCAGAATTAAAGGGTGCTCTTTTAGAAAGGAGTTCAGAAGGAACCTCTTTAGTCAGAGGGTAGTTAATTTGTAGAACTCATTGCCACAGAGGGCTGTGGAGACCAAGTCAGTGGATATTTTTAAGGCAGAGATAGACAAATTCGTGATTAGTGGATTAGCCATGATTGAAAAGCGGAGTAGACTCGATGGGCCGAATGGCCTAATTCTACTCCAATAGCTTGTGAAGTTGTGAAAAAGAGAATTCAATTAAATGAAGTGATTAAACTGTTAAAAATAGTTGCAGTCACACAAGTATTAGAAAATTACATCTCAGCTGTGATGCTGAGCAGTTTAAAATACTTGGGAGTCCGCATCGCAGAGGATCTGACGTGGGCAATGCACATTGCCGCACTGGTGGGTAAGGCTAAGCAGCGCCTTTACCACCTTAGACAACTGAGGAAATTCAGAGTGTCTCTGAGGATCCTTCATTGCTTCTACTCTGGGGCTGTGGAGAGCATCCTGTCCGGCAACATTACAGTCTGGTTTGGGAACAGCTCGGCCCAGGACAGGATGGCCCTGCAGAGAGTAGTGCGTTCGGCAGAACGCACCATGGGAACTACACTCGTCCTCCTGCAGGACCTATACACCAGGAGGTGCAGATCCAGAGCAAGCAAGATCATGAGGGACCCCTGCCACCCCAGTAACGGACTGTTCCAGATGCTACGATCAGGCAAACGCCTCCGCTGTCACGCTGTGAAAACGGAGAGGATGAGACGGAGCTTCTTCCCACAGGCCATCAGGACTGTCAACTTTTATAACCCCAGAGACTAAATTTTTGTCGACACTAATAGTAACTTATTAACTTTATTTATATGCTGTAACTGTAATTCTTTTTGTGCACAACCCGCAGGCATTGCCACTTTCATTTCACTGCACATCGTGTATGTGTATGTGACAAATAAATTGGACTTGACTTGACTTGAAAAAGCTCTATTAAAAATTAAGCATTCCCCATGCAGGCTAATTTTCCTCAGCCTAAATATTTTTTTAAATTATTCAAAAGGCCACTAGAGGGCTTCAATATAAAATTGGCATCAAGACACCACACGGAATTGGAAAGAAACTACATAAGATGAGATGTCATTGTGGAATAAGTTATGAAAATCAGCATAGATACATTTAAGGGGAAGTTAGGTAATGGGCAACTATGAGCAATAAATTCATGAAAAGATACTTTTTCTCTCCACAGATGCGAATCTGTCAATTTCAGATTTCAAAGTGTAAGAAAATAACTGCGGATGCTTGTACAAATCGAAGGTATTTATTCACAAAATGCGGAAGTAACTCAGCAGGTCAGGCAGCATCTCAGGAGAGAAGGAATGGGCGACGTTTCGGGTCGGTCTCGACCCGAAACGTCGCCCATTCCTTCTCGCCCGAGATGCTGCCTGACCTGCTGAGTTACTCCAGCATTTTGTGAATAAATACCTCAGATTTCAAAGTAGTTACTTGCTTTTTGAATGCATAGAAACATGAAAGTTGTAAATGTTTGAAACTATTTAATTTGACTTTAGCCTCTAAATGTCTCTGAATGTCAGAACAGAGACAAAGATAGGAATAGGGAATTGCAGCCTGTCAAAGGTTTTGGAGTAACTTCAGAGTTTTTGCCTACTCATTAGATATCCAGTCACTGTTGGAGCATTCTTGCCCTAAAGATTGGGTTCAGTGTAAAACGTGTAGATAGCATATACACCTCCTAAATTGCACTCACTCTTAGCAGTATGTCATATCGAATAGGAGTAGAATTAGGCCATTCAGCCCATCAAGTCTACTCTGCCATTCAATCATGGCTGATCCATCTCTCCCTCCTAATCCCATTCTCCTGCCTTTTCCTCATAACCTCAGACACATATACTAATCAAGAATCTATCTATCTCTGTCTTAAAAATATCCACTGACTTGCCTCCACAGCCTTCTGTGGCAAAGAATTCCACAGATTCACCACCCTCTGACCGCAAGCTGCGGCTTGCCTGCAGTCCGTCTGTCTTTTGTGTTTTTTGTTGTTTTTGTATGAATTTGTATGAATTGTAGTTTTAATATGGTGTAGTGTTTGTATGTTATGTGGGGGGGAGGGGGTGGGAGGGAACGGGAACTGTAAAAAATTCTCTCTCCCGAACGGAGACACGAACTTTGTTTCTGTGTCGTGTCTCCGTTCCCAATGCGGCCTACCACCGGCCATGCACCTGGGACCGGCGGGCTCCACCTACCACCGGCCATGCACCTGGGACCACCTGGGGCCCACGGCCCGGACTCACCACCTGCGGATGCTGCGGGAGCGGCTGCGACTCGTCTCCGGAGGCTCCGGCGCGGGCTGCGTGGATGTCGGAAGCCCGCAGGCCCCTGGGCGGGGGCCGACATCGGGAGCACCGGCAGCGGCAGAGTGTTCGCCCGCCCCGAATCGCGGGGCTTGGGTCGGCCCGCCGTGGACCTTTCACTGTCCGGCGTGGCCTGGAGTAGGCCGTGGACCTTTCACCGCCCAGCGGCTGCTCCAATGTCGGGAGCCCCGACGTGGCAAGTTCAACAGCCTGACCGCGGGAGAAGACGGCAGGGGAAGAGAAAAGACATTCTGGCCTTCCATCACAGTGAGGAGGGACTGGAGGAAACTCACTGTGATGGATGTTTCTTTTGTTTGGTGTTAGTGTATGATTGTATGTGTTATTGCATTTTTATTGATTATTCTTATTGGTCTTAGTGTTTCAACTGCGGGTAATGTTTCATTTCACTACACATTTATGTGTATGTGACAAATAAACAACTATTGACTATTGACTATTGTATGTGACAAGCCAACAAATTGCATGGGGATACGGGGAGGGTTATTTCTGGTGTGCGAGTGTGCGCACGCATTTAATAATATTCACACAATATAGTCACTGACCGCTTCTATAGAAGTCGGAAAACTGAAAAGTCCAGATGAAATCTATCCCATGCTGGCACATGCATGAAGGCAGGGTGGGGGGTTAGAAATGCAACTTTTTAAGCCTCGCTGGTCAGGAGCAGTGTGATGGCACTGGAGATTACACATAGTGTCCCATTGTTTAAAAAGGGAGATTGAGCTCAATGCAAGTAGTTAAAAGTGATTAAGTGGTGTGCAGATTATTGGAATCCACTCCAAGGGCAGTATAAATCTTCATTTGAAAGCCACTGATTGATCAGGGACTGTCTGTATAGATTGTTAAGGGATAGTACTGTTTGACTAATCTGATTGAATTGTTTAAAAAGATAACATGGATCAATCAGGGCAATGCTTTTAATTTAGTCATGGATTTGAGCAAAGCTCTTGACAATGTCCCATGTGACACGCTGATCAAAAAATCAAAAGGTCATGTAATTCAAGGGAGAATGGCAAATTGGATACAAAATTTGTTCAGCAGCAAGAACGAAGGATAATGGTTGGCAGGTATTTCCAAAGGTTGTCCTTTGGTATTTCCACATGCTAGATGTATAGCACCAGCTGGATTTGGCATCTTACTGTCATTCTTTTCATGAATTTATTGCTCATAGTTGCCCATTACAATGAGTGAGAATAATGAAGCAACATTTTGAATCTCACACGGACAAACATATTTTTCCCGGCACGTAAACTAATTGTTCTGATGGCTTAAACCTAGCCTGAATAGTTCAAGACTATCTAATGTTGCCCACTTTATGAAAATCTCTGAAAATGAGTGGATGAAATCTGTCAGGCCATTCTTTACTTTTCTGATCAACCTAGAAAGGAGAATATTTCACACAGCGGAAAAGCGCACATACACATCATATACATATCAAAACTTTTAATGTCAACTTTTGCCACCATTCCATTGAATATTAATGAAAGCTTTGCTCCGCAATTAAAAATTTAGATTAGTAAATGCTAAATCCCTGGACGTAAAACACACCTCAAACTTCTGAAACATACCTGCAATATACCAAAGCATCTCAAAGGTCCCACATTTCCAATATATTTAAATCTGACATAGTTCTCAGAACATAAGAACTTTGGCACTTCTCTGCATAAAATGATTGCATAATATTTTAAATAAAATGTATAAATCTCTCATGCAGCTTTTGTTTTGTTTTTCATAAAAAACATTAAGGCAATGAAACTTGGTAAAATGATGATTCATAATTATTCAAACTAAGGAATGTACTGAAGCCAGTATCTAGCATGGAGAGTTAGGGGGCCAGATGACCTTCACCAAAAAAAAATTGCAGAAAATACATCTCTTCATCAATCAAGGGGGAAAAATGTTTATGGTCTATAACTTTCTTTGGAACCTCAAAATTGCTAACTTTTATCCTAAAAACTGAGAGTGTTACTGAAACGTAGCAACATAAGGGTTAAATACGTGCAATTAACATTACACAAGAGAAAAATGCAAAGGGCAGTGATTGTCAAAATGTGAAACACTTATCATTGGTTTCTGCAAAACAAAAAATACCACCCAATAAACCTTAATTATAATACCAATTACCCCAAAATAAATCTAACTACAAAAATAAAGCCTAGCATGATCCATGTCCAACCACAATACATGCCCCATATTCTCGCCAGGGAGATAAAAACCTGATGGTGCTGATAAAATGTAGCATGTTGGCATTTATATATGAATACAATTCATTGTGTACTTTGCTAAATTAATGCATTATCAATTCAAGAAAAAAAAATGCAATCATCTCCTTTCCAGGCAACTTGTTCCAGTCTTGGCAAGCATAAGAATCAAAACTAGTTCTGCCAACAGCATATTTCAACCTGGAAATATCTGAAAGGCCAAATATTTGCTTTGTAATTCAATGTCTCTCTTTTACACTCTCTTCATTCCTCTTCCCATCAAACAGGCAAAAACAGTCATAACCATCTTGGACTTCACTTCCACCAAGTCTTCTGGAAGGGCATATACACGGGCTCCAATTTTCCTGGCCATTGATACAGCATACCTGTCGAGAAAGGCAACATGTGATTCCATTGTTCGTTTTTATCTGCAGAAGTCACTGAAACATGGTCAATTAACATAAAAGTACATACTTTATATTTAAACTGCTTGGTGTGGCAGACTGAAAATTCAGGCAAAACATGCACAACTCATTCGTGTCTGCTGTTGTGTAGAGCTAACTTGCATTCCATGCAGCAAAATGGCTAAGTTGTTGATTTAATTATTTATCTAGATATTATCCACCCAGAATAGGGACAGGGGTCTACCTACAGCTTAGATACTATTCACACCCTCTCCTACGCACCCAATACTCCATCAAATGAACACAATTAGCAAAGCATTCAACAAGATTCCGCATAGTAGGCTGCTCTGGAGGGTTAGATCGCTTGGAATCCAATGAGAGATAGCTGTATGGATAGAAAATTGGCTTCAAGGAAGGAAGCAGAGGGTGTTGGTGGAAGGTTGCTTCTCAGACTGAAGGCCTGTGACTCGTGGTGTGCCTCAGGGTTCGTGCTGGGTCCGTAACCGTTTGTCATCTATATCAAAGATTTGGATGAGAACATACATGGCAAGATTAGCAAGTTTGCTGATGATACACACAATAGTACCTTCAGCACCTCTTCGACCGTAACCATGACTGCTGATTAATGAAGCTCAGGATATGTACGTCCCTGTTAGATTGAAGAGCAAGGCAAGGGAACGCAAGGAAGCTTGTCTGACAAGGAAACTCTAGGCATTGGTCAAGAATAGAAAGGACGCATGGGACAGGTATAGGAGCTGGGATCAAGTGCATCCCTGGAGGAGTTTCGGGAACTGAGTAAACTAAAAAAGGAAATCAGAAGGGCAAAAAGGGGTCAGGAGATAGCTCTGGCAGAGCATTAAGAACAATCCCAAGAGGGGGAAAAGGGTAACTAACGAGAGTGGGACACCTCAGGAATCAAAGCAGTCACTTCTGTGTGGAGCCACAGAAGATGGGCAAGGTCCTCAATGAGTATTTCTCCTCTGTATTTACCAAAATGAAAGACAGGATGGAGGAACATGGGGCAGTCAATGGAAGTGTCTGGAGAGCAGTCAGTGTTATCGTCAAAGAGATGCTGAAGGTATTGTGTCTGAAGGTAGACAAATCTCCAGGGCCTAATAAGATATATCCGAGGACATTGTGGGAAATTAGAGAGGAAATTTCCAGAGCCATGGTTGAAATTTATGAGTTGTCTTTCAATACAGGAGAGGTGCCAGAAAAGTGGAGGATGGGAAATGTTGTGCATCTATTCAAGAAGGGCTGTAGTGAAAATGCTGGAAACTGTAGGTCAGTGAGCTTAACATCTGGAAAGTTACCAGAGGGTAGTCTGAGGGATAGGATATATAGGCATTTGAATGGACAAGGGCTGATTAGGGAGAGTCAGCATGGTTTTGTACATGGGAGATGGTGTGCCTCGCAAATCTGATTTGAGTTTTTTTTAAGACATGACCAAAAAGGTTGATTAGCGCAGAGCTGTAGATGTTGTATACATGGAGTTCATTAAGGCATTCAACAAGGTTCTGCATGGTAGGCTGCTCTGGAAGGTTAGATCACATGGGATCCAAAAAGAGATAGCTGAATGGATAGAAAATTGGCTTCATGGAAGGAAGCAGAGGTTGATGGTGGAAGGTTCCTTCTCGAACTAGAGGCCTATGACTAGCGATGTGCCTCAGGATTCGGTGCTGGGCCAGTTACTGTTTGTCATCTACATCAATGATTTGGATGAAAACGTACATGACAAGGTTAGCAAGTTTGCTGATGATACAAAAGTGGGTAGTTTTGCAGATAGTAAAAATGGTTGTGAAAAATTACAGCAGGATCTTGAATGATTGGCCAGGTGGGCTGAGGAATGGTTGATGGAATTTAATACTGTGAAATTTGAGGTGTTGCATTTTGGGAAGTCTAACATGGGCAGGACCTACACCGTGAATGGTAGGGCTCTGGGGAGTAGAACAGGGGGATCTTGGAGTGCAGGTGCATTGTTCCTTGAAGATGGAGTCACAGGTAGATAGGGTGGTCAAAAAGGCATCTGGTATATTGGCCTTCATCAGTCAGAGTATTGTATAGATGTTGGAAGATCATGTTGGAGTTGTATAAGCGTTGGTGAGGCCACATTTAGAGCACTGTGTTCAGTTCTGGGCACCATGTTATAGGAAAGATGTTGTCAAGCTGGAAAGGGTACAGAAAAGATTTATGAGGATGTCGCCAGGACTAGAGGGTCTGAGCTGTAAGGATAGGTTGAGTAGACTGGGATTCTATTCCTTGGAGTGCAGAATGAGGGTTGATCTTAAAGGTGTATAAAATCATGCGAGGAATAGATCAGGTAGATGCACAGTCTCTTGCCCCGAGTAGGTGAATCGAGGACAAGGACACTGGTTTAAGGTGAAGGGGAAAACATTTAATAGGAATACGAGGGGTACCTTTATCACGCAAAGGGTGGTGGGTGTATGGAACAAGCTGCCAGAAGAGGTAGTTGAGGCAGGGACTATCCCAACCTTTATGAAACAGTTAGACAGTTACATGGATACGAGCCAAATGTGGGCAGGCGAGACTGGTGTAGCTGGGACACATTGGCCGGTGCGGGCAAGTTGGGCCAAAGGGCCTGTTTCTACACTGTATCACTCGATGACTCTAATTATGTTCTAAAAGTTTTAGCACCCTTTAATAAGTCATTTAAATACCTATATGTAAATGATAATCACTACTTACATTGACTATGTTGTAATTTTGAAGCAGTGATCAGTTTTTTAAAATCACAACGCAGAGAAGTGTTTTTTGTGGGAAGAGCTACTTCTCACCAGTGGTCTGGAACTTGATCACCCTATTTATACAATGTTTGATTTTCTAAGTGTACAGAATTAGTTGCTTTTAAAAATTCAAGATGAGAACTTACAGGTACATGGATTGGTAGAAAATCTCAGATAACGAGGACAGAGGGCAAAAAATGTATATTTTGTTTCTCCCTTCATTCATTGCTGGCTTGACATGTAATTACAGGAACATTTTTATAGCAAAGCGACAATGAAGTTCAGGCTACATACTTTGCATTCTCTTGCTTATCTTCATCAGAAAGGTCTCCAGTCTTTACCAGTTCATAGGCAATAGAGTTAGGTTGAATGGCATCAATCAAATCCAGTACAGGCAAACTCGAACTTAAGTTCTTATCCTGTGTAAAAATGGTCACATTTCAGGTTAGGAATTATTGCATTTCATATTCATTGATGTTAGATTTTCCATTTTCCTTTTGTACCTTTTTGAAGCATGCTTAAGGCAAGTTGTTTTATTATATTTATGAAAAATATATATTTTTTATAAATTCTTTCACTTTGCAAGATCCCAAACTATTTAACCTGCAAATATGGTGATTTTTAAAATTAGCTTTACAGTTGTTGCTTCCACAAACATACTTGTCGGATTTCACATCATGAAAATTTAATTCATCAGAGCCTAAGATATCATCGACCGCACCGATCGGAAGACAAATCTTCCCTTTAACGTCAAAGTCCTACATTTTGAAAAATGAGGCATGGATACAGTACACTTGAACTGGCAGACAATTCCAAGATTTATCACGGCACCAACGAGATTACACAACATCCAATCGTGCAGAATTCATATCACAGGCACTTGTTGGGAAGCATCTGAGGAAGTTCCCTGCTTGCTCTTTCAGCTCAGTCATGGTATGTGGAAACAATGTCTTAACAAAAATAATGTTTACCTTAAAACTTTGGACTGTAGATGACTTGCCTGCTTCTTTCAATGTCTTATTTATCCAACTGATAATGATATCATCGTTGACTTTCTGACCATCACCCAATTCTTCAAGAACGTTCAGTGTATACCTTCCAATATATAATTGCAACTTTAGAATTGCTATGGTGATTTTATCTTAATGCAAGATGCTGAACTTCCCAATTAACAAGCCAATGAACTATATGTATTGAAAGAAGTGGAGCTGAAACAAAAGTAATTGAATACATAGAGACAATATATTCAAATACTGCCAGTTGTCGATAATCAATAAATCAGTGAAATAATATTTTAAAAGTGCAATTAATGAGCATTTCTCAATTCCTTTTCAGGTGGGCCTGAAAGCACTTTTGTAATTAAGTGCAGTCACTGTTGCAATGTAAGAAACACGTCAGTCAATATGTGCACAGTAAGTTCTGTTAAATAGGAATGATATAATTGCACAAAATCAAGAGGTCTCTTAATAGCCCTTTAGAACAGTGTTAGTACCTTCTCATCAGCTGCCAGACCAAGGCTAAAGTTAGCGTTGGGTTTCCATCATTCAAATCTGTTCCAGCAATGCCCACCAAGGAAAACTTTGCTCGATCCTTTCCCAGGACCACTGCATAATTACAGTTTTCTAGCTAAATAAAAATAATAATTTGAGTGAAATTAAGTTGATGGATTTTGCTAAATTTTGAATACTTTTAGAACATGAACTGATCTACCTTTTTCATATTAGCACCTAGTTTGGGATATGGTGGCCTGTTCACCTTGTTCCAGTCAACTGGGACCTTGATGTTTTCATACAACTGCAATATCACGAGAGCATCAACTAAGTCACTGCAACAAGAACAAAATCCACAAAATATTTCAGGAATCGGTACATGTAAGAGTTAATCACCATTTAATCCTAAATATTCTTGTCTTGTGAAATAAATATCGCATTAAAACGGGAAATGTTGGGAAGTGTTAAGAATGTCTGGCAGCATTAATGGAGAGAGAAACAAGAGTAAATGTTTCCAGTCAATAACTTTTCATCAGCACTGGAAAATATTATAAATTGAATGGTTGCAACTTAAAACATTCAATTTCTACTGAGACACAAGGAACTGCAGATGCTGGCATATTAAAAATTAAAAAAAAGTGCTGGAATAACTCAGCGGGTCAGGCAGTATCTGCAGAGAACATAGATAGACGATGTTTTGTTTAGGGACCCTTCTTCAGACTGAAGGGTCCCGATCCCAAAATGTCACCTATCCATGTTCTCGACAGATGCTGTCTGACCCACCATGTTACTCCAGCCCGATGTGTCTTGTTTTCAATTTCCATTCTTTCCTTGCTCTGCTGATGAACTGAAATGTTAACTCTGTTTTTCTCTCCACTTATGCTGCCAGATGGCAGAGAGTTTTGCAGCATTTCCATCTTTTATTTCTGACATTATCTTTTGATTAACATTACTCACGTTTGTGAAGCTCTGATCCACAAAAAGTTTATGGAACTAAAGTAGAAATAAGTTAGTCTGTTTTTAGTGCCACTTGCTTTCTTAACTGACTGTTAAAATTGGCCCAAACCACTAATACTAATACCTGTACCTTTAAGGGGAATCTGACTATTAAACCTAAATGATACAGGTCAGCCTCTGACAGTACATAACTGGGATAAATGTAGTACAGTAAACCCTTGTTTTTTAAGGACCTCTTAAACGTATTTCGGTTATAGTGGCCGGATCTACCGACCTTCACCGCCAGGCTGGGCTGCCGATACCACCGCCGGCCCGGCCCGCACCGCACTGCCTCCCCAGCCACTTAGAGGAGGGTTGCTGACGCCAGCCACACTGGCCAATTCCAGGCCGGACCTTTGTTGACACCCCCGACCCATGCTACTTCCTCGGCTGCGCCTGCCATCACTAATCTTTATCTGCATTCCGGCCACCTGCCGACTGCAACCATTGACTCCTCTGATCCTCGCCTCAACTCACCTGGATTCCAGGCCCAGTTCCAGACTGAGAGTCTGAAGGGTCCCGATCAAAACATCACCTATCGATGTTGGCCAGAGATACTGCCTGACCTGCTGATTACTCCAGCACTGTGTGTCCTTTTGTGTACTAACCAGCACCTGCATTCTTTGTTTTCACTACTTATAATCCTTTACTTGGTTATACAGGACAATCAGCAATAACAGGCGCCATCTCCCACTGCCCCCCTTGGGTCTGTTATAACCAGCATTTACTGCAGCGTCTTGCCTGTACAGATGGTTCACTGCGGGATTTACCCCTTGCGAGTTCATCCAGTTACGGAAAGTCCTTTCTTCACGGGTTTCACCTAATGTGTAAAAAAAAGTAGAAAAAAATGTTACACAGAAATTCATTATCTCAAATAGAGTTAACTTTAGTGCGTAAAATTACTGATTTCTCCCCTCCAAGTCAAATGTGCAAATTTCACTGTTATATTTTGTACTGAATGTTGTACCCGTTATCTGTGCACTGTGGATAGCTTAATCCTTTTCATTTATAGCCTGACTGGAGAGCACTCAAACAAAAGCTTTTCATTGTACCTCGGTACACGTGACAATAAACTAAAGTGAAAAATTTTTGGAAAATGGCAGAGTTTATTATTTCCCATGTTTTATTTCTCAAGAGTATTCTGTAATTGTAAGTCACGATATCATTTGGTGAAATTGAATCACCTCTCCAAGGTCAATCTTGTATTTGCATGTGTGGAAATTAACCAAGTGAAGTCATGGTTACAGTTGTTGCCAGTGAAAGTGTCAGATTTCTGCCACCAATTTGAAACGATCTAGTAAGAAATCTTTCTTTACCATTACTGAAAATAAAAGAAACATAGATTTTATGTTTGCAATATGTTACAGAATATTAGGGTCCAGATCAGAATCAAAGTTTTAAACAAAATAAGAAAGAACAAATTCCAATTGGTGTACAATTATGTGGAACTCTGGTAAGGCCAGAGTCAGAACATCATGTACATGCTTTGTCTATTCAAGGAGGGTACATTTGAAATGGAGAGAACACTTTCTCTAGATTGATTCCTGAAATGGCAAGTTTGTCACATGGAGAGGTTAAACTCAGTCAATGTTCTTGAGTTTATTAGAAAGGGAAAATAAAACATTTCTAGAGAGTGCAAGGCAGCAATAATGCAACTATTGGGAAGTTTAGAAAAAAAATTAGGTGCAGAGTAGGCCATTCGGCCCAGTACCACCATTCAATATGATCATGGCTGATCATCCAAAATCAGTACCCCGGTCCTGCTTTTTCCCCCACATCCCGTGATTCCATTAGCCCCAAGAGCTAAATCTAACTCTTGAAAACATCCAGTGAATTGGCCTCCACTTCCTTCTGTGGCAGAGAATTCCAGATTCACAATTCTCTGGGTAAAACAGTTTTTCCTCAACCCAGTCCAAAATGGCCTACCCCTTATTCGTATACTGTGACTCCAGGTTCTGGACTACCGCAACATAGAGAACATTTATCCTGCATCTATCCTGTCCAATCCCTTAAGAATTTTATATGTTACTGTAAGATCCCCTCTCATCCTTCTAAAGCCCAGTCGATCCATTCTTTCATCATATGTCAGTAGGTTAATTGATGACTGCAATTGGTTCCAGTGTTTGGTCGAATTGGGGAGTTTGTGCGCAAGAAGAATGGGATTAGACAATAGCTAACAGACAATAGGTGCAGGAGGAGGCCATTCGGCCCTTCGAGCCAGCACCGCCATTCAATGTGATCATGGCTGATCATTCTCAATCAGTACCCCGTTCCTGCCTTCTCCCCATACCCCCTGACTCCGCTATCCTTAAGAGCTCTATCTAGCTCTCTCTTGAATGCATTCAGAGAATTGGCCTCCACTGCCTTCTGAGGCAGAGAATTCCACTAGATTAATCTAGTGTCAGTGTAAATAGGTGGTTGACAGTCAGTGTGGAGTTGGTGGGCTGTAGGGCTTGATTCATGCAGTATCTCTCTACATCCTGTTATATTAGTACAACGATGAAAGAAGAGCAATATAATTTGTCGGTGATGATTTCCCCACGGTATGGTTGTTTGTTTTTCTCGCTGGTAAGAATCAAACAGCGTGAAACTAATATTAAGTTAATCTGACCATTGGGAAACTGAGTTACCACCATACAGACCCTGTCTGATTTAAGACCACTGATCCCAATGAAAAGCAAAATTATTTGGGCATGAAATAAACAGCCAGTCAATCCAAACCTGCTCTGTTTCTCTCCAGGTTTAAAATTATTGGACCCTCCCCTGTGGATCCCATCACATTGAGGCAGCAAGGTAACTAATTGTCTAAACAGTGTCTCGACAGTTTTAAATTACACTGCTCCAGAGGTCTCAATTAGGAGGAGAACATCAGATTCAAACAGCTTTCCAGAAATACACAATACTCATTTGTAACTTTACCTTCCAGCAAGCTCCAATCAATGTCTTGATTCACAGGCTTTTCAAGTGCTGGATACTTGTTGAACAGATTAGCTACAAATGCCAAATTCAGTTTTGGGTTCCCCTGGACGACGTCTGCTGGAGTAACAAACTGTCTGCACCCCAGTTTGTCCGCTTCTTGTAGCATGTAATCGGCACGCTTCAGGTCATCTTTCTCCTGCAAGGTTTAAGACAGTGTGTGTGTGTGTGTGTGTGTGAACATAGATCTGGTCTGTTATTCAGTACCGTTCACTGTAATTTACCGTCACTGAAGTTTGAAGCACAAGGGGTGATCTTTGTGTATTATTTTATTTGTTTTGTTAAACTGTCAGATGGGCAGTGTTGCTCATTGCTTAGGCTTCAGGGCAGTGTGATAAATGAGATTAAAAGAATGCAGAGAATAGATAAAAGATCGCAAAGTGCAATTTGATCGATACTCAGGCTTCCTCCCATATCCCAAAGACATGCGGGTTTGTAGGCTAATTGGCCTCTGTAAATTGCTCCTCGTGTGTAGGGAGTGAATGAGAAAGTGGGATAACATAGAACTAGTGTGAACATGTGACCGATGGTCAGTGTCGCCCGGTGGCCTGTTTCCATGCTGTATCTCTAAAAACAAAACTATATTTCTTCCAAAATAATTGACAGGTAACCCTTCTCATTTCTCCCTCAACTTTAGAAAGAAATATTACTCAGCAAGGGACAACAGAAACAAACCCATAGCTATTAGACATTAAACTGCAATAAACAGCAGAAATTTAAAATAAAAATTTACTTCAAAGATGTAAAATTCAAGTTTTATATTTACAGACTTCAAGGAACAGTCAGATCAACAAATTGCATTGTATATCTGTGGGGGAGTGGGGAGGGGCACTCTAGTTGTAGAATCCTCTACCCAGGGGATACGTCTGCGTTTGTGTTCTTGTTTGTTCGTTCCGGTTAAGGAGCTGTGCACACGGCAGCCAGCCAACAGTCGCTCGTCTTTCTATTTTTTTCCCCTTTTAATTTAATTTTAATTTCAAGTTTTCGTTTACCTTGTTGTGTGTTATAAATGTTGGCAGACCAATTTACTTCAGGGGATGAATAAAGTTCTTTCGTATCATATTGAGTACATAATTGTGGTTTACGATATTTGTTTGAAGGCTATGATCAATTCTTGTAAAGATACGAGTTCTTCGGGAAGGATTTTTATGTACATTCATGTAAAGAAACACTGGTACTTACATTGAAGCCCCACATATTGATGTCAATGCGCGATTCACCTTCTTTATTACCTTTCGGTGCAATCTGATTCAGGAGGTGATAATAGGCCCTTGAATCCTGAATTCAAACAAAAAGATGAATTAAAATAGCAAACCTACAAGTTTTGAACCAAATTTATTTATCGTTTAATAACTAAAAAGAATTTGCACATGGTGTGTACCAATCATGTATCTAGATGTTCCAAAGTGCACACAACTAGTGTAATATTTCTGAATGTAGGAAATGCATTAGCCAATTTTTGCACAGCTAGGTCCCAGAAAAAACATTGAGAATGGCTAACCTATAATCATCACACTCGGGTGAGGGTGATGCTCTTCAGCTGAGGCTGATTTCTTTCATTTCAAGCTAAAAACATATTTTCTATGTATGCAAGAAGAAACTGCAAGCAAGAGTTATTCACATGGAATTCATACAAACCCTGTGACTATGATGCAGAATCCAGAGAAAACATTTAAATCAACTTACAAATAGCATCACAAGACCACAAGATGGCAGTACTTGACTTGCCACGTCGTCAAAGATGTCCCAACTGAGATTTGTCTAAGTGTCATGGTGTTTACTAAATCACTGATACCACAGCAAGAAAGGAATTTGCTAATGATCTACTCAAAAACAGTGGAGGCAATGCATTCAAGAGATGGAACCTGGGCGCTGTGAAGGGCGAGGAGTTGGATGGGAACCACATTTCAGGGGCAGTAAGTCTGGTCACCAGAGAGCATGAGGGGAATTTATTTTTTATTTTTACAAATCTTAACTTTTTCTCTGATTCCCAGTCCCCTCGTCAGTTTGGTTTAGAGATACAGTGTGAAAACAAGGCCATGACCCACCAACCCCACACCAACCAGTGATCACCCATGTTCCATCCTACACACTGGGGCAATGTACAGAGACAATTAACCTACAAACCTGCACATCCATGGAATGTGGAAAGAAACCAGAGCACCCAGATAAACCCTATGTGGTCACAGGGAGAACGTACAAACTCTGTACAGACGGCACAAGCTGTTGGAAGGAACCCTGGTCTCTAGTGCTGTGAGGCAGCAACTCTACTGCTGCGCCACTGTGCTTCAGCACATTATGCCACATACGTTTATAAAAGAGATATTGATCAGGAAGAAAAGCTATAAACTTAATCTTTTGGCCTTGGTGCTGCCTTAAAAAGATAAACGAAGGCAAAGCAAACTGTTTACACGTTTTATTTATGTCTCTTATAGAGTTTAGTCATGAAAGACAAGTGTTGCTGGAGGGGCAGGATTATTTTTCTATTTGGTTTTCAGCCATCTTCTTGATTGCTGCATTATTGCACTGAGGTGTTAAAGACTGCATTGAAAGAATTCCCGTGGTGCACTTAAATTGGGAGGTCTAGGAGTCTGACTCACGAACAATGAATGAACAGCAAAATATGCCCATTGAGACAAGGTTGGGCAAAAAGTCAACAGTCAAAGTGGTATTCCACTGCACACCTGGCAAACATCCCAGTATACAGGGGAAAGAAAGGCACAAAGTGCTGGAGTAACTGAGTCAGGCTGTATCTCTGGAGAACATGGATAGATGATGTTGCGAGTCGGAACTCTTCTTCAGTCTCTTTTCCTCCCAACATGAAACATCACAATGTTGGCCTTCATAACAAGAGGAGTTGAGTATAGGAGCAAAGAGGTCCTTCTACAGTTGTACCGGGCCCTGGTGAGACCGCACCTGGAGTACTGTGTGCAGTTTTGGTCTCCAAATTTGAGGAAGGACATTGAGGGAAGTTAGTGCAGAAATAGCAGGGGCTATGACGGAAATATTTCAAACGTCATTAGAAACAGGGATGGTGCCGGAAGATTGGCGCATTGCGCATGTTGTGCCTTTGTTTAAAAAAGGTTCTAAAAGTAAACCTAGCAATTATAGACCTATTAGTTTGACGTCTGTGGTGGGAAAATTAATGGAAAAGATACTTAGGGACAATATATATAATTATTTGGATAATCAAGGCCTGATTAGAAACAGTCAACATGGATTTGTGCCTGGAAGGTCATGTTTGACTAATCTTCTTGAATTTTTTGAAGAGGTTACCAGGGAAATTGATAAGGGCAAGGCTGTGGATGTTGTCTATATGGACTTCAGTAAGGCATTTGACAAGGTTCCACATGGAAGGTTGATTAAGAAGGTTAAATCGTTGGGTATTAATAGTGAGGTTGCAAGATGGATTCAACAATGGCTGAATGGGAGATACCAGAGGGTAACGGTTGACAATTGTATGTCAGGTTGGAGGCCAGTGTCTAGTGGAGTGCCCCAAGGATCTGTGTTGGGTCCACTGTTGTTTGTCATTTACATTAATGATCTGGATGATGGTGTGGCAAATTGGATTAGTAAATATGCAGATGATACTAAGATAGGTGGAGTAGTTGATAGTGAGGTAGATTTTCAAAGTCCACAGAGAGACTTGGGCCTTTTGGAAGGGTGGGCTGAAAGATGGCAGATGGAGTTTAATGCTGATAAGTGTGAGGTGCTGCATTTTGGTAGGACAAATCAAAATAGGACGTACAGGGTAAATGGTAGGGAATTGAGGAATGCAGTGGAACAGAGGGATCTGGGAATAACTGTGCATTGTTCCCTGAAGGTGGAATCTCATGTGGATAGGGTGGTGAAGAAGGCGTTTGGTATGCTTGCCTTTATAAATCAGAGCATCGAGTATAGAAGTTGGGATGTAATGTTGAAATTGTACAGGGCATTGGTGAGGCCAAATCTGGAGTATGGTGTGCAGTTCTGGTCGCCAAATTATAGGAAGGATGTCGACAAAATGGAGAGGGTACAGAGGAGATTTACTAGAATGTTGCCTGGGTTTCAGCACTTAGGCTACAGAGAGAGGTTGAACAGGTTGGGTCTTTATTCTTTGGAGCGTAGAAGGTTGAGGGGGGACTTGATAGAGGTTTTTAAAATTTTGAGAGGGATGGACAGAGTTGACGTGGGTAGGCTTTTCCCTTTGAGAGTGGGGAAGATTCCAACAAGGGGACATAGCTTCAGAATTGAGGGACAAAGGTTTAGGGGTAACATGAGGGGGAACTTCTTTACTCAGAGGGTTGTGGCTGTATGGAATGGGCTTCCGGTGGAAGTGGTGGAGGCTGGCTCGATTTTATTATTTAAGAGTAAATTGGATAGGTATATGGATAGGAGGGGATTGGAGGGTTATGGTCTGAGTGCAGGTAGATGAGACTAGGTCAGGGAGAATGGTCGGCGTGGACTGGTAGGGCCGGACAGGCCTGTTTCCATGCTGTAGTTGTTATATGTTATATATATGTTATATGTTAAGGATATTCCTGCTATTGAGGGCGTGCAGCGTAGGTTCACTAGGTTAATTCCCGGAATGGCGGGACTGTCGTATGTTGAAAGGCTGGAGCAATTAGGCTTGTATACACTGGAATTTAGAAGGATGAGGGGGGATCTTATTGAAACATATAAGATAATTAGGGGATTGGACACATTAGAGGCAGGAAACATGTTCCTAATGTTGGGGGAGTCCAGAACAAGGGGCCACAGTTTAAGAATAAGGGGTAGGCCATTTAGAACAGAGATGAGGAAGAACGTTTTCACTCAGAGAGTGGTGAAGGTGTGGAATTCTCTGCCTCAGAAGGCAGTGGAGGCCAGTTCGTTGGATGCTTTCAAGAGAGAGCTGGATAGAGCTCTTAAGGATAGCGGAGTGAGGGGGTATGGGGAGAAGGCAGGAACGGGGTACTGATTGAGAGTGATCAGCCATGATCGCATTGAATGGCGGTGCTGGCTTGAAGGGCTGAATGGCCTACTCCTGCACCTATTGTCTATTATCACCTGTCCGTGTAATCAGAGATGCTACCTGACCCATTGAGTTACTCCAGCACTTTGTATCTTTTTAACACAAGGATCCGCAGCTCCTTGTTTCTATATATTGTCATAGGAGCCTTGATGTATTGCATCGGTTACCTAGGACACACTGCAGATAGTGTGCTCCTGGTAGAGGGAACAAACATTTAAGCAATTGCTCTTACAGACTGCCTCAGCCTGGCTGCTATCGGGTTTGAGTGTTGAAGTTGCGTGCATTCAGATTAGTGGAGAGTCTTCCCCTATCCTGCTGAATCAGGAAGTTACTTACTAAAAAATTTCCAGCCTCTGGCCACAGTTTACGTGTATGAATAGTCAAGAGCCTAGGTAGACACAAAATGCTGGAGTAACTCAGCGGATCAGGCAGCATCTCGGGAGAGATGGAATGGGTGACGTTTCGGGTTGAGACCCTTCCTCAGACTGATGTCAGGGGAGGGGGTCTCTTAAAAGCCACTATCATATGTCTCCACCACCAATAATTTCAGGCACCAACCACTCTGTGCATTAAAGAAAATTGCCTCACAAATCTCTTCGAAAATTTTCCGCTCCCACCTTGAAACTCTGCCCTCCATACTTTGACATTTCCATCCTAGGATAAAGTTTCAGACTGTCTACACTATCCATGCCTCAATTCTATATACTTCCATCAGATCTCCCCACAGCAGTTGACATTTCAGGTCAGGACCATTCTTCATCTGTTGTCCTCGGAGTGCCAACAGAACAACAGAAACCCCCAGGATCACATGGTCGAGTGGCGCAGTGATAGAGTTGTCGCCTTACAGCACCAGGGATCCAGGTTCAATCCTGTCTATGGGTGCTGCCTGTACGAAATTTGTACATTCTCCCTGTGACTGTGTGGGGTTTCTCCAGGTGCTCCAATTTCCTCTCACTTGCAAAGACGTGCAGGTTTTGTAAGTTAATTGGCTTCTGTAAATTATCCCGAACGTGTGGGATAGAACTGGTGAATGGGTGATTGCTGATCGGCCCAGACTTGATGGTCCGAATGACCTGTTCCCACGCTGTATCTCTAAACAAAAAACTATAATCCCTGCAGCTCAGAAAAAGGATGGACAAGGAAATAACACCATCCCACATGGTGATGATGCAGAAATCACATCAGGACCGCAAAGTCAACGAGGTGTAGGAAGCACATGGTCAAACGACCCATTGACCATAAGTCGACACAGAGATGGACGCAAAACAATTTACCCGGGGCTAAATTGATTTTAAATTACAAGCATTGTGAAACAATACTGAGCAATCAAATGTCTGGGCAATTGTGCTCCACATTTATTAAATTACACTCAGAATAGAATCTTTTTCTCAAATCAGTAACAGCAACTATCTGTTTATATATCATTTTCCTTATACAAGTACCTTGATATCCGAGTGGAAGTTGTTGATTTTCGGGTAGCCTGCATTCTCCAAGTGGTAATTAGCCCATCGTAGTAGCAGTTCTTCTGGGGACAACTTCATGAGATCCTCCAGACTCTCACCATCACGGAGCAAAGCGACCAACGCTGTGGAACAGGTTCCCATTAATCAGCGATTTAGGTTTATTATTATCACGTGTACCAAGGCACAGCGAAAAACTTATTTGGCATGCTATGCAATCAGATAAGATAATACAGTACATAAATACACTCACATCAAACTCAAGTACAATAGGTAGAGCAAAGGGGAAGAGATGGTGCAGAATATTTAATGCAGCATTGTTGCGCATCAGTTTCATAGACAAATCCAATGTCCGCATGGGGAAGAGGTGAATCAGACGGTTACCGGGCATTCAGAAGTGTGATAACAGAGGGAAAAAAACTGTTCCTGAATATTGCGTCTCTCTCTCTCTCTCTCTCTCTCTCTCTCTTTGACAATCGTTATTCACTTGTTTTATACCAGTGCCAAACATTGACATTAACTCATGGTTAATATTCTCCGTTGCTGCATCAGAGTTTTACTAACAGGCAGGCCAAGACCTCTCCAATTTGCATTCCTCCCTGATTTGCATTTCTCCCTCTTTGCCAATGAAGGATTAATTAAAATCAAGGATGCTCAATAGGTCAGAATGCACAACCAAAGCCTCATGTCATAGGTCAGGCTGTTCTTTTGACTGATAACCCTGAACTCATCATTCAGAATAAACCAATACCACCGTGCCCATCACTGGGAGCATCCACAGATTGGACAGAAGACAAAACCAGTATTACAGGAACACAACGATACAAAGGCTGCGGGCCTGCAGCAGAAGCAAACCACAAGGACTTGCCACGTGACAAAATAATCTGTTTACTTATTCCAGCATTCCTTGTTTATCAACCAGTCTAAACAGACACCAGCAGGCAAAAAAGATGCTCTCATGTTTGAGTTTGAGCAGCAACTTGTAAAGGCAGAGCACTCTTTAAAGAACCTTTTTCACTGAGAGGCTTCTACAGTGGTTAACTCCCAGACAATCAGATTGCAAAATATCCTCAGTCTACACGATATACCTCAAAGCATTAATCACTTGTGCAACTCTCTAAATAATGGGCGCAGAGGTATTGATTTAAGGTTTATTGCCATGTGTACTGAGATGCAGTGAAAAGTTTTGTTTTGCATGCTATCCATGCAGATACATAACAGTATACATAAATGCAATCAAATCAAACTCAAGTGCAATAGGTAGGACAATGGGGAAGATACAGGATGCAGAATTTTGTTCTCAGCATTGTAGTGTATCAATTCCAGAGACAAAGTTCAATATCCACAATGGGGTAGAGGTGAATTGGACAGTACCCTAGTTTATGGAAGGACTCTTCAGAAGCCTGATTACAGAGGGGAAGAAGCTGTTCCTGTGTCTGGTGGTGTGCAGCTGCAATGTTGGAAATATTTAGTGGTTTACTACTGAATTGCAAATGTGGTATCAAGTCAGAGACTCCCAGGCCCAAGGCATGAATGTTTGTATCCTGAGCATCCCCAATTTTAATTAGCCCACCAAAGGCAGTCATGAATTGACTGCCAATCTGAAGTTTTCAGTTTCCCACTTAAATATATTCCCATATTCTCCATGATCTGCTTCTTACATTTAAACTTTTTGGCACACTGTCCTAAAGTCTTACGTTTTGTGAAATTTTACTAATTTTACGAACAGCAAGCCATAACAAATGCAGGATAGCACGCAATAAAGCTTTTCACTGCACCTTGATATAGGTGACAATAATAAACTAAGCCAACAATATAGATTTATTTTGAAATAACAACAGAAGACCAGGTGATTGCTACCTTGACTTTTCATTTGAGTTTTGATAACATTGTGAATCAAAACAAAGGATTATTTGGCCAAATGGAAACTTAATTCAAGTTTTAAGATGAGATTAAAAATATTTTAAAAAGTACTGCAAATATTCATTGTCTGAAATAAATACAAAATGTTGGAAATATTCAATATGGCTGGAAGCATTTGTGGAAACAGAATTAGTGCTTCAGTTTGCTGAAAAAATGGAGACCAACATGTTTTAAGATGCAGACGGGAGAGGGGTGGAGAGAACAAAAGGGATGACTCTAATATGCTGGAGACCAAGAGAGATGAATGACAGCAGTAGTAGCCATGTTGGCTGAGAGGGTGGTGAACATCCAGTTAGTGCAGATGATCAGCTTGAAGATGCAACTGAATAAACCAGAATGAAACTTGGACCTCAACACCCAAATTACAGGGAGACATTTCCAAAACTACATTGTACACCTCAGTATTTATGTTTAGTGATTATTCGATTTAATTTTTCATATCAATTTGGGGAGCTAATGGAGCTTTTGTGGAAATCTCTCTACTCATGAGACATGTAGACCTAAAGATTACTCAGCCTTTCCTGAATGAAGCTGGGAGATAATTCTACATGGAAAATGTCTAGACATTTCTCTTTCACAAATAGTAATTGATATTATCAGTTCATTGTCAACTTTGAAATCAGAGAATGACAGAGTTTGTTAACCAAATGGGCCATTCTTAGTCACGCGAGTGACCAAAAATATGAAAAATTGTGGAATACATCTCTTCTAATTCTGAAAGTATTACAGGTATATTGTTTTGTACTGTATATGACATACAATTCGAGGTTTATCAAGTGAAAAATTTATGTTATGCTGACAGTTTGTTTAGGGTCAGAGGTCAAATATGACTGGTCACCTGTGCCCTCACATGGAAGCATTTTTATCATCTCAGTTTTATCTTCGAAGCTCAGAATTTTTTAAAAGACATGCTTTATAGTTATGTAGGTAGGAAAATTCCAATGAATAAGATTAATCTCTTACACAATTTTTTAAATGTATTACTGTATGTGATGACATCTGGTCACGTGTGTGACATGTTGGTTCACTTTCCAAAGAATGGCCCAAATGTATTAAGATTAAGAGAAAAGATGGTTACTTGAAATTAAATCAGGCATCAGCCCTGATTGCATTGAATGCTGAAAATGGCAGATGTATAACCCACTCAAGACTCCACATTCCTTTAATATTTGGTCTTACCTTCATTTTTGCTGAGTTCAATGTCTGCAAACAGCCCAATTTTGATGACCTGCCACAGAAGTCCCAAAACTAAATGTGGTTTCCCTTCTCTCAGGTCTTGAGCACCAATATTGACAACATGGCAACCAATAGCAGAAGCAGAGTTCAAGGCAAGATTCAGGTTTTCCTATGTAAATGAAACATTTGGATATATGATCAGGCTTTATATGCAACACATAAACAGTCAGAGATAGGTTGCTCAAGAGGTTATAAGTAGATCATCAACCCATAAGACATAGGAGCAGAATTGGTCGATTCGGCCCATCGAGTCTGCTCCACCATTCAATCTTGGCTGACCAATTCTGCCGACTTAATGTCATCCTCCTGCCTTCTCCCGATATCCTTTGATACCCTTATTAATCAAGAACCTATCAATCTCTGCTTTAATAACCAATGGCTTGAAATGAATTCCACACATTTACAACCCTCTGGCTAAAGAAATTCCTAATCATCACCACTAAGTGATGCAACTATATAATGCAACCTATTCGTGCAACAAGATTGTTCTCACAATAGCTGATGTTAAAAATCTGAAAACACCTAACAGAACACTATAGAAAGAGAAAAGAGAATTAATGTTTCAGGACTCCTTAATACCTCCCCCTCCCCCTCCCTAAAAATGCTGACTGAACTGCTGAGTGTTTCCAGCATTTTCCATTTTAATTTCTGCTCACATTTCCCAATACGACTTGTTACCTATTCAGTTTATTGTTACATGCAGTTGCAGATGGCTTCTAATTTTTAAATCTTCCAAAGGCCCTCAACAGAACCAAAAGACCAGTAGATGCCTGGATCTATCCTCAAAATTATAATAAGTGCATGATTTGGCCAGACAGTACTTATCTATGAAAAAGCCTTCAACTTCATATAATTTTGCTAATAATTCACCCATGGGAAATAAAATGATGTGATATGCATGCAGCTTTCCTTGTCCTATCATCTAATGTTTTAACCTCATGGTGTCCACTCATGCTGGATTACAGATACAGGAACACTATCAGTCCTTGCCAATCTAATCATATATGAGACTTATGAAATCCAAGCTTTGGAGACCATCACTCAGAAGATGATCTAACACTTCACTGGGGACCCCAAAATGGATAGGATCCAGTGGTAACTTGCACAAGAAACTGTAAACATACCATACATGAAATTCAAGATTCAACTTTCTCTCATTTCATCTAGTTTCATGGAGGCTGCAGAAGGTATTTGGTTTAGTTTAGAGATACAGCATGGAAACAAGCCCTTCGGCCCACTGAGCCCATGCCGACCAACGATTACCCATACACTAATTCTATCCTACCCACAAGGGATAATCTACAGGAGCCAAGTAACCTACAAACCCGCACCTCTTTAAGATGTGGGAGGAAACCCGAGCACCTGCCGAAAACCCATGCTGCGGTCACAGGCTGAACTTACAAAGTCCATGCAGACAGCTCCCGTAGTCAGGATCGAACCCAGGTTTCTAGTGCAGTAAGGCCGCATTTCTACCGCTCTACCATTGTGCTGCCCTTGAAAATCTAAAGAAAATTGATGGAAACAATGCCTCCCGATTCGTTTTGATATTCTGAGATCTTGGAGCCCTGGTCTACTCACTACAATCCTTACAAGACCAACACCCAATCAAGCTGATAAAACCTCAATGGAGGATTTCTCAGGAACTATGTTTGTGCTTCAGTTTACTGAAGATTAAAACAACGGTTTATACCAAAAGTCAATATTTGGACTTTCCAGTTGTGTTTAAACTCCAATGACTGCTAGGCTATTCACTCTCCACATTCTTTCAAATCTGACCTGGAAGCTGTTCTGGTGCAACAACACTTGCAGTTGTACGGTGCCTTTTGTGAAGTTGAAAATCTTGAAGCGATTTGACAGAAGAATTTCATTGGACCCATTCTGCATGTGTCATTTTCTGAAAGAGGGCACTCCTCCGTTTCCTTCACACCCACCCTATCTCCTTGGCCTTGAAAACGCCTGCTCTGAACCTACCATTAAAAGCAAGTTAAAACTTCGATCACCTCCTCCAATACAAGCAAATTGGACAAGGATCTGACCATACAATAACGAGTTACTGCCATATCCTTGTTCCCCAATCTTGATATCAGAAAAGGTTAACAGTCTATCTGCAGATGAAAACTGATTAATAGACAATGACTAGTAAGGAAGTAACATTGTTAGAATATTGGGACACAAGAAACTGCAGATGTTGTAATCTCGAGCATAACATAAGTATTGGAGGGACTCAGCGGATCAGGCAGCTTCTGTGGATAAAATGGATAGACATTGTTTCAGGTTGGGTCCTTTCTTAAAAACATAGAAAATAGGTGCAGGAGTAGGCCCTTCAAGCCAGCACCATCATTCAATGTGATCATGGCTGATCATCCAGAATCAGTACCCTGTTCCTGCTTTCTCCCCATATCCCTTGATTCTGTTAGCCCCAAGAGTTATATCCAACTCACTCTTGAATACATCCAGCGAATTAGCCTCCACTGCCTTCTGTGGCAGAGAATTCTTCTGGTTCTGAAGTCTGAAGAGTCTCGCCCAAAACGTCATCTGTCTATTTTCTCCCTGGATGCCGCCTGACCTGCTGAGCTCCTCCAGCACTTTGTGTTTTATTGTTAGAATATTGTTTGTACTATTTTAGTCCAGGAATTCAAGCATTATCGAGATTAATGATAAGCATCATGTACGATCACAATGCAATCAGTTACCTGAATGGTAAATGCTGTGAGCTTTTTTTTGTTGATAGTTCTTTCATCAATTGTATCCGGCACAGAGAGGTTGATCATTTTGCTGAAAGAGGAAGGAGAAGATTACTGATGCAGCAAATCCCTTGGTATCTTAAACCCAAATAATAATGGAATTTATGGTTGTGACAGAAGATTTTGGATTCAGTTCACACCTTCATCTGTACAAACAAGTTCAAGATTTCAAAATTACATCACAGCATTTAATTTCAGTTGCAATAGTTCCTTTGAAGCATTTACTTGGATAACTATTATTACAGTCGGTGAGAAGTTCTGATGTTGAAATCAATACAGCTTATTACTTAAAATCCAAAACAAAAATGACCCAGAAAACTGATTTAGGAATAAAATTGATTTTCCAGCTTTCTGGGATGAAAGTCTGCCTTTCATTCTCAGTCTGCAACTCCACAATACTCTCTGAAGAAGCCTAATCAAACCCTCTTTTCCAAAGGCAACTTGCTACCAAACAGGTCCAACTCATGTACAGAGCAACAAGGCATCACACTGAATATCTAACCCTGTGCACATTTTCATTTAAAAAAAAAATTAGTCAAGTTGGTGAGATAATATTTTAAGTCTTTTCCAAATTCGGTTACCAAAGATTTAAGTAGATAGCATTTCAGGAGTTGATTTAAGAGATGCATAAGCGAAATGAACATATTCAACCTGCGATTTTGGACATGATCACAATGTTTGGACAAATCATAAGTCTCAAACGACCATTTCACACAATGTCAAAGTTCACTTATGCTTTGCAATCTTGTCAGCACATTAGGTAAACAGGTCCCAATGTGGCAATGTTTGCTGTGAAATACCTTGGTCAGATTTTACCACTGTTTGATGTGGCCAGAAATTGTGGCAGTTATTTCTTTAAAGAATGCAGTCATTTTTCATCAAATCATACATCATGGAAAAAGGCCCTTCAGTACACTCCAACCATCAAGCTCCCTTTTACACCCATGATAGACTAATCCCAGTTTGCTCTCTCCAGAATTAATGGTGCTGGATAACTTGGAGGGGATACTAAAGGTGGTTCTCAGTTTTCGTAGTAGGTTGCTTCCTTCTGCAACGTGTATATAATGTCATGCACCAGTCATCTGTGGTGTGGTACAAGCTGGATCATTTAATCATTATGCTTATGTTATATATATTGTATGCATTGCATAAACATATTCCAAAAAGCCCAATATCTGCTCTCCAAATGCTCCCTTTTACATTGCAGCAAATTGATAAATTCGGTTCAGCAGTAACCCTGTTATGTTAGCACTGAAAATTCCTTTAGTTGGTGAGGGAGAATGGAAGGGCAACAACATTTTATCAATGGTTAACAAGTTGCTGAAATTAACTCTTCAGTTTAGAACGTTGGTGAATATTCTTATCAAGCTTTGTTTAGTTTAGAGTTAGTGTGGAAACAGATCTTTCGGGCCACCGAGTCCATGTTGACTATCAATCACTCTACGTAATCCCACTTTCTCATCCTACATAATCTTACTGAAGTCAAAATACAGAAATATTTCCCAATTACTCAAGGATGTGGTTGGCAGTGGCACAGTGGTAGAATTGCTGCCTTACCGTGCCCGAGAACCAGGTTCAATGTTGACTAAGGGTCTGTATGGAGTTTGAAAGTTCTCCCAGTGTAGGTTTTCGTCATATGCTCTGGTTTCTTCCCACAGTTCAAAGATGTGGAGGTTTGTAGGTTAATTGGTTTCTGCAAGTTGTACATCATCCCAAATATGTAGGATAGTGCCAGTGATCACTGGTTAGCATGGTCTCGGTGGTCCTAAGGCCCTGTTTCAACACTGTATCTCTAAATTTGAGTGATTGGCAATAGATTTGAAATTGGAAATGAGAGAATGTCTTTAGGCATAGAGTTGTAACAATCTGGAAATCAATGCCAGAAAATGCATTAAAAGCTATTCAGCAGTAACCCAAAAAAGATTTGGTTTTAAGTCCATACAACAAAGAGAGATTCGGAGGAATGAGCAGAGATATTACTCAAAATGGATGACTTTTCCAAACACAAGACCTGGGCAGAATGGTTTCACTGTGTGCTGTTAGATTTTAAGCCCTTTTCATTGAATTTATGTTGAAGGTAGACACAAAAGGTTGGAGTAATTCAGCAGGACAGGCAGCATCTCTGAAGAGGAATGGGTGACGTTTCAGGTCGAGACCCTTCTTCAGACTGAATGTAAAAAAGCAGCCCACCTTCTCCGATTTAAAAATAAAACTTTTAATTTATAGTGTAAGCACATTCATTATTTGGGTAATTGAATGGGTAGAAGACCCATTCCTTCTCTCCTGAGATGCTGCCTCTCCCGCTGAGTTACTCCAGCTTTTTGTGTCTATCTTCGGTTTAAACCAGTAACTGCAGTTCCTTCTTACACATAAAATCTGTGTTGTTGGTTAACATTTCTGGCACAAAGGCAGTTTTGATGGCTGCATTGAAATTTGAGCAGGATTCAACAAATGGCATAAAAAGCTTGATTCAAAAATCATTCTTTCCACCAGACAAAAGCAACACTCTGAGAGTGAGAGATGCACGGCTAGTGATGGATGACGAAGTACTGAGAAATGCGTCTGCCAGCAGAGAAGGATAAGTGATCACACTGCTTCAGTTGCAATTCTCTCAAAGGGATGTGCGCCGCGGGACAAATTTCTTTTAGATGACACAATGAACAAAACATTCAGTGAGTTAATAGCAGATTAAAGGTTTACACTCATTAATTCGTGTGCTAATTATAACACTGGAGTTTGAATGAGAAAATATACCCATTCAATTACCCAAATAATGTGCTTACACTATAAATTACTATTAAAAGTTTAATTTTTAAATCCGAGAAGGCGGGCTGCTTTTTTACATTCAGCAAAAGTAGTCATTTTAAAAGAAAACACAATCCTTTCTGAAACAACATCAGAGAGGAATAGTGGCAAGTAAACGGATGAATTCGAATAGGCCAAATTTCTGGTGGAGAAAAATACCAGTCCAAATAATGATCCAATCAACTGCAACAGTACACAATTTCCATAGTCCCACAAAATGTTGTTTGATTTTCTAGGACAAATATAATCGAAACAAATGTCTAAAAATATTTATCATCTTGATGCGCAAGGTCAAAATTCCATGGTTTGTTTTCTTATTCAAATTGACCCAATATAATTATGACTGGCAAAATATACAGTGTTACACAAGGATGAAAACACATACAATAGATTAATTGTGCCAACTGTATCACCAGTAAAATTGATGCAACTCACCAGAGTACAATGCCATTGTCGACAGCTTTGAATAGAGCATCTGTGTTGGGATCCATAGGCAGCATTCCACTACAATCAGGATCATTCTCCAAAGCCTTGTTTATCCAGTTAACAAATGCATACTTTTCTTCTTCTGTTCATACAAGTAAAAGAAAAGCTACTTAGATTTCTACTACTAAAGCTACTACTAAATATGGTGATTAATATTTTGTAATGTCCTACTATGTTCTAAACTCACTTATATCTTAACTGTCAGCCAGTAGGCAACAGATATTAATCACTGCTTGCTGAATGAGGAAGCTGAAAGTCATTGGACAGGTGCATTAGCCCCATAAGATCAACCCTGGCTCTGGGGAGCAATCGTATTTGTCCTTCAGTCTGAAGAAGGGTCTCGACCCGAAAAGTCACCCATTCCCTCTCTCCTAGATGCTGCCTGACCTGCTGAGTTACTCCAGCATTTTGTGATACCTTCGATTTGTACCAGTATCTGCAGTTATTTTCCTACAATCGTATTTGTTCCATTCTTCGTCCTCCTCTCCTTATTCCCCTGCAATCTATCCTCCCTCACACATCCAACCATTCTCCCTCAAACATCCGATTCTTTTTGCCATTAACCTACACAAAGAAGTAACTTACATCAGCCAAATAACTCACTCTGAAATCTTGGTAACGTGAGAGGAGATTAGAGCATCCGGGGGAAATGCACACGAACAGAGAGAAGGTACAACTCTGCACAGAGGGCACCCAAGGTCAGGATCACAACCTGGCCCCTGGTGTTGAGTAGCATAGCTCTACCAAACATTTTAAAATCTCAAGAAAAAAATAAATTGAGATTTAAAAAAATTATCAAGCAGAGGATGAAAGAAGAGCTTATTACTTACTGAGCCAAAAAATATATACTTAGAGGGAAATATTTGACATCCAATTATTTCTTCATTCACAACCCAACAAAATGTGGGAAATCTGCCAATCACGTTGCCAATTAGCTATCCTTGAGTATTAACCCAAAAGATGCCCCTGCTGACAGCCCATGGCTCGTCTAAAACATCAAATTCACTCCTGCAGATTCACAGCCCTCAAGATCTGGTTGGCAGCCCAATCTGCATGACTTTGCTTCAAGCACTATTTCTCAAATAAACATCTGAAAGTTACCTTGAAGCATTTTAATTCATTTTTAAAATTGTGCAGCTTAAGAAAAAATAAAATAGCGACATTCCAAAGAATAGGGAACCTGAATAAGAATGTTGAGTTCCTTCACTGGACTGAAGCGAGGTCCCACCAATGGCACAGATGCCTTCTCTCCTGTTGATTGCCATTCTGAACGTTTTTGCAACATGACTACTTTTCAGATCTTGAACAATCTGTGAATATGGAAACATTTGAGTTTAAATGGGTAAAATGAGGCACAGCATTGATCTTGACTAGCAAAGGATCCATGTGAATTGTTTCCCTGTGGCGTAAGTATAATTGTGCAGGTGTGCCATTTAACATGCTATTTCATAATCCGCGTACCGACAGCATAGTTCCATCCCGCTTAGCTCATTTTAGTTCAAATGATAACAAATATTTAATGCCTGTAACTTTCAATACATTTCCTTGGCGACAAATTTCTACTGATATTTTCTACATTCTCCGAGACAATTAAAGATTATATCTATCAATATCCCAGTGTCAGTTTTAATGGTTGAAAAGAAATACACTTTAATAAACAAATTCCTCTCAAAAGTGTTTTGATTTGATAATTCAATTGCAATATTAAACCTCTAACAGACACATGTAACAACACAAAACACCTGAGACTTGATTGGAATTATTTTATTCTAATAGAACACTGAAATGGATGCAAAACTAGTAATACATCTGAACTTTGACAAAATGAACACAGGGTGGATTGGCATCTATGTATTGCGAACTCAGGCATCTGTGTGTTCCTGTTCTGATGCATTAACAGAAGCAGTGGTGCACGATAAACAACAGCCTGTGTTTACACAAGGGATTTGATGAAGTTAGTTTTGTGGCCAAAATGAAAAGGCAAGCTGTACTTTGAAGATGTGCAACATCACCACATTAATTTAATTTCATTACCTTCAATGGTAGTCACGTCCTTAATTTATCTGTTATAATCAAAAAAATAATAAATCACATGATACAGAAATATAAAATGTGGGTGCAAATATAATAGAATATATAGTTCTCAAAACTAAGAATGTTATTAAGTGGAACAGCAGGGAAGGAGAGAATCTGGGTTTCTAATCTCAGTTGGTTTACATGGAAATAAGATTGTTCTTTGATGTCACAATCGCAACATAGGACACGATAAGATTCATAGAAGCACCTTGATGGATTGGGAAACGAGCAAGTGCATGGCTGCAGCCAATTCCACCACTGAATTATACTTACCACCAATTATACTACCTACTTGATATCCATCCACCTTGTCCCATCTGTCGGTGTTTCTGAGAATTTAGACACATTGGGACCATAGTATATCTGATATTTTTCCAATAGCTTAGATTTATGGCATCTCTCTCCTCCCTCAGACCCATCTCCTGATTTGATCAGTTTAGTTAGACAGTGTGGAAACAGACCCTTCGGCTCTCAGAGTACACGCCGACCAGCGATCACCCGTACACTAATTCCATCCTAAACACGTGGGACAACTGACATAAGCCAATTAACCTACAAACCTGCACGTCTCTGGGATGTGGGAGGAAACCTGAGCACCCAGAGAAAATCAACCCAGTCAGAGAGAATGTGCAAACTCCACACAGACAGTGCCCATAATCAGGATCGAACCCGGGTCTCTGGCACTGTGAGGCAGCAACTCTACCGCTGTGCTACTGTACCCAATTAGTTACCTATATTGGCCTTCTGCTTTTGCACTTAACCTTTACTGTAGAATTCTGCAAATATCTGGTCATAGAAAATAGGTGCAGGAATAGGCCCTTCGAGCCTGCACCGCCATTCAATATGATCATGGCTGATCATCCAACTCAGTATCCCGTACCTGCCTTCTCTCCATATCCCCTGATCCCTTTAGCCACAAGGGCCATATCCAACTCCCTCTTAAATATAGCCAATGAACTGGCCTCAACTACCTTCTGTAGCAGAGAATTCCACAGATTCACACTGTGTGAAAAAAAACTTTCTCATCTCGGTCCTAAAAGACTTCCCCCTTATCCTTAAACTGTGGAATTCTGCAAATATCTGGTCATCCCATTAGTAAAACTATTAACCAATAACCTAGATTTGTGACATCAAATGCTTTTGGATGCTGCATCATACTTGCAAGAAAATGCAAAGTGAAGCAAAAATGAACCATCTTTCATTCTATTTGGTCCACAAGGGACATGACCAAGTTTTAGATTGTTTGCCAAGTTCAATGTATGCTGACAGATATACAATGCTCTCAGATGGCAGATATTAGATGAGGTTTTGTTTTATTCAAGCAATTGTTTGGATCTAACCGTCACATATTCTGCAGTCCTTGTTCATTCTACAATCAATTGTCAAAATCGTAACTCTGCGCTCTGAAGTTAGTTTCCTCTAAGCTTTCTCAGGAAGGAACCTCATGGTCTTCTGTATCTCCTGAGTATGGTTTCATCACATAGTCCCGCTTCATAAGTGTATAAGCTTCAGGCCCAAGGATCTTGAATAAGAGTATTAATATACGGAATGTACACATTTTGCTATTCTTTGGCCAATTTACTGATAGCTTGATTCCACAAAGAACCGTTTGAAAGTGCCCAAGCTAATTTCCCCTCTAATCAAGAGTCTAGCCACTGCATCAATATAGACTGAAAGAAACCTGGCCTCAAGATGTGAACTGGCATGGCTGTCTCATGATGCCGCCTGGTTCTTTTTCCCCAAGCAGTATCAAAAGGAAGTAACAAAATTTCCTCCATTTGTAAGTTATTGACATTGGAACATGACCCAGGATGTGTGGGGAATGAATGGTAAATGTTTTTCAGTTGTACAATTGTTAAATGTACAGCCAACATAACTCGGAGACAGATGAAAAACTATATTGGTATCTTGATGTTCTCTGCCTTAATTTGAGACCTTTCTAATCAAGTTTAATGATGGTTACTGTAGCCTCTGTTTTTTAATACTTTTAAAATTAATCTAGGCTGATCATTTCCCCTCCTCATCATTGAGGGCAGCTTTTAACACTAGGTAAAGGACAACAGACATTACTTCTGTAGGGGGCTAATCCCGAGCTTTCATATAGTCTTGGTTATGTATTTGAAAAGGGATAAGGCATCATACCAAAATGAAAATTTGGATTGTGTACAATATATTTGACGAACAGTTAAGAGGCAATTAAAATGTTAATGTGAAGTAAACTGATCAAACCCATCTTCCTCTGAAGGCTCTAACTTACTTCGTACTGCCCAATTTAGATTGAAGTACAGCATAAAGAAAATTTTATAAAACATTTGACAGCAACTCAGCTATAGGAAGGGACAATCAGTTGGACAACCGTCAGATGCTTTTGAAATTCCTTATCTTTGAAATTCCTGATAGAACAAATCTCCTCATCTTGAGCAACGAGCCAAATCCCAATACTGATAACGTCTCCTATGTGAATCCAGAGTTCACAAATTCACAAGAGTGGAAGTGTATATAAAATGTATCCTATTTTTGAGCTGATTGCAAAGAATAATGGATTAAATTATATTTTACTCAAATGGCAGACATTTGCTGCAGTGAATTTAAGGCATCTTTTAGCATCTACTGTAGCAACAATAGTCAAACTTTTGTGCAAAGTATGGGTGACTGCTCTTCAAACTTCTTCTCACTATATCTGAACATGGAATATTAAAATATTATCAAAATATGAAGTTGATTATACAAGATATGTAGCCAACACAAGCCAGAATACAGTTCTTGCATTGTGCTTAAAGTGTAAGAATATTGTAATTACAAAATTCTTCTATTTAGCCTTGGTGAAGTTGAAAAGGCACTGATCTTATTTTTGGCTAATCCTCGAATCAGCAGGAAATGATGGTTTCCCCATTTTGTGAGACTTCGGAATGTTTTTTGAATGAACTGGAAACCAAGGTGTCTCTCTGTTAATACCAAATTTGGTAACAAAATAAACCAGACCTTAATGGCCAGTTTATCCCGGATTGTTCACTTTGGAAGCACAATACATGCAAACAGGCTTGCGCCACCAAGAATTCCAAGTGTGGATCTTGACTTTGAAAGTACCACGAACGCTGTGACATCGGCAACAAATTAAATTTGCTCAAACTGCCGAAAAAAGTTACAAGTAAATTCACACAAAATTCTTATTAAGCAGTTTCAAAATCTATTGAAAACATTAAATTCTTGTCTCCCCATAGACTTTCTATCCAACTCTGTGCCACCACTTTGTCATTCATGTTGGATGTTTTGTATATTTTAATGAAATTTGAGTTGGGTTGACTTGAGTTGAGTTTAGTTTATTGTCATGTGTACAGAGGTACAGTGAAAAGCTTTAGTTGCTTGCTAACCAGTCAGCAGAAGGACAATACAGGATCCCAATCGAGCCATCCACAGTGTACAGAGGAAATGTTGCTGTCAGAGTAGAGATTTAAGAGTAGAGTCAGAGTGATACAGTGTGAAAACAGGCCCTTAGGCCCAACTTGTCCACTTTGGCCAACAATGTCCAGAAACACTGCGCTGGTCCATATCCCTCCATGTACTGGTGGTCCTATCCATGGTCCTCGATTCCCCTACTCTGGGCAAGAGACTCTGAGCAATTGTAACGCGCGATTGCAGATCTACTTCTGTGGCGGTTGGGCATCATCTTGCCATGGGACATCCTGTCCCATGTGCCTCACAATTGCCTCAGTTAATATATTAAGTGATGCAAGTGGATTACACAGGGAACAAAAAAGAATAAGCATCCGCTCTTCTGCACAAGCAACATTGCAATATCTCAGGAAGCTTTTTCTCCATGCACATTTCAGAATGTTTCGGGAAAATAGATAACAGATGACTGAAGCATGCACTGGGAGACTGCAGACAATTTTCAATCAGTGGTCTTAATGATACTGCTGGAGATTACCATCATTAAGATAAAATATTTGAATGAAAACCCAAGGTAGATTTGGGGCTGAAAATGCTGAAACAACAGACTACAGCAAACAAAATGCTGGAGTAGCTCTGCAAGTCAGATAGCATCTCTGGAGAACATGGAGAGGTGATGCTTCAGGTCAAGACCCTTCCTCAGACTGGACAACAGCGAATCCTTTTGATATTCCCCCTCTTCTAATTTTGTCTATATTGGATTCTGATATTGCAAGAACAAGATGAAAGGTTTTAACCCCGCATACTACTTGTTTCTCTCATCAGATGCTGCCTGACTCACTAACTTCCCCCAGCAGCTCTCCTTTATTTGGCTTCAAATCCTGTATGGCCCTCTTGACCATGAACTTTGGTAGTGCAGTCATTGCTGACTTCATGCCAGAATCTGGCCCCAGACCAAATTTCTATGTCCTGAGCAACAGTCAGTCATTAGACGCTCGCTTCAGGCAATATTTGAAAATAAGTCCCAACCCCTTATTTCTAAGTAAGATTAATTAGAATCCTACAGACACCCCATTGAGACATACAACATAGTCTTTCATTATATATGAAAAAATTAGAAATAAGATACACTAATCTTAGTGTAGTGAATTACGTTTAAAATAAGGAAACTTCATCTCAGTCACAACTAAACAAAATATCTGATAAGTCATTTGCACAATGCAAGCATTGCAAGAACATGTTGGAGCCAGATATAAAACATGCAAGCAATGCTTAAAATGGAACAACCATCAACCACAAACATGTCAAAACTGCTGAGAAAGATGAAAACAAGTCTTACTTCACAAGAAAATGAAAATACAAAGCTGAACAATTATAGTGTAGATGAAAGTTGAAAAAACAGTAAAATTCAAAAACCACTGGAAAAGGAAAATAAAAATTCCTCTTGTTCAGCAATATTCATACATTGAAATTGACCATTGACACATTCTTTTAAAAGTTGTAGTATATTTTAAAAGTTAAGCAATAGCAATCTGATATTCCATAAACTGAAAGAATATAATGCAAAAGAAAGTTGAAGTTTCATAAACATCCAAGCTTCTTTGGTCATTTTCATCTGACTGTAACAAGTATTACTGATCATTTTACATACGTATGGTTGCCAGTTTCATCGAAGCAAAGAGATTTAAATCTAGTTTCTAGCCAATATATGCAAAAGGTGATGCCATATCATATGAAAACTAGTCTGAAGGCATAATCACATGAAAGAGTCCGAAAGAAGGGTCTCGACCCGAAGCGTCTCTCCAGAGATGCTGCCTGCCTCGCTGAGTTATCCCAGCATTTTGTGTCAATCGCATAAAAACTAACTTGTTTTAAATTACCAAAGATGGGACCCAAGATCCACTTATTTTATTGGTGTTCTCGGGGATAATGATTGATAGATTAAATTCCATCCAACGCAGATGCACTGCATCACTAGGAAGGGACCAACAGGGATACAATGTTCTATTGGGTTACGGCAAGTTCCTGTACAAGATGAACCAACAAACACAAGGGGACTTACAGAAACAAATTCATTGAAGCTGATCCTGCAGTCTTTGTCTTTGTCACCTACGGTCATTAGATTCTGAACGATTTCTCTTATTTTGTATCCTGGCAGTGAATGATTGGCTTCACAGAGAAGATCGTGGAGTTCAGAGTCACAAATGTAGCCATTGCTGTTGAGATCTGGCAAGTAAAAACATTGTTTCTTTTAGAAAAATAAATCGCAGAAATGGTAATTTCTGCCAATCATAAGTATAAATCAAATGAACAAAAACTTGCATCAGTGAATCAGACCACACCTCCTATGTAGTAAGAAATTATGTATTTAAGTTACTTTAACAGTAACCAACACAACTTCCTTGCCACCTTTAGGCTCAGTCTCATTGACAAAACTCAACTTCATATGATCGTTAATAGAAAGTGTTGAGATCAAAATATTTAACCAGAATCGAGGAAGATAAACTCACTAAGGCTCATATATTGCAGCTTAAATTATTTGGTATGTTGGCTAATGAACCATTAATTGACTGGTGCAGTTTTTGCTTCTTTCCATCCTGACCAATACAAGTCACTATCAACAAATTGCAATTTCAGTTCTTGTCTTTTAAGGAACCACTATAAACGTGTAGACACACAAACTAACTGGAAATTAAATTAGTAATCCAAACAAATGACAATTTTTGCATGTTGTACAGCACAAGCATACGCAAAATCGTGCATACATTATGTGTAACTTATCTTGTACCACACATACGTCACTATCTCAATGAATGAATATCAAATTATACAAGCCTTTATTCCAGGCAGTAGACAAATTTTATCAACATGCAAACACATAGGGTGGAGTTGGCCGAGGGAGCGGGGGTGTTGAGGTGCGAATGGTGAAATGGCAGTTAGATCAGGTGATTTTGATGTATGCCACAAGACTGCAAGTCACAGTTGCAATGGAGAATCAAATCAAGAAGACAAATGTGTGAACCATGGACCAATTCCCCAAAAGAGGAGAGATCTACAGCAAAACAGTTTTTGAAATTGGATAAATTTTGTTTATTCTCACATGAGATGGAACACCTGATGGGTGACCTTAAAGGAATTCAAATTATATGGGACATTGCAGGAATAGAGTCAGAATCAAATTATATGGGACATAGCTGGAATAGAGTCAGAATCTTCATTCCAGGACAGGAGAGTGTAAAACCGGAGAGTAAAGAATGGTCCCGACTGAAAATGTCACTTATCCATGTTCTCCAGAGATGTGTAAGAAAGAACTGCAGATGCTAGTTTAAATCAAAGGTAGACACAAAATGTTGGAGTTACTCGGTGGGACAGGCAGCATCTCTGGAGAGAAGGAATGGGTGACGTTTCGGGTCGAGACCCTTCTTCAGACTCATTCTCCAGAGATGTTGCCTGACCCATGGAGTTGCTCAAGCACTTTGTGTCTTTTTTGGCAAACCAGCATCTGCAGTTGCTTGTGTCTACCTAAAACTAGAAAGCACTGTTTCCCTTAATGTGAAAGGGAAGAAATTTAAAGATATGAAAAGATAAGTTTATCCACACAGAAAGGTGGTGAATATTTGGAACGAACTGCCAGAGGTGGTAGTGGAGGCAAATGCTAGTACAACATTTCAAAGGTATTTCAACAAGAACATGGATGGTAAAGCAGAGGGATACAGGCCAAATCAGGCAAAGGGAACTCGCACAGATTGGCATTATTGTCAGCAAGGATAACGTGGGCCATTGAGAGCCTGTATCTGTGCTATATATTTATCCAATTCTCTGAAATTCAAGATACATAAATTGTTTAAAAAGTGCCATCTTCTGATCATGTTTACGGTACCACATTGTCCCAGTGCAAGTCACTGGACACGTCTCACTCCTTGCTGAGAGTTTATGGACACCATTTGGTTTATATGAATTAGTCAGGAGGCATTAACACTCACCAACTTTAGCAAAAGCTTCTTTGAGCTCTTCTAGCTCATCCTTGGCAATCTGTGTAATGGTGGTGTCCATTTCCTTTCTCACCAGTGCAATCCAACCAGTTTATTAATTCAAAGCTAAAAAGAAGAAGAAAAAAAAGTCCTTTATGAGGGACTGGAATTGGCAGAATTGGTTTTTTTTCCTTGGCACCTCATGAAATATTATGGCGTTTAGGAACTTTCCAACCATCTCTTGCAAGATCAAGTGTCCTCGTCATCACAATACCCAGGAAACTATAAATACTGTGCAAAATAACTGCATTTTGGGAAGTCAAAAACAAACACTGCAGATGCTGGATGTATAAACTAAAAGCAGAAAATGCTGGGAATTCTCAGGCCACGATACATGTGTGTTTATCTTCCCACAGATGTAGCCAGACCTGGTGAGTATTACCAGCATTTTGTTTTGATTAAGGACCTTACTGCCACTGAACACATGTACCACATACAGGACTTGTGACTGTACTAAAAAAAGCAAACCCAACGAGCGCAAGTGCGATTTGTTGAAATATGCTTAATTTGCCGGAACATACATCACACATTTCTTATCACACATATTGGTTTTCATCATTGAGCTGACGGTGCCCTGGGAGGAGGCTGTGGACGAAGCATTTGAAAGGAAAAGGCTGAGATATTCCAACCTTGCAGTAGAGGCAGAGGAGCGAGGTTGGAGTGTAAGAGTGCGTCCAGTGGAGGTGGGGTGCAGGGGATTTGTAGCCAGCTCCACTGCAAGGCTCCTGAGGGAAATTGGAGTCAGAGGGCAGGCCCAAAGGAGGGCAATCAAAGAACTTGCAAAGGCCGCCGAACGGAGCAGTCACTGGCTGAGGCTGTGGCTGAAAAGATACTGTCTGGGCTGCCACGTGACCATCTAGAGGCTAACCATAAGACACACACCCAGGTCTGATCACCCTGCGGTGGGCCTGCCTCAACTGAGGGTGTCTTGTGATAAAAGGCCGAAACACCCAGTGACGTTGAGGTACACAACTGAAGATGTGTCGGAATGGTAGCAACATTACCTAGTGGTCACCCCCAAGAACAACACCAGTCAATTGTAGTGCAAACCTTGGGGATTGTAACATCTGGTCCTACTAATCAATCCAAAAATATAGTTACATTAAGCAATGAAAACAAAAGAAAACTTATTTTAAATGTAACCACCAAGAGCCTTCATGTCAGCAAAAAAAATTCTAAATGACCATCAAATTTGATTGTTCATAGTGTGCAAATTGTGGTCATTTCAAAATGGTCAGGAGTTAAGATCTTATTGGGCTTGACTTGGTAGTGAAGCAGCAGTTGTCTACTTGAACCACAGCAATCCATGTGGTGAAGACACTTGAGTGTGATAGGGTAGGGAAATACACAATTTTAATAAAATAGAACAGAATACGGATAGGATTATTTGACAGGAAGCCTGGAGGCATTAGTTACTGTGCACCTGCTATCCTTCAACTACTATTGCAACATTTAACAGACATTTGGGCAGGTACACGAATAGGAACGGTTTAGAGGGATATCAGCCAAACGTGGGCAGATGGGACTAGTGTAGATGGGGCATTTTGGTCGGTGTGGGCAAGTAGGACCCGTTTCATTGCTGTATGACTAACTCTTTCCATGAATTAAATTCGGACAGTATATCTTTCTTTATAGCAGTAAATCTATAGTGGCATAGAATGTTTTAATCCAATCACACAGCATTATTCTATACATAGCACTTTTCCAACCAAAGAGAGGATGTTCAAAGAGTCTCTGCTCTTTGCCATCAACTGCAATAGGATTTCAAATAAACATTGGTACAAAAATACATTCCATCCTTTTGAGCATTTGCACAAAAATTCAAACCAACATTGATTGTTGGTTTGCACAAAAATTCAAACCACACAGAGAGTGGTGAGTCTATGGAATTCTCTGCCGCAGAAGGTAGTTGAGGCTAGTTCATTGGCTATATTTATGAGGGAGTTAGATGTGGCCCTTGTGGCTAAAGGGATCAGGGCGTATGGAGAGAAGGCAGGTACAGGTTACTGAGCTGGATGATCAACCATGATCATATTGAATGGCGGTGCAGGCCCAAAGTGCTGAATGGCCTACTCCTGCACCCATTTTCTATGTTTCTATGATCAATGAGGTAGTAACATAGCTACTGCTTGTGTTTAACCCATTGTTCTTTATTTTAATGCTTACCAAAATGCTCTGAGTTACAACTACCACAGAATCAGACACGTCAAATGCAGCGCCGGAGACTCAGGTTCGATCCTGACTACGGGTGCTGCACTGCAAGGAGTTTGTCCGTTCTCCCCGTGACCTGTGTGGGTTTTCTCCGAGATCTTCGGTTTCCTCCCACACTCCAAAGACGTACAGGTATGTAGGTTAATTGGCTGGGTAAAATGTAAAAATTGTCCCTGGTGGGTGTGGGATAGTGTTGATGTGCGGGGATCGCTGGGCGGCACGGACTTGGAGGGCCGAAAAGGCCTGTTTCCGGCTGTATATATATGATATGATATGATATGATATGAACACTTGGGCAAGTTCCAACTATTTTCATAAAAACAAGGAACTGCAGATGCTGGTTTACAAAATAAAGGGAAAGTGCTGGAAAACCTCAGCAGATCAGCAGTCTGCAGAAAGGTGCCAAAACATCTATTCATGATCTCCAGAGATGCTGCCTGACCTGGTTAGTTACTCCAGCACTTTGACATTTTGTTTTCCAACAAATCTCATTGCACTATGTAGCATTACACTGAAAATGCACTGCTACTCTTTGAAAGATAACTCAAAGCTTTACAACTGAAGGCCAAAAGGTTTTCCATCTCAAATTGAAAAACTAAACTTGTGTTTTAAGGGAACTTATCCCTATTCATATCTATAGTGCTAGCAGCAGTGATTGATCACACTCCTGGAATAAGAGCATGTGTGAATTTTCAACAAGCCATCATAATGTTTAGAACGAAGATAGACACAAAATGCATGCAACATCTCTGAACAGAAGGAATGGGTGACATTTCAGGTAGAGAACCTTCTTCAGACAGATTCAGGGGAGAGCGAGACACAGAGATAAGGAAGAGTAAAGTGTATGAAAACAAGACATCAAAAGAGATGCAGTTCAAGGAAAATGGAGAATAGATCATTATTAGCTAGAAGGCAACAACAAAGCAAACAAGAGATAAAATGTAATCGGGGACAGTCAGACTAGTCGAAGAACTCAGGAGGGGAGGGATGGGGGGAGAGGGAAGGCAAGGGTTACTTGAAGTTAGAGGTCAATATTCATACCGCTGGGGTGTAAGCAGCCCAAGTGAAATGAGGCGGTTCCTCCAATTTGCACTGAGCCTCACTCTGACAATGGAGGTGGTCCAGGACAGAAAGGTTGGTGTGGGAATGGGAGGGAGAGTTAAAGTGTTTAGCAGCCGGCAGATCAGGTAGGTTTAGGCCAAGGGTTCCCAACTTGGGGCAAATTTGTTGATTCTGGATTTGTACATATTGACAGATTGTGTTTGGTTCTGGTATACCGGTATCTGTTCATCATTAGTTGTTCATAAATAAGTGAAATAATATTGTTATGTGCTATTATTATTGTTATTTAAACTTAAAATAATAATGTTAAAAACAGTATTTTAAAATTTCCCCTTTGTCAGTTCCTTTATTATGGTAGAAGTGTAAACTCAAATTACTGAACAAAACAAGGTGGGCGTAAATTTACTTTCGAAAAGTTGTAATGGGGTAAACGGGACGAAAAAGGTTGGGAACCCCTGGTTTAGGCGGTCTGAGCGGAGGTGTTCAGCTAATTGATATTGGCGAGCCTACAATTGGTATCACCAATCTATAGGAATCCACACCTGGAACAGCAGATGGAGCAGATGAGGTTGGAGGAGGTGCAAATGAACCTCTGCCTCACCTGAAAAGACCGTTGGGGTCCTTGGAAGAAGTCAAGGGAGGAGGTATAAGGACAGGTGTATCTCCTGTGGTTGCAGGGGAAAGTACTTTGGGGGCGATTTAGGGGTGGTTTTGGTGGGAAGGGAAGAGTTAACCAGGGAGTTGCACAGGGAATATAATATTTAGCTTGTTGCTGCTTACTAATCAATAGTGGACATTCACTGACTGCTGTCAGGGCTCCAGGTCACTACTACATGTCACAGCTGGATGTCTGGGACATAACAAGATAGTTGCCTCATTATCATTTAGAGAGGGGTTTGCTTCTGTATTAAGGAAGCAAGAGAATAGCCAGGTGCGAGAACAGGCAAGAGGTGGCTGTATAAAAGTAGTCTTGCATAGCTGATATGCCACAGGTAGTTCCACAATGTCAACTCCTTGACCAAGATTAACGCTCTGCCCACAGAAACCCAGCTGATAAAAGCAGCCTTGCAGCACTGGCCCTAACTAAACATACATGCAAACACACTACTCCGCACAGATATTTATCTGTTCTCCATAACTAGCGGTTAGATGGCAACAGATTTTATTCTCCACCTAGAAAACATGATCCGAGATTTAGGGGGTGATTCCCAATAAACTCCTACAGTATAGGATATTTAGGAATGAGCATTTTTCCTATCCCTATTGAATTATAAGGCATGACTGTCCTTTGAATGCTTGTCTTATAGCTTCATGTTATATAGCAGACCCATCTTTGCAATGACAGAAGTACTCAAAGGAAACTGGAAATGAGTGTAACTGATGCAAAATTGAATTGAATTTCCTTCCTCTTGTGACTTCTGGAAACTTCCAAAGTGTAGGACAGCAGATGAAAAGAATGAATGAAAACAGCTGGGCTTTGTAAAGCCATTTATGAACCCAATTTCATCTGTAAAAAATTAAAATAAGCACTGCATGAGAAACTGCATCATCCACGCACGCCCCACAAACATCCTGCGTGTGGCAGCATGTGGAATGTGTGCATGCCTCATGTGCAATGGTGTGGCCCTTACAAACCAAGCAGTATGACTATGTCTTCACGATCTACAACCAAAATAGCAAAATCTACTTGCAGTGTGCAAAATCATTGAGCACATTTCTGACCTGCATCTTTTTATTTGACTCAGGTACATAGTTCCTTGAAAGTGGTGGCACAGGTAGATACTTTTGTAAGAAGACTTTCAGTACATTGTCCTTCATCAGAATATTGACTAAAGAAGTTGGGATATTATGCTACAGCTGTACAAGACATTGGTGAAGCCACATTTGGAGTATTGCATTCAAGTTTGGTTACCCTGCTATAGGACAGGTGTTGTTTAGCTGGAAAGATTTACAAGGATGTTGCCAGGACTCAGAGCCTCAGGAGAGGATGATCAGGCTAGCACTTTATTCCTTCGAGCACAGGAGGATGAGGGGTGATCTTATAGAGTACAAGATCCTCAGGGCATTAGATTGGGTAAAAGGCTCTGTATTTATCCTGAGTAGGGGATCACAAACCATAGGACATAGCTTGAAGGTGAGAGGGGAAAGAATAGGAACCTGAGGGGCAACTGGTGTGTATATGGAACAAGCTGTGAGAGGAGGTAATTGAGGCAGGTAATATCACAATATTTAAAATATTAAAAATACATTTGGTCAGGTGAATGGATAGGAGTGTTTTAGAAGGATATGGGCCAAGCACAGACAGCTGGGACTGGGGTAGATGGAGCATCTTGGTCGGCGTTGGTAAGTTGGGCCGAAGGGCCTATTTTCATGCAGTACAACTCAGATTCTTGTACGATCAAGACACCTCTCTCTCTCTCTCAAACAATCTTCAAGCCATCTTCATAAATCTAACAGTAAACCATCACCAACTATCTTTAGGGCAGGAAGTGGTCACGTGACACAAGCACAAATCCGATTTATTTGCAAAGCCCAAAACTTGAAACAAATCAAGGACTCACCATTATAGGAAACCACAAGAAAGCAAAGGACAGGATGACAAAGCATATACTGAATCACGCCATTCTAATTATGCCCATGAGACTGTCATAGAATCCACTAAACCTCCAGTCATGCAGTCTGAGATTATATGAAGAAATTGCTTCCACAGGAAGTTATAATGTCCCTCTACAAATGGGTTGGAAACCACACTTTTATTATTGAGTATATTTGAGAATCAATTTATGTGTATGCAAACATATTTGTGAGGTGCAGGGTTCATGATAAGGTTGTGAACTGAAGATACAAGGCAGGTAGGCACACTCCAAAGTGCTGGAAAGTTTATCAGATTGGATTTAATCCTGAAAAGTGAAAGGCATTACATAAGATTAGGATGTGCACAGTGATTGGCAATAGCCTATGAATCTCTGAGGCACAGAGTAGTCTCAATGTAAATATCCAAGGATCCACAAGGAGATGCAAGAGACTGCAGACGCTGAAATCTTGAGCAAGAATCAAAATGATGAAGGAACTCAAGTGGGTCAGGCAGCATCTGTGGAGGGAATGGGCAGACAATATTTTGACTCGGGACCTAGCTTCACAGTCTGAAGGAGGGTATTTATTTAGTTATTTGCTACAAGTGAATAATTAAAAAGCCTATGTTATTACTTGCAGATGATGAAGTTTAGTGCAAATTAGAAACATAGAAAATAGGTGCAGGAGCAGGCCATTCAGCCCTTCGAGCCAGCATCACCATTCAATATGATCATGGCTGATCATCAAGAATCAGTACCCCATTCCCATGTCCCTTATTCTATTAGCCCGTTATGCGAATTCTTATGCATACGACTCTTATTACATTCCAAACAAAGTAAGATCTCACCCAATCAGAAAGCCACGTCTATATCCAATTTACAAACCTTGCTTAAAGCAGACTGCTTGCACTCCAGAACCAACCATGTTTCTAGCCAACTTGTTGCCGGATAATTAAACACTGACAGCTACACAACAATGCGGAAAACTGCCGAGGTGTTTCCCGTCCACAAACAGAACAGAACTAATCCAGCCAATTATCAGCCAATTTCAAAACAATAATCCGCAAAATGATTGCCATCAACAATGCTATCAATTCACAAAGTTTAATTCCAAATGTAATTCCTCAGAAACTGAAGCAGTTCATGCCTACAGAGCACGCCGGAAACAACATTTACATGTATGCTGAAAATTAACAAGAAACATTCGCAACATTTCCATCTAGAGAGAAATTAACACGTACCCTAGATGTTAGCACAACCATAGCTTCCACCTGATGGAGTTGGAGGTTAGACAAGATGCATGTGAACCTCCGTCTCACCTGGAAAGGATGGAGAGGACCAGGGAAACTCTATCCTTGTTCTTGAGGGAGTGGTGGGGGTGGGGACAAGAGCAGAACTACAGGACACAGAGGAGATATGGGTGAGGAATCCATCTATGACAGCAGGGGGAAACCGCATTTACCAGACAACAAGGACACTTCAATGGGGCTAGTTTAGATGGGGCACCTTGGTTGGCAGGGGCGAGTTGGGCAGTAGGGCCTATTTCCGTGCTGTACGGCACGATAACAAGAACATTAATTATCACAACCTCAAGTGTCTTGTCCGTTGCATGTTCAAAATCTGTCATGTTTAGTTTAGAGGTTAAGCGTGGAAACAGGCCCTTCGGCCCACCGACCCCCGCATATTAACATTATCCTGCACACACTAGGGACAATTTACATCTATACCAAGCCAATTAACATTGAAACATGTACATCTTTAGAGTGTGGAAGGAAACCCAAGATCTCAGAGAAAATCCATGCAGGTCACGGGGAGAACGTACAAACTCTGTACACAGTACCCACAGTCACGAATGAAGCTGGGTCTCTGATGCTGTAAGCCAGCAACTCTACAGCTGCACCACCATACCGCCCTGATATTTTTTCCCTCTCACTTTCACCTTTTACTGAAATACCTTATGCAGCAGATTCAAATTCACATAGCATGTTATTGAATTGATGTTAGCAGATGTTGCATGTAACATTTTTGTTAAATATCCTTTCCAGCTAATTTCCAAGCAGCTCCACTTACATTGACAATGGAGAGTGCCTTGGAAATAAGACACAGTAATTACAGTGTATTGATAATACCATGCAGTGACAATGCTTCTAGTGATAATCCTTCTTTCGTGATAAAGCACTGGTGATAATGTTTCTTTACTCTTCTCGGTAAAAAAAATGATACTTTTTTCTATTGTTTTTGGATCTGGATCCTAGAACTCTAACCTAACACTGTTGATGTTTCTTCAGCAGAACGACTGTGGTGGTTCAAGAGTGGTGACCTTTGAAATAGGGTCAATCACATCTGCACTTACTGATTCAACCCCACACCGCTTGCCTTGCCTTCCAATGTACAATGTCACAATTGATCGACTCATAAAATTCAGTTCAGAAGTACAATTGTGAAAGAAGTGCCACGTTAACAAAAGTATTTAATTGCACACTTAAATATAGGAGCAAAGAGGTCCTTCTGCAGTTGTACAGGGCCCTAGTGAGACCACACCTGGAGTACTGTGTGCAGTTTGTCTCCAAATTTGAGGAAGGATATTCTTGCCATTGAGGGCGTGCAGCGTAGGTTTACTAGGTTAATTCCCGGAATGGCGGGACTGTCATATGTTGAAAGACTGGAGCGGCTAGGCTTGTATACACTGGAATTTAGAAGGATGAGAGGGGATCTTATCGAAACGTATAAGATTAAGGGGTTGGACACGTTAGAGACAGGAAACATGTCTGGGGGAGTCCAGAACAAGGGGCCACAGTTTAAGAATAAGGGGTAGGCCATTTAGAACGGAGATGAGGAAAAACTTTTTCAGTCAGAGGGTTGTGAATCTGTGGAATTCTCTGCCTCAGAAGGCAGTGGAGGCCAATTCTCTGAATGCATTCAAGAGAGAGCTAGATAGAGCTCTTACGGATAGCAGAGTCAGGGGGTATGGGGAGAAGGCAGGAACGGGGTACTGATTGAGAATGATCAGCCATGATCACATTGAATGGCGGTGCTGGCTCGAAGGGCCGAATGGCCTCCTCCTGCACCTATTGTCTATAAACTTGCAACCTAATTCCAGCAACACTGATCACTCATTTGCAATGATTTGCTATCTAGTGTCAGCTGTGCCGTGGGTGGTATCAAACCCATGACCCTGACTCTTCCCAGATTACGTCTCATCATAAACGATGATGCAAAGATTTATGCTGGCATTGCAATGCCAAGCTTAGGAAATACTGCACGGGCTGGGGAGACGAGTCTTTTAGTTGGCAAGCATCAACAATTCCATGGTAATATTTCAAAGAAGATCAGAGGAGGCATAGTTAATGTCTCAGCCAAATTTCTGGGCAAGCAGCTTGAAAAGGGGCATCTGTCCATTACTACATGACTGTTTTAGCAACTAGCTATGCACAAAAAAGCCAATTTCACTGTTTAACTGTCACCTGATATCACAACCATGCAGTTTACTGAGAGTACTTTGGGATGAGGTCGACAAATTGAGTAAATACATCATGAGAAAGAGAGGGAGAGTGGCAAGGGTACAGACAGGGAGAGAGCAGGGGAGGCAGAGAGAGGGGGGCCAGCAGGGAAGAGTTATGTTATGTTTAGGAAGAAACTGCAGATGCTGGTTTACACCGAAGATAGATAAAAGGCTGGACTAACTCACTCATGGATGATGTTTCGGGTCTGAAGAGGGTCTCGACCCGAAACGTCACCCATTGCTTCTCTCCAGGGAGGGTTACGCAGTGATCTAAAATTGGAGATGTTTTTATGGTTGGACCACAACCAGAAATTGCAGCAAAAGGTGTTCAGATTGCTCGTAGTCAACACATGGCTATTAAATGCTATTGTTACTCTGCTTACATCAACTGTGGATCAAAATGTTATACAGCGCAACAGTTAAAAGCGTAATTGTAATAACTCGTAATAATCTGGCACGTTCACAACTTTCATGAAGTCATATTTTCTACACATCTTGGATGTTATTCCTATTAATACCTCAACTCTCCATTTTTTTCACATCTTACATTGAAGATAACTCTTCCAGAAGACCAGCAGGAACTAGGGCCGATGTGTGTTGCAGGGAGTGTGGAAACAAGGGCCACCCCGGTGGTGTACATACATTGCAGGAGCGCAGGAACTAGGGCAATTTACTGAGCACTTTGGGATGAGGATGACAATTTGAGTAAATACATCATGAGAAAGAGAGGGAGAGTGGCAGGGGAACAGACAGGGAGAGAGCAGGGGAGGCAGAGAGAGGGAGGCCAGCAGGGAAGAAGGGAGAGGGGGAGGGTTATGTGTGTTACAGGGAGCATGGAAACTGGGGCCTCATGCTAGTCAGTGTAGGAACTGGGGACTGGCAAGTGGAACAGGCATGTGGGAAGTGGATGCCTTTTACATTAAGGAACTCCCTCGTGTGAGTGGCTAAAGGAGCATGGTAACTGTGGATCCAATGAGTGCAAAGGGAAAACAGCAAATATTATCTGGTGAACCAAACCATTGGCAATTCTAAAACATTGGACAGCAAATTATCAGAATCTTGCTGCAAGCACCCTAACAATGCTGGAAGTAATGCCCATCACATCACAATTTACAATATTTACATTCAATTAAATTCTTTAATCCTTCCTTCCGGAATTTCTCATCCACAATCTCACCCAAAGAAAATGCCTTGTATTGCGTTCATTTTACTTACTGGCACAGTTACTAGACGCTTTAACCAATGCAAAGTAAAGAATAAGAGGAGGCCCTTGACTTGAAGCCTCACCCATCTATGTCCTTTCCAGGGATGCTGCTGGCCCCTTTGAATTATTCCAACACTTTGTGCTTTAGTTTAAGAATAAAAAAACATTTCTGTCAAGGGACAATTTCCATTGGAGTAGAGACCAGGCAGAAGCTATTAAAAACTCTTTAAAATAATGTACCATTTTGAATAGGAAACAGTTCATAAGTAGGAAAGAACTGCAGATGCTGGTTTAAATTGAAGGTAGACACAAAATGCTGGAATAACTCAGCGGGACAGGCAGCATCTCTGGAGAGAAGAGATGGGTGACGTTTCGAGTCGAGACCCTTCTTCAGACTGATGTCAGGGGAGTGGACGGGACAGATACAATGTAGTCAGAGACAGTAAGACTGGTGGGAGAACTGGGAAGGGGGAGGGGATGGAGAGAAAGGGAAAGCAAGGGCTATTTGAAGTTAGAGAAGTCAATGTTCATACCGCTGGGGTGTCAGCTACCCAAGCAAAATACAAGGTGCTGTTCCTCAATTTGCGCTGGGCCGCACTCTGACAATGGAGGAGGCCCAGGACAGAAAGGTCAGCTTGGGAATGGGAGGGGGAGTTAAAGTGCTGAGCAACCGGGAGATCAGGTCGGTCAAGGAGGACTGAGCGGAGGTGTTCAGAGAAACGATCACCGAGCCTGCGCTTGGTCTCGCTGATGGACATAAGTTTACACCCGGAACATTGGATACAGTAGATGAGATTGGAGGCAGTGCAAGTGTACCTCTGCCTCACATAAAAACTGTCAAGGCCCTTGGATTTGAGGGGGGAGGTAAAGGGATAGGTGTTGCATCTCCTGCAGTTGCAGGGGAAAGTACCTGGGGAAGGGGAGGGGGAGGGACAAGTTGACCAGGGAGTTGCGGAGGGAACGATTTCTGCGGAAAGCAGAAAAGAGTGGAGATGGGAAGGTGTGGACAGTAGTGGGATTCAGTTGGAGGTGGTAAAAGTGTTGGAGGATTATATGCTGTATGCGACAGCTGATGGGATGGAAGGTGAGGACAAGAGGGTCTCTGTCTCCCTTGGGGGGAGTGGGAGCAAGAGTGGAGCTGCGGGATATCGAGGAGACCCTAGTGAGAGCCTCATCTATAATGGAAGAAGGAAACCCCCAATTCCTAAAGAATGAGGACATCTCCGATGATCTAGTATGGAAAACCTCAAACTGGGCGCAGATGCAGCGTAGACAGAGGAATTGGGAGTAGGGGATAGAATCTTTACATGAAGCAGGATGGAAAGAAGTGTAGTCTAGATAGCTATGGGAGTCAGTAGGTCTGTAGTAGATGTCGGTCAATAGTCTGTCTCCTGTGATGGAGACGGTGAGATCCAAAAACGGTAGGGAGATGTCAGAGATGGTCCAAGTGAATTTGAGTGCAGAATGGAGATTAATCGTGAAGTTGATGAAGTCAGTGAGTTCTGCACGGGTGCAAGGGGTAGCATCGAAGCAGTCGTCAATGTAGCGGAGGTAGAGCTCGGGGTTAGGGCAGGTGAGTAGATGGAGGCCGAGGCGATGTCTGGTGGGGGGGGGGGGGGTAGGTGTTCGTGGAGGAGGGGGGCATGAGGACTATTGTGTGGATGGGGAGTAGCTGGGGACACCTGGTTAAAAGGGGAAGGGGAAGAACTAGTGGAACTCCAGCAAGAGTTTGTGCTGCTCATTGACAGCTACACAGTGAGGTACCTGCTTCCCTTTAAGGTGGTCATTCTCAAATATTTGGTGCTGTGTGCATAGCAGTTAATTTATACATTTTGTGGACACTCACAGCTGGAGGAAATGGACCTTTGAGCATGCAGCTCAAAGGAAGCAGTTGCATCATTTGATCTTGGTGTACCTTTGGATGTTAATTCATCTTCTCCCTGATCTCATCTGAAGGATACGCCTTATTTCACTTTCATTTTACACAATTGGAAGCTGTTCTCCTTCAGACTTCATATCTCATTCTCATCTTGAATATCTCCTATGACAACCAGCTTACCTGCATGAAATGTTCCATCATCGGAACTTCAAGTCAGAAATACTGCCAACACAAGTACCCAAATTCCCACTGGTTTGCTTAATTTAATTTAATTGCCATGTGCAATACTTTGAACAGATCTGGGTGTAGCAGACACAGCAGCAAATTAGTTGAGCCTTTCTATTTATTTTTAATGCCCAGTTTAAATGACCCAGACTTCACCACTGACTTGCTGTGGGACTAAAATATGATCCTAATCTACTTGTAACCCATTCATGGGCAACAAGACTTCCAAAACAGAGCTTTAAGCTTTAAACAGAGCAACAAGACTTCCAAAACAAAACAACACCTGTGATGAATTACTCTCAGATATAAAAGTGCAGCATATCTGCATCATTTTTTTAATAACATCAATAAGACAAATATAGAAAAATAACTGTCTGAAAAAAAATCACTATGAATATCAAAACAAGACATGGCCAGCACTAGTCCATCCCTACTCACTCCTGATCAGGCAATTTTAAGGGGTTTGCATTCATTTCCAAAATTATTTTCAATTTTAAGATTCCACATTTGTGTGTGGGAACCAACAACTTCCAAAAGATGGTTAAAAATGCAGCTGATTTAATTTAAACTAATACATCAAAGGACTACTGAATAATATAGCAGGACAAATGACAAATCATCTCAAACTTGGCCAACTGCATGAATCTTTCTGCAAGTTTATACAGTTGTAGATTAAGACGACAACTGCAAGTCAACATTTTAAAAAGTCAGTAAATTGATCAAACCCTTCTAGACTTAAACAAAAACGGGTCAATTCTTCACTGACCAAGACGACCTGGTGCACAACCAACTATTCAAATCAGCAATTGTTAACTCGCCAGGTCTGTTCTTCCCAATAACTTTCCTAAAAAAGGCCTTTCTTTTTTTATAAGAAACAGCTGGTGGAATGCTCTTCCACACCCAAATGGCTCATTGTACAACATTCCTAACTGCTGTGCACAGAACATTAAGTAGCATGTCACAATATGTCACAAAATTTCCACACAATATGATACAGAGACCAATTTTCCAAGCCACATCCTCTAGGATACACATAGACAATAGGTGCAGGAGGAGGCCATTCGGCCCTTCGAGCCAGCACCGCCATTCAATATGATCATGGCTGATCATTCTCAACCAATGCTTTTCACTGTACCTTGGTACACATGGGAATAAACTAAACTAAACAAAGTACTGGAGTAACTTAGCAGGTCAGGCAGCATCTCTGGAAAACATGGATTGATGTTTCAGGTCAGGGCCCTTTAAAGTTATTAGAGTCATCACCAGAAACATCACCGATCTACATTCTCCAGAGATGCTGCCTGACCCACTGAGTTACTTTAGCATTGTGCCTTTAGTAGAAACAGGCAACTGTGTTTGCTGGTTTACCAAGGAAAGACATAATGTGTGGAGTTACTCAGCAGGTCAGGCAACACCCCCTGGAGACATGGATAGGTGATGTTTCGGGTCAGGACCCTTCTTCAAAATTTTGTCTTTAGTCTGAAATATCATGGTGTTTTATTCAATATTATTACACGGCAAACTAAAATACAAATAAGATTTGCTTTGTGCTTTTGTATAAATGATAGGTCAACTCCTTTCCAACATATTGATGACTTTTTAAAAACTGACTTTGCCAACAACCACCTAAAAAACTATACAAGTTTCTACAGATATTAAGTGGCGCGTGTTTCCTGTAATGCAGAGGAAAAATTAGCAAGAGCCACACTTCCTTAGGTAAGCTCATCCTGTGGTTAACATAAACCTGAAAGGATATCACAAAGTCAAGAGCTATCTAATTTTTATAATGTGTTTCAAATCACCTGCCGCTCACCTGCGGTCCATTTGTCTTTGTGTTTTTGTTGGGTTTTTTTTGGTCTTAATTGTAGTTGTGATGTGGTGTTTTTGTGTTTGTGTACTATGTGTGTATGTGGGGGGGGGAGGGGGAAACTGTAACACTATAAATATGTCTCCCTTCAGAACGGAGACCCGACCTTTGTTTTCTGGGCCGTGTCTCCGTTCCTGCTGCGGCCTACCATCGGCCCAACTCCTGGAGCTGTCGGCCTCCAGGGCTCTGGTTCGCAGAGCCCGCGGATCGGACTTACCACCACCGGAGCCGGCCGTCTTCGGAGGCTGCGGGTGCGGCTGCGACTCGCCTTAGGCTCGGGCTGCGTGGATGCCGACATCGGGAGCTCCGGCAGCGGCAGCGTGTTCGCCCGCCCCGAATCGCGGGGCTTGGGGCGCGGACATTTCACCGTCCGGCGCGGCCTAAGATGGCCGCGGGATATTTCTCTGCTGGGCGGGGGTTTCAATGTCGGGAGCCATGACCGCCCCGACGTGCAGCAACAGCGGCAGCGACAGCGTGTTCGCCCGCCCCGGATCGGACTTATCATCGGCGGAGCCGGCCGTCTTCGGAGGCTGCGGGAGTGGCTGCGACGCGACGCGCCTTGGGCTTGGCCCGCTGTGGACCGTCCGGTGCGGCCTGCAACCACAACAACCTGGCTGCGGGCGAGGACAGCGGGAGAAGGGAAAGACATTGTGGCCTTCCATCACAGTGAGGAGAGGACTGGAGGAGACTCACTGTGATGGATGTTTCTTTGATGGATGTTTCTTTTTTGTGTGTTTTTTTGGGGTTGGGTGGTTTGAGTGCCTGTTTGATGTTTTTATTGTTGGGCTGTGTTTTTGGGGGTTTTAGGGTGTGTGATTTGAATGCCTATTTAATGCTTCTATTGTTGGACTGTGTTTTGGGGGGTTTTTGGGGTTGGGTAATTTGGGTGCCTGTTTAGTGCTTTTATTGTTGGACTGTGGGTGATTGAATTAACATTTTGTTCAAGATGGCCGCGCCGTTGTGTTTGGCTGCCCGCCACTGTATGTTTCTTTTTTTCCTAGTCAGATGTGCAGCACTTTGGTCAACGTGGGTTGTTTTTAAATGTGCTATACAAATAAATTGACTTGACTTGACTTGACATTTAAGTTTCCATTAAAGCTTTTTGTACAGGCCACAAAAATAATTCATCTGCCCTCTATTCCATGCATATCTATGCACTCATCCAAAAGTCTCTTAAATGCCACAATCACATCTGCCTCCACCACCAGCCCTGGCAGAGCACTCCAAGCAGTCACCATGCTGCGAAAAAAAGAAACTTGCTCGTAGATCTCCTTTAAACTTTGCTGCCTAACCTTAAAGCCATGCCCACTAGTATTTGATACTTTCATCCTGAGAAATAGGTTCTATTCATAACCCCAGATCTTCAGAAGAGTTCCGACCTAGAACATAGCCTGTCCATTCCCCACAGAAGTTTTGGGTCAGGACCCATCCAACCCAAAACTTAGTCATTTAATTTCCCTCCACTGAGGCTGCCTGCTCCACAGAGTTCCTCCAGCACTTTGGATTATTTTGATTAAGATTCCAGCATCTGCAGTCCCGAATATTGAAAGCTACAATCAAGTATGGTACAAATATTTGGGGGGATTCTAAATGGCAACACTATCTACAGGTATGCACCCACCTCATACTGTGCAATGCAACTTACAAAGTGCTAACTGAACAGAAAACTCACAACACAAAAGGGATTATCAATTCCACTAAATCTTTCATTGTCTTGTAAGAAATGTCTTTCCATTGCATACTAATTCCCGGAATTAAATAGCAGGTCTACTTCTATCCAACTCTAGAACAAAATTAAATTATTTAACCTAATGACAATTCCAGCATTAAATCTTAACCAAGTCACCCACACAAATATTTATTTTAGGATGGGAGCACAAATACCAATTTGTTCCAATTTCTTTTGTCAGTTACAAATATAATACTATACCCCAAAAACCAGAAAGAATTTCAAAAACAGATGGAAAATTTCTACGTCTCCAGTAAAATACCAGACCTGATTAACGATGCCTGGTCAGAGACAACATATGTTTGAACAAATGTTTTCTGGTGACAGGAACTGTCGACAACACATTTCCACAGGGAGCAACCTGAACAGAATTAAAGCAAGGATGATGGCAAACAAATACTTAAGAGTCTGGTTGTTTACTTAAAACTTCACAAATAGATAACTTTAAAAAACATATGTTTTTTTTCTCAAGGTCACAAAGTAATTTGGTCCATCTTAATCAACCATGACAGATTAGGAAGATATACCCACTGCAGCTGTCAATTGCTTTTAAAAACATTCTTGGGGGCGGGGGGAGGGGGGGCCTTGTCTACTGATCAATGTAGCTGGTTTACCAAGACAATCTTTAAGAGTAATTTAGTCAGTCACCAGAAAACTGGGACCTAACGTTGTGTTTAAGTACGCTCACAGCATTCAACAGCCAAATGTAGCTTTCACCATAAAGCTAAAATAATCAGGGTTGGCATCTTCTCCCTGACATTGTGGGGCTCATTACTCCTGGCAGGTTACCTTGGACAGGCCACATTGTTCATAAGCTCATCAGCAGAAGGGGTGCTGGACCCTTTCCAACATCAGCACATCCCTCCTCAGATATGGGGCCCAAAACTGCCCAGGATAATCCAAATGCGGTCTGACCAGTGCCTTATAAAGCATTAACATTACATCCCTGTTTTTATGTTCTCATGTTAACATTTGCAAATGCTGCATTTACCTTCCTGACTACTGATTTAACTTGCAAATTAACCTTTTGGGAATCCTGCACCAGCACTCCAAAATCCCTCTCCATCTCCAATTTCTGAATCCTCTCCCCATTTAGAAAATAGTGTATGCCTTTATGCCCACACACTTTGCTATACCAGAAGGACTGCAGAGATTCTCACTATCACTTTATCAAGAGTAGTTAGACATAAACAATAAATGGTGGCCTTGTCAGCAATGCCCCTCTCCATCTAAATAAATGGAAAGACAGAGGAAGGAATAAACAAATAAATAATTAATCACCTATTTGCAAACACACCACTGGGAATATCAGAAACTAGTTAACCTTGTTGCCTAGAACATAGGGAAAATGGGGGCGGCACAGTGGCGCCAAAGACTAGATTTCGATCCAGTCTACAGGTGACTGAGAGTCAGGGGAGAGGTGAGAATCATACCTCTAGTTTCCTTCTCCACTGACTCTCAGTCTGAAGGGTCACAACCTAATGTCACCTATTCCTTCGCTACAGAGATGCTGCCTGCCCCACTGAGTTACTCCAGCAATGTGTCTATCTTCGGACTGATTATTAATCTTGCTATTGCTAAAGCAGGCCATCTATTGATATTAAGGCAACAGTGTCAGCAAACAAGTGGAAGTTGGCAAAATGAACATCTGCTCTCAAAGCAGTCAATTGTGCAGCAAACAAAATCAATGTATTCAAGAAGCCAATAATTTAGTACCTGGATCCATTTGCACTTATTATGCAGAAATCATGCAAAAGTAGCCGTTTCGCCCAAAGTAGACCACACGGGAGCAATTCTCAATAAACAATAGGTGCAGGAGTAGGCCATTCGGCCCTTCGAGTCCACACCGCCATTCAATGTGATCATGGCTGATCATTCTCAATCAGTACCCCATTCATGCCTTCTCCCCATACCCCCTGACTCCACTATCCTTAAGAGCTCTATCTAGCTCTCTCTTGAATGCATTCAGAGAATTGGCCTCCACTGCCTTCTGAGGCAGAGAATTCCACAGATTCACAACTTTCTGACTGAAAATGTTTTTCCTCATCTCTGTTCTAAATGGCCTACCCCTTATTCTTAAACTGTGGCCCCGGGTTCTGGACTCCAACATTGGGAACATGTTTCCTGCCTCTAACGTGTCCAACCCCTTAATAATCTTATACGTTTCGATAAGATTCCCTCTCATCCTTCTAAATTCCTGTATACAAGCCTAGTCGCTCCAGTCTTTCAACATATGACTGTCCCGCCATTCTAGTAAACCTACGCTGCACGCCCTCAATAGCAAGAATATCCTTCCTCAAATTTGGAGACCAAAACTGCGCACAGTACTCCAGATGCAGTCTCACTAGGGCCCTGTACAACTGCAGAAGGACCTCTTTGCTCCTATACTCAAATCCTCTTGTTATGAAGGCCAACATTCCATTGACTTTCATCACTGCCTGCTTTACCTGCATGCTTCCTTTCAGTGACTGATGCACTAGGACACCCAGATCTCGTTGTACATCCCCTTTTTCCTAACTTGACACCATTCAGATAATAATCTGCCTTCCTATTCTTATCACCAAAGTGGATAACCTCACACTTATCCACATTAAACTGCATCTGCCATGCATCCGCCCACTCACACAACCTGTCCAAGTCACCCTGCAAACTCATAGCATCTTCCTCACAGTTCACACTGCCACCCAGCTTTGTATCATCTGCAAATTTGCTAATGGTACTTTTAATCCCTTCATCCAAGTCATTGATGTATATTGTAAATAGCTGCGGTCACAGCACCGAGCTTTGCGGTACCCCACTAGTCACTGACTGCCATTCTGAAAGGGACCCATTTATCCCCACTCTTTGCTTTCTGTCTGTCAACCAATTTTCTATCCATGTCAGTACCCTACCATGTGCTCTAATTTTGCCCACCAATCTCCTATGTGGGACCTTGTCAAAGGCTTTCTGAAAGTCTAGATACACCACATCCACCGGCTCTCCCCAGTCAATTTTCCTAGTTACATCCTCAAAGAATCTAGTAGATTAGTCAAGCATGATTTCCCCTTTGTAAATCCATGCTGACTCGGAATGATCCTGTTACTGCTATCCAAATGCTCTGCAATTTCGTCTTTTATAATTGACTCCAGCATCTTCCCCACCACTGATGTCAGACTAACTGGTCTATAATTTCCCGTTTTCTCTCTACCTCCTTTCTTAAAAAGTGGGATAACATTAGCGTGGGATAACATTAATTCTCGTCAGATAATTTTTCATCTGCTAGGTAATTGGTCTGAGCATTTCATGAGCCGGGTGCCCCTTACCTCACTGATCCAGTGCCACTGCCACACATTGTGTTAGGACACAATGTTGAGTAGATCTTGATACTTAAAAGCTACAAGATGGCGTTGGAAACGTGGCGACTCCCTGGGAACTGTATGCGGAAAAAATAACTTTTTTTATAGTACAATCATTGCACTAATTTACTTGTGTATCATTGTGCTTATGTAAAAGTCTTACTGGATTGCATGCAAAACAAAGCTTTTCACTGCATCTGGGTACATGTGACAATAAAGTAACTATTGAACTATGTTAGGTCACATATTCGTCTACTCTCAGCAGAAACTGAAGTTTTTGTTTTTGACGTACAACGTTAGCTTCTCACCCACCCATTCAGAAATGACTCAGCAATTAAAGAGACTGCATTGCCACATAATGTCTTGCTCACATTCGCCAGCTTCACTTTTCATTATGGACAATGCGGACAGAATGGACAGATGATGTTTTGCGTTGGAGCCCCTTCTTCAGACTAATGCAGGACGGTCATAGAAGACGACTTGCATGTCCTTTCTCACCTCTAATAACAGCGTTACCTGCTTCTGCACCATGGCTGCATTGGGTAGTTGTATGCACCAAAGCATTCCCAGTGATCATGCAACTTTTAATGGGAAACACACAGATCCTATTTTAGTTCAATCTTGTGCACAATCACCATTACACTACTTCTAAAAGACAAAGTGCTGGAGTAACTCAGTGGGTCAGGCAACATTTCTGGAGAACATGGATAGGTGATGTTTTAGTTCGGAACCCTTCTTCAGACTCTGCTGACATGTTGAGTTTCTCCAGCACTTTATATTTTTTGTAAACCAACATCTGCAGTCCCTTATTTCTACACAGCACTACTTCTAATGCACTTTACTGGGAGCACTAAACGCAGCACATAATGAGCACACCAAAGAGGGGTTACCCAACTTCTCAGCAGGCGCATTTAGAAATAGAGAACCCTGCTGCAATATCTTTCCAGTAAAAACAGGGCAATGTCTGTGGATACTAGCCTTGCTTGGAGCTTATTTGCACAAAGATGGTGTGTGTGGTAACTAAACCTAATTGTGTCGTTACAGATCTACCCCATTATGGCTGGGAATAATAATTATCAAATGCAGCCATACTTAAAATATCACCTGGAAACTCCCAGTGACTGGTAGTCATCACCTCCAAATCCCTTTTCTTCATCCAATCGATGTCACATTACTATGTAATATTTTCCATGTTAAATATGCAACAGAATTTTTTGTTAATTGGTAATAGTTGGCCTTGAATAAAATCAAGAAATAAACTGCAGGTGCTAGGTTATACCAAAGAGTGACATAAGCTGCTGGAGTAACTCAGTGGGTCAGATGGACTCTCTGGAGATAAAGGATAGATGTTTCAGGTCGGGACCCTTCTACCAGTCTGAAGGGTCCCAACCCAAAACGTCACCAATCCTTTATCTGCAGAGATGCCACCTGACATGTCGAGTTGCTGTAGCACTGTCTATCTTTGAATGATATCAATCCTTCTTATACTCATCGTTAAAATTGTGTTCTAATATTAGAACTTCTAATATTTTCTAACATTGCAAAATCCTTCTATAGTTAATTGTGTGGGAATGATTACAAACATCATCACAACACAATTGGAGGCATGCCCAATTAGCACCCACACCCTTTGTCAGATTCCGAGGTCTTGTCTTGTCCAAGATTAACTTGTAATATTGTCAGAATGTTTACAAATTCATCCTCTTGCTTAGGCACAGGTAACAATACTTTATTCAAAAAAATTAATACCATTGTTTTTGGATGAGTAACAGGTAATGGTGAGTCAGCAGAAAGGGGGGAGATTGATAATCTGATTGAGTAGTGCCAGAACAACACTTGCTCTTAACATTGGCATGACAAAGGGACCGATTGTTGACTTTAGGAAGGAAAAGTTAGGGAGCCATGAACCTGTCTTAATTGATGGGATGGTGGTGGAGAGCATCAACAGCTTCTAGTTTCAGGTGCATAGATGGGAGTAGAATTCGGCCATTCGGCTCATCAACATTCAACCTGTTTCCATGCTGTATTTTTTAACTCAGCAGGTCAGGCAGCATCAAAGGGAAATGGACAACATTTTGGAAGAAGGGTCCCGGCACAAGATGATGTGTCCAATTCCCTCCAGATGCTGCCTGGTATATAGAGTTCCTCCAGCAGTTTGATTCCAATACTATTATCACCTTCTGTTCAAGTGGGTGAAGGAAACAAGAATACAACAAATTATTCATGAGCCACGAGGTCAGGTAAATGCAAATTCCTGTTATCCAGGCATTAACTCTGTTGTGCACCATTGCACATCTCTGGGCTATCAGACAAAGCACACCATACATAGGAAGAACTCAAGAAATTATGTATCTGATGAAGTTCTTCATTACGTTTCAATCTTCAGTGAAACTGGATTATGTAGCACACATGCACATGGAACTACATATTCAAATTTCTAAGCAAATCGTTCTTCTAATTGCAATTGATGGGGCTTTTCGAGCTACTAATTGTTTAAGATTTTTCCTACAAAGTTATAATAATTGAGAACTCCTAAACAAATACGAAACATACTTTGTAAGTGAAATGTCCTTCCTTCAGTCAAACATGTCTAACAGATTCTGTTCTGGTAAGTATTCTTACCTACCATGAAGCTGTGCAGCTAATTTTGTGCAAACAAGAGAAGATAAACTTTTCTGTTCAGAATATAGTTTCTATCATTATTTTGTGTACAAAGCAACTTAGCTCAGGTGAGTTACTCTGGCTTTGGGAGCTGGCTTCCAAGTTGACACAATAATATGCGAGACAACCTGTATTTTGAAACATACATTAGATTGCAACCGCTATTTTTGATTAAAAAAATTTGACTGGAAATCTCAAATTTCGAGGTCAAAATAAATTCACCAAAATTTGGACCAATGCTAATGTCCCATGAAAAATTAGCAGCGGTAGTTTGGATATAAATGGAACTTGACGGATATCAAGGCATAACAAGGAAGTCGTGAGGCACGAGAACAGGAAAGTGGGGTTTAGGTTAAGAATTGATTGGTTGTGATCTTACTACATGACAGAGAGGCCAATCAGCCAACTACTTCTCTGGATTTTTTTATTCTTAATAGATGGACCTTGTTACTCTTGAAGAAATGATCACGTAGAAAAGTGCAGCTAGTGTCTTGGGTTAAGTGGCCTACTCTTATTCTAATGCCAGTGCTACTGATGGTTGCACGTGTCCCTTTCAAGTTGAAACAAGGCTGCAACAAAATGTAACAATTAAAACACAAGAGTCGAGAGTCCTCACCAAAATAAATGTATACTCAGTCCAAGCTGATTTAATGTGGTTACCTTCCACAAACAAGCATTCTTGCCAAGAACAAAGTACAGGATTGCTAAGAGAAATCAGCGATCACATACCCACCAAAATGAGCTTCTGTTCACTAATGAAAATCAGTCTTGTAATAGAAAACAATTAACATGATCACTATTGGGTGCAAGTTTCATTGCTCATCCAATTACCAAACACTGAACAACAGGAATACTGTATTGTTTGTGAAGCACTGAGTTATATCATGTAACATAAGGCTTACATCTGAGTTTTCTACTGGCATACTACTCAGAAGCAATCCAAAGGGAAATCTTGCAGCATTCACACTGACTCCCTCACACATCAAACTAAATTTGTGGTATTTAAATACCAGGCGCAAAACACTTTAAAAATTACTATTATTTTCAACAAACCAAAATACATACAGACATGGACCCAATTTATTTAAGTTTCAAATGTGAAGGCTTTGAATAAAGTCTGAGCCTTCCCAACCTCTTTCTATGGATCAGGCCCTCAAGTTCTAGCTACATCTTCGTAAATCTTCTGTGCACTCTTTCCAGCTTAATAACATGCTTCCTAGAGCAGAAACCCCAACAATGAACACAATATAACAAATGCAGCCTCACCTATACCATGTATAACTGTAACACAACATCCCAACATCTATACTCAATACCGTGACTGATGACGGCCAACATATCTGTTACCTTTCGTCTTCTTGACCACCTTATCTACCTGTGACATCACTTTCATGGAACTATGTACCTGCACTCCCCGATCCCTCTGGTATGCAACTCTCCCTAGGGCCTGGTCATTCACTGTGAACATCCTTCCCTGGTTTGACTAGAGTATCATAAATCCACATTCCCGTTATTCTATGGTATTGGTCTCTGTATTCTAACCAGATTGAGATGACCTAGATGTTTTACTTGTTTTGTAATCAAGAGGCCAAATAACTTTTATTAAGCAATGCCTCTGTCCTCACACTATCTTCATAACCAATTCATGATGTAGGAAAAAAGTCAACTTGCACTCAGTTGGTCCCACCAACCAGAAGAATTTTCTGCCTTCAAACAAAATTGCGATGGTATCTTTTGTGATAACCTGAATGTGCCTCATCTAATGACACCATTGCCAATGACAGAGTACTGCTTCAGCACAGTACAATGAACCATTGTCTTACATTTTCAGCTAAGCTTTGACCGTAGTGCGCTCTGGCTCAGAGGCATCAGCTGACCTGACAACATTGGTATTATCTAATACATTTGAACCAATCACCATACTGGCAGAATTCCAGTACAAGTATTACTGTTGTCAACCATTATCACAGGCGTTCTTTACTATGAAAACCTTTTGAACTCTCCATTTACACTTTGCTAAATGTATATAGATGGATGTTCAGCATGAATAATCTTTGGTTTATCAAATCATCACAAGATCACGAAACATTGGCAATAAACAATAACATTTAATTCTGAGGCTATGACCTCAAGTCCTAGCGTCTCCCACTAGTGGAAACATCCTCTCCACATCCACTCTGTCCAAGCCTTTCACTATTCGGTAAGTTTCAATTAGGTCCCGCCCTCATCTTCCAACGAGTACAGGCCCAGTGCAAACATATGTTAACCCACTCATTCCTGGGATCATTCTTGTAAACCTCCTCTGGATCATCCCCAGAGCCAGCACATCCTCAGATACAGTGCCCAAAATTGCTCACAAAACTCCAAATGTGGCCTAAGAGTCTCAGCATTATATCCGTGTTTTTGTATTCTAGCCCTCTTGAAATAAATGCTAGTGTTACGTTGCCTTCCTTACTACCAATTCAACTTGCAAATTTACTTTTTGGGAATCCTGCACGAGCACTCCCAAGTCCCTTTGCATCTCTAATTTCTGGATTCTCTCCCCATTTAGAAAATAGTCTACACTTTTGTTCCCACTACCAAAATCCATGACTCCACAATTTACTACTCTATATTCCATCTGACACTTCTCTGCCCACTCTCCCAACCTGTCCAAATCCTTCTGCAGAGTCCCTGCTTTCTCTACACTACCTGCCTCTCCACCTATTTTTGTAACATCTGCAAACTTGGCCACAAAGCCTTCAATCCCCTCATCCACATCATTAATATATAACATGAACAGTAGCGGCCCCAGCAATGACCCCCTGTGGAACTCTGCTAGTTTATGGCAGCCAACCAGAAAAAGCCCCCTTTATTGCCACTCTTTGCCTTTTGTCATCCAGCCAACCTACTATCCATGCTAGTATTTGCCCTTTGATACCATGGGTTCTCATCTTTCTTGGCAGCCTCACATGTCAAAGACTTTCTGAAAATCTAGGTAAACAAGATCCACTGACTCTCCTTTGTCTGTCCTGCTATTTGCTTATTCAAAGAATTCCAGCAGATATGCAGATAAAACGAAGGAGCTGATTGTGGACTTCAGAAGGGCTAAACATCCAAGGACATACACACCACTGGAGATAAATGGGTCTACTGTGGATAGGGTGAGCAGTTTTAAATACTTGGGAGTCCGCATCACAGAGGATCTGACATGGGCAACGCACATTGCCGCACTGGTGGGTAAGGCAAAGCAGTGCCTTTACCACCTTAGACAACTGAGGAAATTCAGAGTGTCTCTGAGGATCCTTCATTACTTCTACTCTGGGGCTGTAGAGAGCATCCTGTCTGGCAACATTACATTCTGGTTTGGGAACAGCTCTGCCCAGGACAGGATGGCCCTGCAGAGAGTAGTGCGTTCGGCAGAACGCACCATGGGAACTACACTCGTCCCCCTGCAGGACCTATACATCAGGAGGTGCAGATCCAGAGCAAGCAAGATCATGAGGGACCCCTGCCACCCCAGTAACGGACTGTTCCAGATGCTACGATCAGGCAAACGCCTCCGCTGTCACGCTGTGAAAACGGAGAGGATGAGACGGAGTTTCTTCCCACAGGCCATCAGGACTGTCAACTTTTATAACTCCAGAGACTAAATTTTTGTCAACACAATAGTAACTTATTAACTTTATTTATATGCTGTAACTGTAATTCTTTTTTGTGCACAATCCGCAGGCATTGCCACTTTCATTTCACTGCACATCGTGTATGTGTATGTGACAAATAAATTTGTACTTGACTTGAAGATCTCCTGTCACATTAATGACTTGGATGAAGGACATTAATGACTTGGATGATACAAAGCTGGGTGGTAGTGTGAACTGTGAGGAAGATGCTATGAGGTTGCAGGGTGACTTGGACAGGTTGTGTGAGTGGGCGGATGCATGGCAGATGAGGTTTAATGTGGATAAGTGTGAGGTTATCCACTTTGGTGGTAAGAATAGGAAGGCAGAGTATTATCTGAATGGTGTCAAGTTAGGAACAGGGGACGCACAACGAGATCTGGGTGTCCTAGTGCATCAGTCACTGAAAGGAAGCATGCAGGTACAGCAGGCAGTGAAGAAAGCCAATGGAATGTTGGCCTTCATAACAAGAGGAGTTGAGTATAGGAGCAAAGAGGTCCTTCTGCAGTTGTACAGGGCCCTAGTGAGACCGCACCTGGAGTACTGTGTGCAGCTTTGGTCTCCAAATTTGAGGAAGGATATTCTTGCTATTGAGGGCGTGCAGCGTAGGTTTACTAGGTTAATTCCCGGAATGGCGGGACTGTCATATGTTGAAAGACTGGAGCGACTAGGCTTGTATACACTGGAATGTAGAAGGATGAGAGGGGATCTTATCAAAACGTATAAGATTATTAAGGGGTTGGTCACGTTAGAGGCAGGAAACATGTTCCCAATGTTGGGCGGGGTCCATAACAAGGGGCCACAGTTTAAGAATAAGGGGTAGGCCATTTAGAACTGAGATGAGGAAAAACTTTTTCAGTCAGAGAGTTGTGAATCTGTGGAATTCTCTGCTTCAGAAGGCAGTGGAGGCCAATTCTCTGAATGCATTCAAGAGAGAGCTAGATAGAGCTCTTAAGGATAGCGGAGTCAGGGGGTATGGGGAGAAGGCAGGAACGGGGTACTGATTGAGAATGATCAGCCATGATCACATTGAATGGCGGTGCTGGCTGGAAGGGCCGAATGGCCTCCTCTTGCACCTATTGTCTATAAAACCATGATGACTTTGGCCTATTTTATCATGAACTAAGTACTCCATAACCTCATCCTTTATAATGGACTCTAAAATCTTACCAAGGACTCCAAAGACGTACAGGTTTGTAGGTTAATTGGCTGGGTAAATGTAAAAATTGTCCCTAGTGGGTGTAGGATAGTGTTAATGTACGGGGATCGCTGGGCGGCGCGGACTTGGTGGGCCGAAAAGGCCTGTTTCCGCGCTGTATACATATGATATGATATGACTGAAGTCAGACTAACTGGCCTATAGTTTCCACTATTCTGTTTTGCTCCCTTCTTGTACAGCAGGCTAATATTAGCAATTTTCCAATCATCTGGAACCACTCCCGACTCTAATGATTCTTAGAATATCACCATTAATGCCTCCACATTCTCGACAGCCACCTCTTTCAGAACCCTAAGGTGCAGTCCATCCGGTCCAGGTAACTTATCCACCTTCAGCCCTTTCAGTTTCCCAAGCAGCTTCTCCTCAGTAATAGCCACTCCACTAACTTCCACCCCTGACTCTTGAATTTCAGTTGGTGTCTACCACTGTAACGACTGATACGAAAAGGTTATCAAATTCTTCTATTTCTTTATTCCCCAAGTTGCAGGGTGACTTGGACAGGTTGTGCGAGTGGGCAGTTGCATGGCAGCTGCAGTTTAATGTGGATAAGTGTGAGGTTATCCACTTTGGTGGTAAGAACAGGAAGGCAGATTATCTGAATGGTGTCAAGTTAGCAAAAGGGGAAGTACAACGAGATCTGGGTGTTCTAGTGCATCAATCACTGAAAGGAAGCATGCAGGTACAGCAGGCAGTGAAGAAAGCCAATGGAATGTTGGCCTTCATAACAAGAGGAGTTGAGTATAGGAGCAAAGAGGTCCTTCTGCAAAGAGTGGGGATAAATGGGTCCCTTTCGGAATGGCAGGCAGTGACCAGTGGGGTACCGCAAGGTTCGGTGCTGGGACCCCAGCTATTTACAATATACATTAATGACTTAGACGAAGGGATTAAAAGTACCATTAGCAAATTTGCAGATGATACTAAGCTGGGGGGTAGTGTGAATTGTGAGGAAGATGCAATAAGGCTGCAGGGTGACTTGGACAGGTTGTGTGAGTGGGCGGATACATGGCAGATGCAGTTTAATGTAGATAAGTGTGAGGTTATTCACTTTGGAAGTAAGAATAGAAAGGCAGATTATTATCTGAATGGTGTCAAGTTAGGAGGAGGGGGAGTTCAACGAGATCTGGGTGTCCTAGTGCATCAGTCAATGAAAGGAAGCATGCAGGTACAGCAGGCAGTGAAGAAAGCCAATGGAATGTTGGCCTTCATAACAAGAGGAGTTGAGTATAGGAGCAAAGAGGTCCTTCTACAGTTGTACCGGGCCCTGGTGAGACCGCACTGGAGTACTGTGTGCAGTTTTGGTCTCCAAATTTGAGGAAGGATATTCTTGCTATGGAGGGCATGCAGCGTAGGTTCACTAGGTTAATTCCCGGAATGGCGGGACTGTCGTATGTTGAAAGGCTGGAGCGATTGGGCTTGTATACACTGGAATTTAGAAGGATGAGGGGGGATCTTATTGAAACATATAAGATAATTAGGGGATTGGACACATTAGAGGCAGGAAACATATTCCCAATGTTGGGGGAGTCCAGAACAAGGGGCCACAGTTTAAGAATAAGGGGTAGGCCATTTAGAACGGAGATGAGGAAGAACTTTTTCAGTCAGAGAGTTGTGAATCTGTGGAATTCTCTGCCTCAGAAGGCAGTGGAGGCCAATTCTCTGAATGCATTCAAGAGAGAGCTGGATAGAGCTCTTAAGGATAGCGGAGTGAGGGGATATGGGGAGAAGGCAGGAACGGGGTACCGATTGAGAGTGATCAGCCATGATCGCATTGAATGGCGGTGCTGGCTCGAAGGGCTGAATGGCCTACTCCTGCACCTATTGTCTATTGTACAGGGCCCTAGTGAGATCATTCCTGGAGTGTGCAGTTTCAGTCTCCAAACTTGAGGAAGGACATTCTTGCTATTGAAGGACTGCAGCGTAGGTTCACGAGGTTAATTCCCGGAATGGCAGGACTATCGTACGTTGAAAGACTGGAGCGACTGGGCTTGTATACTCTGGAATTTAGAAGGATGAGAGGGGATCTTATTGAAACATAAGATTATTGAGGGATTGGACACGCTAGAAGCAGGAAACATATTCCCGATGTTGGGGGAGTCCCAAACTAGGGGCCACAGTTTAAGAATAAGGGGTAGGCCATTTAGAATGGAGATGAGGAAGAACATTTTCACTCAGAGCTGTAAAGCTGTGCAATTCTCTGCCTCAGAAGGCAGTGGAGGCCAATTCTCTGGATGCTTTCGAGAGAGTTAGATAGAGCTCTTAATGATAGTGAAGTCAGGGGATATGGGGAGAAGGCAGGATTCTCTGATTGTGCATGATCAGCCATGATCACGGTGAATGGCAGTGCTGGCTTGAGAGGCCGAATGGCCTACTCCTGCACCTACTGTCTATTGTCTATCATCACTTCTGCATCATTCACCAGTGGTCCAATGTCCACTCTCGTCTCTTTTTTACTCTTTATATAACTTTATATAATCCGGCATAATCCGGAAGACGCAGAATCATTTCATTCCAAAGCAAAAGAATGATTCTAAGGGGAGTAGGAGGCAACCATGGCTGACAAGGGAAGTTAGTGATGGAATAAAACTAAAAGAAAAGACGTATAACACAGCAAAGAGTAGCGGGAAGCCAGAGAATTGGGAAACTTTCAAAGGATAACAAAAGGTAACGAAACGGGCAATACGGGCTGAAAAGATGAAGTACGTGGGGAAGCTGGCCAAGAACATAAAGAAGGAACGTAAAAGCTTCTTTAGATATGTTAAGAGAAAAAGAGTAGCAAAGTCAAATGCGGGTCCCTTGAAGGCAGACACGGGTGAAATTATTATGGGTAACAAGGAAATGGCAGAAGAGTTGAACAGGTACTTCGGATCTGTCTTCACTAAGGAAGACAATCTCCCAGATGGACTAGAGAATAGAGGAACTGAAAGAAATTTGCATTAGGTGAGAAATAGTATGTGTAGACTGATGGGACTGAAGGTTGATAAATCCCCAGGGCCTGATGGTCTGCATCCCAGGATACTCAGGGAGGTGGCTCTAGAAATAGTGGACGCATTGGTGATCATTTTCCAATGTTCAATAGATTCAGGATCAGTTCCTGTGGATTGGAGGATAGCTAATGTTATCCCACTTTTCAAGAAAGGAGAGAGAAAACAGGGAATTACAGACCAGTTAGCCTGACAACTGGGAAGAGGGAGGGGAAGAGAGGGACGGGAAGAGAGGGACAGAGGAACTATTTAAAGTGGGGAAGATGCTGGAGTCAATTATTAAAGAGGTAATAATGGTGCATTTGGATTGCAGTAAAAGGATGTCCAGGTGTCACAAAATGCTGGAGTAACTCAGCAGGTCAGACAGCATCTCTGGAGAGAAGGAATGGGTGACGTTTCGGGTCGAGTCCCTTCTTCAGACTGATGCCGGGGGGGGGGGGGACGGGGGGGGGACAAAGAAAGGATATAGGTGGAACTGGAAGACAGTGGGTGAACTGGGAAGAGGGAGGGAAAGAGAGGGACACAGGAACTATCTAAAGTTAGAGAAGTCAATGTTCATACTGCTGGGCTGTAAGCTGCCCAAGCGAAATACGAGGTGCTGTTCTTCCAATTTGCGGTGAGCCTCACTATGACAGAAAGGTCAGACTGGGAGTGGGAGGGGGAGTTGAAGTGTTTAGCCACCGGGAGATCAGGTTGGTTAAGGCAGACTGAGCGAAGGTGTTAAGCGAAACTATCGTCGAGCCTGCGTTTGGTGTTGCCGATGTAGAGAAGTTGACATCTGGAACAGCGGATGCAATAGATGAGGTTGGAGGAGGTGCAGGTGAACCTATGTCTAATCTGGAAAGACTGTTTGGGTCCTTGGATGGAATTGAGGGGAGAGGTAAAGGGTGTTGCATCTCCGGCGGTGGCTGGGGAAAGTGCCTAGGGAGGGGGTGGTTTGTGTAGGAAGGGACGAGTGGACAAGGGAGTTACAGAGGAACGATCTCTGCGGAACGCAGAAAGGGAAGGAGATGGGAAGATGTGGCCAGTAGTGGGATCTCCTTGGAGTGACGGAAATGTTGGAGGATAATTTGTTGGATACGCTGGCTGATGGGGTGGAAGGTGAGGATAAAGGGGATTCTGTCCTTGTTACGAATGGGGCGAGGGGGAGCAAGAGCAGAACTGCGGGATATAGAGGAGGCCCTAGTGAGAGTCTCATCTATAATGGAAGAGGGGAAGCCCCTTTTCCTAAAGAATAACTAAATTCCTAAAGGATAAGTCCAAGTCAGCACGGATTTATGAAAGGGAAATCATGCTTGACTAATCTTCTGGAATTTTTGAGGATGTGACAAGTAAAATGGATGAAGGGAGGCCAGTGGATGTAGTGTATCTAGACTTTCAGAAAGCCTTTGATAAGGTCCCACAGGGGAGATTGGTGAGCAAAATTAGAGCACATGGTATTGGGGGTAGGGTGTTAACATGGATAGAGAATTGGTCACCAGACAGGAAGCAAAGAGTAGGAGTAAACGGGTCCTTTTCAGAATGGCAGGCAGTGGCGAGTGGAGTGCCGCAAGGCTCGGTGTGGGGCTGCAACTGTTTACCATATATATTAATGATTTGGACAAAGGAATTAGAAGTAACACTAGCAAGTTTGCAGATGACACAAAGCTGTGTGGCAGTGTGAACTGCGAAGAGGATGTTAGGAGGTTGCAGGGTGACCTGGACAGGTTGGGTGAGTGGGCAGATGCAGTATAATAGAGATAAATGTGAGGTTATCCACTTTGGCAGCAAAAACAAGGAGGCAGATTATTATCTCAATGGTGTCAGGTTACGTAAGGGGGAAGTGCAGCGAGACCTGGGTGTCCTTGTACACCAGTCACTGAAAGTTGGTGTGCAGGTACAGCAGGCAGTGAAGAAAGCTAATGGCATGTTGGCCTTCATAATGAGAGGATTTCAGTATAGGAGCAAAGAGGTTCTTCTGCAGTTGTACAGAGCCCTGGTAAGACCACATCTGGAGTATTGTGTACAGTTTTGGTCTCCTAATTTGAGGAAGGACATCCTTATAATTGAGGCAGTGCAGCGTGAGTTCATGAGATTGATCCCTGGGATGGTGGGACTGTCATACGAGGAAAGATTGAAAAGACTAGGCTTAGTATTCACTGGAGTTTTGAAGGATGAGAAGGGATCTTATAGAGACATATAAAATTTATAAAAGGACTGGACAGGCTAGATGCAGAAAAAATGTTCCCAATGTTGGGGGAGTCCAGAACCAGAGGCCACAGGCTTAGAATAAAGGGGAGGCCATTTAAAACTGAGGTGAGAAGGAACTTTTTCACCCAGAGTTGTGAATTTGTGGAATACTCTGCCACAGAGGGCAGTGGAGGCCAAATCACTGGATGAATTTAAGAGAGTTAGATAGAGCTCTGGGGGCTGGTGGAATCAAGGGATTAATCTACAAACCTGCACGTCTTTGGGGCGCAAGAGGAAACTGGAACACCAGGAGAAAATCCCAGGCGGTAACAGGGAGAACGTGTAAACTTCACAGACAGCACCCGAGGTCGGGATCAAACCCGGGTCTCTGGCGCTATGAGGCTATCCCACTGATGGGTGCTCCATTTGCTGTTTATGCAGGGTTTTATCATGTGTGCAATGCATTGCCTCAAAGTTCTCGATACCTTCCCAAATGCATGCTTCTCCACCTCGAGTGTTCTAGAAGTCAGTGGAAATGCCGTATTTCTTTAAGCACTTGGAATGCAATGAGGACCCCATTGCCGGGGAGACAAGAGTTGGTGGGATTTTTCCTGTGCTTGAGATGTTGTAGGTGTCCCAGGTCTCGGAACTTCACAGGACAGAGGTCGCTGCTGCCTCGTAGACCTTTTAACGCACATACCAATTGAAACATACGAAACGTCAATTTTTTTTTTCTCTCAAGTCACACTGGCCCGCTCCTCTGGAGCTTACCATTCCACTTCCTCCTGCCATTTTTCTTCCATGCCCAATCCTATAACTCCCAAGCCAATAGCATTGTGAGAGCATCTTCAAAAGTAGAACTCCAGCAGTTCATGGCACTCAAGATCAATTAAGAATTGCCAAAACCATCCAAGAAATAAATAAAATGATATCAGCTAAAATTATTTCTAACCTCCCCACATCAACTGCAAAAATATATCCTTTAATAATGGAATGGCAAGTACTATTAAATTGGTCCCTGTACATTTTTTAATCCAATATGCTATATACTGTATTAATGGCCCTGTAAAGCTGCAGCAAATAAGAATGTCATTGTTCCATTGCCAATACACATGACAATTAAACGATCTTAAATCTCTCGACTTAAATACTGATTGTTTCTACCCTACCAGCAAAGCAGTTACACCTTACTCCCAGGTTGATGTTAAATCTTAAAAGCAATATACTGAATTAAAACATCTGTAAAAGAGATACCAACATAACCATGCTCAAGAAATGCTTGTTTAAATGTACAAGTAAAACTACATTTGAAATTTCAGATCATTTTCATGCACAAGTTGAGGCATGCAACCTTTGGGCTTGCACCCACACCGTCCGTGTACATGCACAAGGATAACAAATCCACAAGAGTATCCTGCAAGAAGCACCAAGCATTTTTCTGTAATTTCAATGTAGGCATCCTCAGAGACAAAGTTGTTTTTCATTAAAGAGATACCTGCAGCAACTCTGTTAAATAAGCTCCAAGGAACATTGTTTTGTTAACCTGATGGATATCCACACAAATTCGTACACTGACCAACAGACGATCCAGAAGCCCAAAGGGAAAGACAGTGTACCCAAACAAGGTTTCTGTTAACAGATTGATCGTTTTCAGAATCAAACTTTAAGGCACTCCTTCAATCATACACTTATTTCAGAAGCAATAAATTAGTTGTCTTAATGTCTTAGGAAGAATCATGGCATTACATTCTTTACTGGTTCCATCTGTTGATATAAAGAATTTTCTACAAAATGGATGGATGCTGGAGGGAGGAAACTATATAATTGAACAAACTTTTCATTTCTACAACTTTAAGCCTAAGATCAATTGCTCCAATTAACATTTATATTTCGGAGGAAACCTCAAATACACAGAATATATGGAATAGAAACAGATCATTAAACCCTATCAATCCATGCCTTTCCCCGTCCATCAGACAACACTCTGTCCCTTCTCCCTTAAATCCCTCCAATCTGTAAATGCATCCATTCAATTCCCTTTAATCACTCCAAGTGACTGAGTTCCACATACTCTCCTCTCTTTGGTTAAAGTATTTTCTTCCGAATTCCCAACTGGATTTCTCAGATGAATAGTGGCTAGCTGTGCTCTTCGCCACAAATGGAAACATCCTCTCTGCATCAGTCGTCATTATGTGGGCTTTGGAGAACGGGGTGCAAGGAGTCCATGGGACAATCCTCACACTGGACTTCGGCTTGACCATGTAAAACATTTCCCCAAATCAGGCAGGAGGGTGGCAAGTAGTTTCTAATACTATTCGGGGTTTATGCGTTTTTCACAAATCGGAGCTCAAATAGAATGCACGGTGGAGGAGGTCCAAAATGCTTCCACTGTTCCAGGCAACATGATCAGGAATTATTTCCAGCCGTGGCAGCTTGCACATTAAGTTTTGTCCATGAGGTGACCTCCATGAGGCTGAAAACTGGTCTGGAGATCTGGCCACATTAAAAATTAAGTGGGAATAGGAAGAATGGGCAATGGCTATTGCAAGAGTATGAGGAGCAAGTAGATACTGTGGGTGTCTTCAGAATCAATCTCACCCTCAAAAGCATTTTCCATTTTGGAGACCGTTCCTCCCAGGAGCACTATCAGATCCAAGAGTGTGCCAATGTAAATGGCTCAATTGAATAGGAAGGCTGAAAGTAGAAATGCAATATTGATCATGGATTTGCTGTTACAGGAGCACAGAGGTACATCTGAGGCTGTACACTAGAAAGGGAGGGTAAATAGCGGGAGATTATTGTCCATGTCTGTTCTAAAGAAATTGGCAGAGAAAAGGACAGGGTCCTTTAAACAGGAGCCAAGAAAGAAAATAAAACATAGAACCTCAATACTCAGTAAGCACGGACTAATGTGTAGGAAGGAACTGCAGATTCTGGTTTACACTGAAGATCGCACAAAATGGTGGAGTAACTCAGCGGGTCAGGCAGTATCTCAGGAGAAAAGGAATAGGTGACGTTTTGGGTTGAGACCCTTCTTCAGACTGAGTGGCCCTGTACTGAGAGGATCCGGACAGCTGGGACCTGTACAAGCATGGACTAATTCTGCATCACAGAAGAGTGCAGATCTGTAAATGCACAACTGAAGTGGTTCAGGAGGGAGGGCTTTAGTCTTCTCAGGCACTGGAAGAGTTTCTGGGGCAGCTGGGAACTGTACAGTAAGAAAATAACTGCAGATGCTGGTACAAATCAATTTATTCACAAAATGCTGGAGTAACTCAGCAGGTCGGGCAGCATCTCGGGAGAGAAGGAATGGGTGACGTTTCGGGTCGAGACCCTTCTTCAGACTGTACAAGTCAGGTGGGCTGCACCTCAGCAGAGTGGGGACCAGCAAGGTGTTTGGTGTCCATACTATTTGGGAGTGTTAAATCTGTCACGGCAGGATGGGCACCCTAAAGGAAACTCAGGAATGAGAGAAACAGAGCATGCAAGTAAAAGAAGCAAAAAAGTAGCTCTACCACAAAAAAAATTGATAACCTTTTTTCATAATCTTAAAGAGCAAGGTCAGCCTTTTTAAAAGAGACCCAATCTGTTCATCCGAGAGAGATATATCCTCACACTTCCTCCAGGTGCTCCACTCTCCCCCTATATCCCAAAGATTAATTGTAAATGATCCCTTGTGTAGTGGGAAAAAGAACCAAAGAGAATAAGTTGCCAGACTGCAAGAGAAAAAGATTATGAGATGGATGGGATTGCTCAGCTGGAAACAGGCATGGACCTGATGGGCCGAACAGCCTCCTGTGACATCAAGCAAAAAGGGCCTAAACATCTGGAACCAGTTTTGTGATCTACAAAAATAACAAATTAATTACTCGCCTCTCTTTTTCATTAAATAAAGGTGTCGAAGTGTATTTTACATCTTTGTTTCCAATATTTCCATCTCTGCTTATACGCACTATGTACTGAGCTGTAAAGTTGACTGATTAAGTTGTCAATAGAAAAAACATCCAAGAATATAAATCTTTGGATCTACTTCCCCCTGACAAACTGGAAGTTTTGTCTGGAGATACTGTAGGTAGCAAAAAGTATCAAATTACTGTACCTTGCATCCTGGTGTCAATTCAAACAAGTTATCACAGAAAAAAATCTTTGATTTAGACCGCAGAATTAAAAGTTACAGTCTGATGGGTAATGTGATACAAACACTCCAAAATGGCAGTAGTTGGCCAAGCTAGGGGAGGAAACAATCTACTTTAAGAAGAACAAAGTATCAATTATTTGGGGAGTTATTTTGAAAATGTGGTTAATAGTTGCTCAAACGCAGAAAGTTCCAGTAATTTGGATAGAGTGCTCATACAGTTGTTAGCAAGGCACAACAGTAGGACTCCTCTCTGAGAAGGAGGTGTGTGTGTATATATAAATTACACAAAGTCTGCAGGATAGTAAAAAGAAAAAAACTGCAAAAAATATATAAATCACAATCAGGAGGAAAAGTTTATGAGAGTGCAAGAGATAGCCTGGAGTTTTTGATTGCCAGGGTAGGATTAGGTGCAAGAACCTGATAGCTTGCCCAGCCACTGCTGTTTGTCCCCCGAAGAGCAAACACCAAGAGGATGGAGCCAGCGATGGCAACGGGTATGACGGGAGAGGAGCAAGGCCGGCAGGAGAGGAGAGTACTGGGGTCTGGCCTACCGTGCCTTAGAGGTCTAAGGGAGGCCCCACGGGGCATAAAGGTGGACGGACAAGGAGAGGACATCGGTGGCTGGTCGACCAAGAGAAGGTGATGGCTGGAGGCCCACAGCAGCCTGGGGCTTGCCTGGAAAATGGTGCCAAAACACAAAACCCCCGTGTAAGTGGTCGCAGTAGACTATTTCTGTACAATTGCTAATCGGGGATGGTACGGCAATACTCTACTGGACTGTTTGTAAGAAAATAATTTCACTGTGCATTTGCACTTCGCAAATGTGACAATAAAACACCATTGAACCACAGTTGCAGGAAAGTAGTTGTCCCTGAAACTTGTATTGAGCGACTTCAGGCTTCCGATTTCAAGATTTATGCATTGAATCTAGGCCAGTGCACAAGTGCAGGTTTTGTGATTTTGCACAAGTGGCATCTTTTGGATCAGACAAATAAAGCAAGATGCTTTTAAATGAACATAAGATTTCAAAGGAATATTCTCTCCTGCAGCACACATCCCCAAAGTTAACATCACTCAATTATCTGGCCATTTCACTGTAGTATTTGTGGGTTGGTATCACGTTCCTAATATTCCAACAGCAAGTACTTGGTGTAAATGTTTTGGCATGTAAATGTTTCTTTTATTTGTCCACACAACTCTCGCAAAGCTGAGCCTGATCGCATCCTCAGGTTAAGTCGAGTCACATATATTGTCATATGCATAAGTACGGTGTACAGGTACAATAGAAAATCCTGCTTTCAGCAGCACTGCAGGCACAGACTTAAACACACAAAAACATCATATATAAATTACATACAAGTCTGCAAGGTAGACCAAAGACTGCAAAAAAAACACTTGACAGTGTAAAATACAATCATTAAAACAAGAAAATGGATACTGCCTCAACTTTGCAAAACACTGTATCAGTGCTATTTTTGAAAAGCATTTTGGAGAAACTTGAATCTGCCACTGTGCACTCACACCCCAATCAAAAATATGGGTTCAGGTCCTACACAGGGAACGAGCTCAAAAATGCAAGCCCATACTTCAGTGCAATACCAAGGAAGTTTCACTTTTCTGCTGGTATACTAAGCCTGATGGGCACATAACACCTCGGGAGTTATTCCGAGTACCTGACTAATATTTATCCCTCAACTAAGCATCATCAACTAAGTCACAGAGTAGACACAAGGAACTGTAGGTGCTGGAATCTTACATAGAACACAAAGTGCTGCTGAAACTCAACCAGTTGAGCTGCATCTGAAGAAGGGTCCTGACCCGAAACCACCGCTCCATTCCTCGAGAGATGCTACCTGACCCACTGAGTTACTCCAGCTCTTTGTTCTACATCATCTGGTCATATTGCTGTTGTTTTGCTTATAAATTTTGAAAGTGTTTTAAAAAGGGACATTGTTATATAAATTCATATTCGTTGGTTAACAGACTAAACACTGCCACAGAAAACTCACTCTGAAAAATGAGGTGAAGGCTTGTATGAGCATACTGGCCACTGCTCACAACAGCAACTTTAAAATTGTAATCCATATACAATCAGTTCAGTAACTTAACCAATCATTGCAATTAACATTTATTATCGTGAGGCCTGATTGGGTGAGGAAGAGGTGGCTGTTTTCTTAAGGGATTATTTGAAGCACCAAATTTAAGCCTATGGAGTTACAGTGTATGGAGTTTAAACAAAGGTCCCCTTTCATCCCTGTCTATAAGTCATGTTAGTTGACTGGAGGTGTAATGCAGAAGCAATTGTTTCGTGAAGTACTTATTTGTTATTGGGCAAGGTGTGGTCATAATTCTGACATGCTAAAATCCACTTTTGAATGCTAAAAGCAACAAAACTAAGTACACTTGCAATTTTTCACAACTGCCAGCACTTGGATTTGATTGATTTGTTTCTGATGAGTTCTGTAAGAAAGCTACAGTCCTGAGCATAGTGGCATTTCCATACATGGAGTGTATGGGAAGTGGAGTAAATTTGCTCATATTGTTATTTCTAAATTCAGAACACACCAAGTCTAATTAGTGCTATACCAGGTATGCGCTAGTCTTGGAAAGTCTTGCCCAGACCAAATAATTCAAGCATCAGCACTACACAACAATGTACAGGTCCGAGTAGAAACAAGGAACTACAGATGCTGGTTTACAAAACAAAGACACAGAGTGTTGGAGTAACTCAGTGGGTCAGGCAGGATCCTTGGAGAACAATGGTAGATGATGTTTCGGGTAGGGACCCTTCTTCAGACTTGTCTATAGGTCCTCCCCAGCTTATGGGATGACTTACATTCATCCCATAGACAGGAGACCTGCAGGATGGATTTGCCAGTTGTTGCGAGGCTACAGGCATCTTCGTCCATGTTGGAAAATCTGTTAGTTACCGCATTTCCTACCTGTGTACTATTCAAGTTACTAACAGTTCTTTCATATGTATGAAACCCTGCCAGAAACTTGGGAAGACCTTGCACCAAATAGAACATTTTATTGCTATGTAAGATGCTACATAATTTCTACGCCATTTAGAACGGAGATGAGGAAAAACTTTCAGTCAGAGTTGTAAATCTGTGGAATTCTCTGCCTCAGAAAGCAGTGGAGGCCAATTCTCTGGGTGCTTTCAAGAGAGAGCTCTTAAAGATAGCGGAATCAGGGGGTATGGTGAGAAGGCAGGAACGGGGTACTGATTGTGAATGATCAGCCATGATCACATTGAATGGCGGTGCTGGCTCGAAGGGCCGAATGGCCTACTCCTGCACCTATTGTCTATAAGCCAAAGCTTGAGCTATCTAACAGAAATAAAAGTGAATGATTAATACAATTTACATGAAACACACAAGCCAAAGCATAAGCTAAATCTTATATATAGGCAACCAGAATTTACATCAGAATTTGCATCAACAAGTTATCTTGACTTAATTCAAAAGTCATCGGGTCACAATGGGTTCTTCAATGTCTGGTTGCTGAGGATCAGATTTCAAATGCTGATCCAATTTCACATTTAAAATTATTTGATCAGATAACAATGCAAAAACAGACCACGTTCAACTATTGGTACATTATTGCCACATGTACCGAGCGAGGTACAGTAAAAAAGCTTTTTAGCTGCTATCTATTTGAATCAGATCATATTTGATCAGATCACACAAATACAACACACAGCAGAAAGAAAAATACCAGAGTGCACAATATAGTGTTACAGTACTGTAATGCTATAGATAGAGGAAAAAGTCCAGCATCTACAATAAAGGTGGGTTGGAAAAATCAGGTCTACCCCTAACTTATGGGAGGACTGTTCAGGCTGTTTGTGGTACTAAAACCCATCTTACTTTCACTTAGCACTTTATACAGGGACAGTGTGGAGATAGTGTCCAGCTTCAGGTTTCTGGGCATTTCGGAGGACCTCACATGGTCCACTAACACCGCTGCGCTGGTCAAGAAGGCGCAGCAACAACTGTTCTACCTGAGAACACCGAAAAAGATGGTCTGCCCCAACAGCTGCTGACGACCTTTTACCACTGCATCATAGAGAGCATCCTAACGCATGGCATCTTTGTGCGGTATCTCAGCTGCACGGAGGCAGAGAGGAGCTCTTCAGCGGGTAGTCTACAGAGCTCAGAGGATTATCGGTACACAGCAACCAGCCTTGGAGAGCATCTACAATACACGATGCCTCAGGAAAGCCACCAGCATTCATAAAGACTCCTCACACCCCTGCAATAGTCTGTTCGAACTATCATCTGGCAGACGCTACAAGGCCTTCTACGCCCACACCTCCAGACTCAGGAACAGCTTCATCCCCAGGGCCATAGCTGCTCTGAACCGGTCCTGCTGAGTCGGATGGTCACATCGCACAATGAACCGGCACAGACCTATTTGCACTTTATTCTGTTTTAACTGTATTTAATTTTGTTTCTTTGGGTTGTCTAAATTTCCGTTGATCAGCTAATTCATTTATTGCATCGTATGGAAGGCGCATTAACAATCTCATTGTACCCCTGTACACTGACAATAAAGATATATTGTATTATATTAATATAAAGTGGTGACAGTGCTGTACAGTAGAAAAACATCCTATCTCACAGCTCAGTAACCTGGGTTCAGTCTTGGTCATCAGTGCCACCTAGGTTTGTACATTTTTCTGGTGAACTAACGGATTTCCTCCAGTGCTGCGGCTTCCTCCCACATCACAAGGACATGCGAGGGTGGTAGGTTAACTGGCCACCGTAAAAGGTCCCTGGTGTAGATGGGTAGCATGTGGGAAGAATAGATCACAGAAAATGGTAGTGTCCAAATGCAATGGCTCCATGGACTGGCACAGATTCGATGAGCCAAATGCCTTTTTTTTAAATGCCAAAAGAATATAGGAAAAAGGGCTTTGGCATGCCAGAGGCTTATGGTCTTCATGGTGGGGTTACTCATAATTTCATGATGCGCACTGGCTCTGAATTATGATCAATCCCATCATTCAGCCTCCTCCCAATAACACAACTGTAGTATTTCTATGCAGAAAAATGTTCACAATTTACTGTGTGGCTGGCACTGCACTCGATCACACCATTCACATCAGCTGCGTTCCTCTACGATCAGTCTCTATGCAGATTCATTCTAGCGTAAACCGACTTCAGCACATCTATTACAATGGATTCTCTTGTCACATCTTCACTGTCACCGAGGCCCCAGATTCCATTCCTGACCCCCTTCCTAATCTGTACACTACCTCTGTTTAATATACAATTATAGTAGTATCCATATGTATGAAGGTGGCAAATTTAATAACTACAATTCCAATAATATTCATCACCTAACTGTTGATTCATATCAAATCCAACAGTTCACTTTCTCAGCATTCATTCATGGTCAGCTGTATGTGGTCAAAAAGACTTAACAATATGCATAAAATGAATCGCAATTTCCTCTGCTTTAACATCAGGAAATGTGTCATGGAATTCAACAAAATAATTTCAAATGTATTGCACACTGAAGGACTTTAAAAAAAAAATTAAAACAAAAAAACCCTGGAGATAGTGGAAATCTAAAATAGATCCTAAAACACTCAGCAGATTAAACCGCATACCAAAGGTGAAAAACAGTTTAACCTATCAATTGTCGAACTGAAAATATTAACACCGTCCCTCTCCACAGATGCTGCCTGATTTACCAGGTAATTTGAACATCTCCTGATTTCACCAAAGGATTTGTTTTGGGCATTGACAGCATCGTGGGTGTTTCAGAAGCATTTCAACAAGTTTTCAACATAGTGTGTAATTGCTGATATTTATTGATGTAAATACTGCGTTCTGTTAAATGCCACAACCTTACCATAGATACAGATGTTGCAAAGCAACCCCACATTTTCCCTGTGGCCACATAGAGTTCTATCGAAATGCATAGCACACTCAAAGTTACTTATCCTTGGCTTATGTACGTCACTAGCAATGCAAGCATTTTATGACATTCTCCAAATGACTCTCATAAGCAGATAGTTTAAAATCAATCATATCAGTGGTCTAGTCATATAAACATAGAACAGTACATCACAAGAACAAGCCCTTCGACCCAAATATGATACCAAGACCAACTCTTACATGCCCGTCCCACCATTCCATGCGTCTATCCAAAAGTCTTAAATACCACAATCATACCTGCCTCAACCACCATCCTCTGCAGCATGTTCTCAGCACACCACCATCTATGCAAAAAAAAACATGCTCTGCTCTTGCCCTTTAAACTTTGCTGTTCTCCCCTTCAATCTATGCCCTCTAATATTTGCTATTCCTTTCCTGGGGAAAAGAAAGATTCAGGCTGTCTATCCTACCTATGCCTCATAATTTTATAAAGACCACACCAGACAAGGATCTAGAAGAGAGGGAATGGGTGACGTTTCGGGTCTCGACCCAAAAGGTCACCCATTCCCTCTCTCCTAGATGCTGCCTGACCTGCTGAGTTACTCCAGCATTTTGTGATACCTTCAATCTGTACCAGCATCTGCAGTCATTTTCCTACAAAACAGGCAAGGAAAGCACATTTAGTTCCTTCAAGAATATTAATGAAGCAGGCATGGTTTGCAAAATTACAATGCACTGAAATTAAACTTAATTCTTTTTTTTTTCTTCTTTTTTTTTTTTTTGAGTACCCGAGGTTAAATTTGAACTCGAAGTCTCTAGATCAATGGAATAGAACTTTGCCACTAATTTAACTATTATCGTCCTCCCGTGATACAGCACATTGGCTGGGTGGCACCCAACATTCCTCTACAACTACAGGATTGTTGCAACACGCACCATACTGCAGCCAATGGATCCTGTTGCAACAAGTGTGCTTTCTGCAGACACACTCAATTCTCGCTGTAAATCTGTATTCTCCCTCTGGATTCCTCGCAAAACCTGCATGGATATCCTGTTACAAATCATCTGACAACAAGCAGTAGTTTGCAAAACAAAGGGCATGAGACACAGACCTACTGCACTTGACAATTCCTAGCGCACCAAAAGAATTAAGAGGAAAAAAGTCATTTCCAAGACTATACTATTCAAAGACAGCATCAGAAACAGCACTAATAACTGTTTGTTTCACTAGCGAGGACTACTTAAAATCCCCACAAAACATCAGAGCAGCTTTAGTGAATACCCACCGATGGTGCACAGCGCGATAAACCCTCAGCTCACTCTGCACTGTGACTAATGGGTTTTGAACGGGCTGTTGAGAATTTGAGCAGCACAGGAATCTCAACCATTTCCTCTGTAATTATGAGCTCAGTTCACGGCGTATTTAAATACCCGGCGATTACATTGGTTGCAGTAAGAAAACAAACCAGTCTCGATTCTAAAAAGGTACAGGAAGCACCGCCTTCGTAAACCCTGAAGTAGTAAATGTTAAAATCACGCATGAAAAACCATTAAAAACGTGCAAGAGCTCCTTTATACTTGGAAGTGAAAGGCGAGACTTCGTGATTCAAATTATTGTTAAACACCCAAAGCACTTTCCTGAACGTAGAGAACAGCTTAAACTCGGATTTTCTCCTGTTTGCTAAAGAGAGGCACTCGCTCGTTGGAGGAGACGGGATAATACCGCTCACTCTTACTCACACTCGACAGTCTGGAAGTGAAAACGCCTCGTCTTTTGGGTGCAGCCAGACTCAAAACAGCTCCCGCTACATTTCAAGAGGGGAATCTGGCAAATTTACCCAGCAGTGAGGGGATGTAGGGAACGAGAGAGGGAAGGAGGCGAGGGATGGAGGGAGTGAGTGAGGGAGTAAGCGAGGGAGGGAGGGAAGGGATGGAGTGAGGGGGGAAGCGCTACATCAACCTAGAGTTGGTCCTTCCTACCTGTCGGGATGAACTGATAGGAGTGAGGATAGAGTGAGGGAGAGAATGGAGTGAGGGAGGGAGTGCTGCTTCAACCTAGCGCCTGCCCTTCCAGCCTCCCCACCCCAGGGGCCTCTCTACCCCCAGCCGGGAGCGGGACCACCCTGCCCGCGGACATCAGAACCGTGAGAGAGACCCGGAGTACTCACAACTCGGCGCAACTTTCTCCTCTGCAGCTCTGCCTACGGATCCGCGCTGAAGGGCGGAGATGAGGCAGGCGCGCGCCGCGCGACCCGCCCCGCCCCGCCCCGCCCCCAGCTCCTCCCGCGCCGCGCGCGACCCGCCCCGAGCTCGAGATGGGGGGGGGGGGGGGTTGAGGGAATGCGCGCGACCCGCATCCCACCTGAGGGGCGGTTGGAAAGCGCGCGCCCCGCAGCCCAGCTGAGGGGCGGTTGGAAAGCGCGCGACCCGTAGCCCAACTGAGGGGCGGTTGGAAAGCGCGCGACCTTCCCCCAGCCCAGCTCCCGCGCCGCGCTGCCCGTGGTCCTGGCCCCGCCCCTCTCCCCACCTCTCCAATCAGCTGGCGGGAGAACCAGGGTGTCGTGGGTTGATTGGTCGGTCGGGCTGTCCATCAGACGGCGGGGCCCGCCCACCGGCCCGGGCGCGTCACCTGCAGGCACGTGGTTCACGCCCTGACAGACGCTGCTGGAGCCGGTGAGTCTTCGCAGCGATCCCAGCTCACACTTTCCAGTATTATATCCCAGGTGTATTGAGTTAATGGAATTCATGGCTGATCCATCTCTCCCTCCCAACTCCATTCTCCTGCCTTCTCCCCCAGAACCCCTGACACCTATACTAATCAAGGATCTATCTCTGCCTTAAACATATGCCATCGACGTGGCTTGCTTCCACAGCCTTCGAACGGACTCATCAGGACAAAAACTTAACTGATATTTCACCTCATCACAAACCTTGTGGAAAAACGTTCACCTCAGAGAATCCAGCGGTTTGAAAGGTTGGCACCTCAAGGGGTGAACAGTAAATGCCTGCAATGCCATTTAAAAGAGTCCATAACACTTTTCTTGCCTTGTCTTGGACCATCTCAGGAATCAGTCTGAAGAAGGGTCTCGAACCAAAACATCACATCCATTTCTCTTCACAGATGCTGCCTGACCCCCTGAGTGTCTCCCCCATCCCCCCACCTGCAGATCTTCATGTCTCCATTCTTTCCTTTCACCCTTACATATGGCTTCTGTGTTCTCCCAGCACACAGACACAAGGTCCTCACTACCATCTGACTGCTTATTTGAGTGGTCATGGGCCAGCCATTTCTAGGAGTCACTGAAAATGCTTCATTTTTTCCCCGGAGAAAATGCTTCATTTTTTTTCCAGAGCACATCCTTGAACCTTTCCCTCTGTCCACCCAATCACCTCTTCTCTCGTTAAAGCTTGGAATAGAGAGTCAGGTTTGTATCTCCAGTGTTGGGCTGTGACCTAAATACTGTGGATGTTAGATTGGAAAATGACACTGCTGGTGCATTTATTCCAGTTTGAAGATTTTTTCCAGAGTATCTTGTCAGTGGTTCCTTATGATTGTCACAAATGATCTAGATGTCTGAAAAGCATGCTGACTAGCTGTACCTTCTAAGCATAGATTCATCTTGTCCCTCTGAATATTTTTCAATAACATCTGTACCACTGACATTCCATAGTGACCAGGAATTGCTTGGACTATTCCTGTTTCCCTTCTTGAATAAAGATCCTACTCTTGCTGTTCTCTAGTTGTCTGACACCTTACCAGTGAAGATTTAAAAATCTCTGTCAGGCATCCAACAATCACCTCCCATTCTCCCCATGGTGACCTGGAATATCTCTCATCAGGGCGTAAGGGTTTATTCACCTTTGATACATCTAATACCTTTTAATGATAACCTTGTTCGATAATTTTACCGACCCCTTTCTGAATTCTTAAATTACAATGTCCTTCTCCTTCTTCAGTTTGAAGAAGGGTCTCGACCCGAAATGTCACCCATTCCTTCTCTCCTGAGATGCTGCCTGACCTGCTGAGTTACTCCAGCATTTTGTGATGTCCTTCTCCTTAGAATGTACCACCAGCAAAATGATCACTTGCTTCTTCTTCCTAACTTGATCCACTTGGTCTCAATTGAAGAGCCTTTTATAATATCCTCCCGCATTGCCGCAGTAATGCACTCCTTAATCAATACTGCAGATTCCTTGCATTAAATAGTAGCTTAGCCTTGCATTCCTCCCTGTCAACTCTGCCTACTGGACTGATTTGGTCTTCCTACTGCACCTCCTCCCCAACTGTACAACTACCCTGAAGAAGGCTCTTGACCCGAAAGGGCACCCATTCCGCTCTCCAGAGATGCTGTCTGTCCCGCTGAGATCCTCCAGCATTTTATGTCTATCTTTGGTTTAAACCAGCATCTGCAGTTCCTTCCTACACATACTCTACACCATTCCCCTGCCAAATCAGTTTAAAAACACAACATAAGGCTGACTTATTTATTATTTACTAAACTATATACATAAATACTAAAAGGATAATCGAGTGGGAGCAGCAACAGAATCTATCTTTTCATATCAACCATGGTTACTCAAATCCTCATTAAATAGGAAATAATAGATTCCAACTGCTGTGATATTCTGAGATAGAAGTTATTTTCTTTTATTGTCAGTATCCATTTTCTTACTAAAGGACTTTCGGGAAGATAATATTTCTCTGCCAAAGACAAGCTCATAAATATTGCCAAAAAAGTTCCAAGGCCAAGTACATTACATTTAAAAATAAACTGGCAATCGCACTCTTACAAACAAATTTCAATGCTTGTGCATTTGATTGACTTAACCCTTTCCTCTATCTCTGAGTAACTGACAATTATACCAAATTAAGCACAAATATAAGTGCTTCACTTTTTAGCTAGTTCTAACTCATTATATATCACTATATGGAACTATTATGGTTTGGACATTAAAATCATAACCCTATTTTTCTGATGATATGTAAATGTTTCTGTAGGGGTTCGACTTGCAAATGCCCTGGCTATGTGCTCTTCTTCATAAAATTTCTACTCATTCTAAAACATTCCCTGCTTTTCCCTCCCACTGAAGTACAATACCTTGTGTTTTACTGAAAAGTTCATAACAGGTGTTTCTCAGAAGATCGAATGAAATGAGTCTGCTCCTAACCAAGCCTCGATGTTTTGATGAAATGGCTGTCTTGGTATGTTACAAAGGAACAGGAGACATACTGTAAATTAATGCTTTTATTAACTGATATAATAACATTCTTCCCCCTAGCCACACACACCAGTTTAATACCAGATTGCAATATTCACACCTTTTCATATCCATACGTCGTGATTTAAATAAAAGCATCAGAGATTATGGTTTTATTTGGAAATACAACAAAGCAAATTTGAAGTTTTTTGTTCACACCTATTTCTTTCAGCATTTTAGATTTTCCCCAGTATTATTGATGAATACCCTATGACCAGGTTTGTAACGCAGAAGCTCCAAAAATATTGTCATATTTGCTTGGGGTATGAGTGTTGTTGAAATTGTATTGTTCACATCATGCAAGTAATTGGAAATACATTGGCTGCATCCACTTACCTGTATATCGTTGCAGCCTTAACTTTCTGGACAACACTCTGGCCTTTTAGATAAAAACTGTGTAGTAATTGAAATGCATTGTACTTTATTTCTGGTCCTAATATCTTCACAGCTAACTGTAGATTATGCAAGAATATGTAAAATCCGTTAAAGACTCCTCAGAGATGAGGCTCAGTCATGTCTTCTACAGGAAGTATGGCAAGGGATATCTTGCTGTAGATAGAGCTGATCTTTTCTTGGAGGGCCGAAAAGGCCTGTTTCCGGCTGTATATATATGATATGATATGATAAGAATTGCTTGCATACTGTGTAAAATATACCACAAAATGACAATAGTCTGTTTTTGGGCTTAAGGCTCTGACTTTAAGTGTGGGCATTTCCTTGTGTGTCATGGCCCTACCAGAACATATTCATGCAAAAACTATCAGACATAGTTGTCCTATCAGAATCTCCTTCCTGTCACTTTAACCCATTCAGCCCTGACATTCCTGTATTTAATCACAGCTGAGCTGCTACAAGACAAAACTCAGGAAACTTCAGAAATAGAATAGAATGTCAAGACTTCTCTTCCAAACTCTTGAGATAAAATAGGACAAAGAAACCAAATTGCAATTAACATTAATTATCCTCTCTAATTATCCTTTTCTAGGAAGAACAGATTTCTTTATAGTTTCAAACGTTATGGATACATCTACTATAAATACAAGGCTGGTACCTTCAGAAATACTTAATCATTCATTTAACAGGGAAAAATCAGTTCAAATATGATATTTTACTGAATTGGAAAAATATGTCCATCCTTTTTAACCAATTAATTCAGCTTACAAATTGAACTGACTATTCAAATAGCTTTCAGAATATACAGAAAAAGAGATCTAATGGACTAGATTTTCCATTGCAATGATAATAGTTGTCAGCATTTACCATTATTACACTGTGAAACTACTGGTAATATCTTGTGCGATGCATGAAATCTGTAAATCACTATGTAAAATGTTTAGAAACATGGTTAACAGCAAGGATATTTTACTTCCTAACTTGCTGTTCACCTTGATAGTTCAGTGATGCCATCATAGTTGCTGAATGCCGAAGAGCTGTTATTGCTGTTTGCAACTGTTGTCAGAAGGAGGAAATTAATGCACAAAAGAATGCTAATGACAGCTTTCTTTGAGCATCAAAACCTTCCACTAATTGCACAATGTTCTGGTGACAGATGTTTTACTTTGTATAATTTAGGAGAATTGTTGTTTTCCAGTAATGGTGAAAGAGCAAAGGAGGCCAAGATCAGCTCTCCATCAAAATTGATCCCATCTCCTTCCATTACACCATTTCCCACCCCCAATCTCAGATGTCGTTAATATAATGATCTCGAAGGGATGTTGTGAGGGCAGGTATTTTGTGAAAGCTCCCAAAGGTATATTTGATCGGGTTCTGACCCAAAACACCATTTTTCCATCAGACAAAAAAATCAGAACATTTGGGCACCATATCTGAGGAAAGATGCCCAGAGGAGGTTGACAAGAATGATCCCAGGAATGAGTAGGTTGACATATGATGAGTGTTTGATGGCACTGGGCCTGTACTTGCTGGAGATTAGAAGAATGTAGTGGGACCTCATTGAAACTTACTGAATAGTGAAAGGCTTGGATAGAGTGGATGTGGAAAGGATATTTCCACTCCGGGGATAGTCCAGGACTAGAGGTAATTGCCTCAGAATTAAAGGACATTATTTTAGGAAGGAAATTAGGAGAAATTTCTTGAGGGTGGTGAATCTGTGGAATTATTTGCCACAGAAGGCTGTGGAAGCCAAGTCAGTGGATATTTTTAATGTCGAGATAGATTCCTGATTAATACGGGTGTCTGAAGTTATGGGGAGAAGGCAGGAGAATGGGGTTTGGAGGGAGAGATAGATCAGTCATGATTAAATGGCGGAGTAGACTTGATGGGCTGAATGGCCTAATTCTGTTCCTATCACTTATGATCTTATAAGAAAGCAGGAGATATTGCAACACAGGGCAACATATCAGTTGGGATCAATTTATTCTCTCCTTAATATATTATTTCTGTATTATTTCCACACAACTCCAAATGTGTTCCTTTATTTTAAAGAAGGCTACTTGTACAACAGGGCTGTTCATGTCAACTTATTTTGGAGAAGAAAGAGTTGAGAGGTTCACTGTGGCTTCACAGTGAAAACAAAAGCCTTGGAAATAGTTTCCAGATGGGATGTTTTACAGTTTCAAATGTCATTTCCCTACTTACTTTTATGCAGGTGTTAACCCAATAATTTGGAGACAAAGGAGTATCATATTAGCACATTAAGTGTTGATTCATGTGCCTTCCTGGAATTATTTTTTGGTTGTCATCAGCTTTAATTCGTACTAAGTCGGACCTCCTTTCTCAAGAAAAGTAAAGCCTGAGGAACAATCCAATTGAGAATTTCAACATTCTGGAAGTTTGATTGAATAGACATTGAAAAGTACTGAATTCAAACCTAAGGGTGATAAATATGAGACATAGAACAGTGCAGCACAAGTGCTTCTAGTCAAACTGTCTGTGCCAAACATAATGCCAAGAACAATTCTTATCTGCCTGCACATAATCCATATTCGTCCATTCCTTGCATATCCATGTGCCTATCCAAAAGTCTCTTAAATGCCACTATCGAATCTGCACTACCACCACCGGCAACGCTTTCCAGGCAGTCACCACCCTTCATAAAAACTTGCCCTGCATTTCCCCTCTCATCTTAAAGGCTGAATGCCCCTTGGTCTTATGGTCTAAAGCTATGCTTTTATTTGATTTTTTCGGTCCTGGGTTAAAGGTTCTGACTATCTATCCTCTCAATTTTATATACTGCTATTAGGTCTCCCTCTCCTCAACCTCTGGCATTCCAGAGAAAACAATCAAAGAGACATTAATAAATGTAATAAGGAATTAAGCAAAAATGTCTTTACCAGAGAATGGTAACAGTGGATTTATGGGAGGTTAGCTGAATAATTGCATGAGGGTTGAATGGAAGGTTGCAGTGGGAGAGTCAGTTAAAATAGGATGGAAGGAAATTTGTGTGGAACATAAACATTGACAGAGATTAGTCAGAGCAAATCCCTTTTTGTGCTGACAATTCCTTGTACTTCTCTGTAGAGGAGTTGTTGCAAATCTCCCTCCATTGGTAGTGGTAGCAGAGTCTGACTGTTTTTAAAGCAGAAGCAGTAGCTTCTTGGTGAGGAACTGCAAATGATGGAATCTTGAGCAAAACAAAGTGGAGGTATTCTGCAGGTCAGGCAGCGTCTGTGAAGGGAATGGACAGGCAAAGTTTCGGGTCGGGACCCTTCAGAGAGGTTATTGGTGAGCAGGGTGGGGAACGTTATCATCAACAGATGGATGTACAGAGTTAATGTTACAGCAGATCAGCCATGATCTTACCAAATGTAACAGGTTCAAAGGGCTGAGTGGCCATTTCCTTTTTCTCAATTGTATGTTTGTGTGAAGGATTTCAGACCAAATGCACATGAGAGTTCAATGAAGAGGTGATTCATTGGAATAACTATTGCCCTATGTCAATCTTAAAGATGTTTGCAGTGCAGCAAACAAAGTCACAAAGAATTTGAATTAAACAATGATGCACTAAAATTCTAAATATGTTAATATAAACAATTCACTGATTGTTTTGAACACCATATGTATAATTAGTTTAATTAATCATATGGGCTTAACTTTTTAAAAGGGGAAGCAGTATATTCCATATATTGTATATATTCTACATAGTACATTCATAATATTACATATTTTTATATATCCGTGTGCGCGTGTATGTCGTTTATCTTGGTTTGATCAAATGGTGTGACTTTGATAGATTACTTTGTCAGCTATCAGTTCAGAGTTTCTGCCTTCAATAAAATATATTATTCTATTGCTCCCCCACTGTCTATTTGATTAAGCATGCTGCAGCACAATGAAAGTCCACAGAAACCACATGTTGTAGGATTTTTTCTTGACTAACATAATCCTGACTAAACTAAATAAAGTCACTGTTGGTCAAGCAATAAGTTACTAATTTTCTTCACTTAATTGCTCTGGCATTTTGTTTTGACTGGACGATAAGTAAAAAATGAAACACTAATGGGTGTTAACTCTGTAGAGCACCACCCTTCCCCAATTCACGAAAGTTTAATTATTTCCAGTGGCGACCAGCCTTAGGCTCCTGAATTCACAGCAAGATAGGAATTGACTGAGATATATTGTGTTACTAATGTATAAGCAGGATAAATAAATGTCATAGTGACCTAGTTGGCTTAACTGTAATTAAAAGACAGGGTGAAGAAATATTCATGAGGTCAAACAATTTAGGAGCCAGTGTGATGAGTTCAGTGGTAAACCACCCTTTTCATTCACTGACAGAGAAAAAGGATCAAAATACGTAATGAATTGTGTATATTTGCAGCACTTCCAGTTGCCCATTTTCTTCACCACTCAGATCTGCCATTTATGGTGTAGGAAGATACAGCAGATGCTGATTTAAACTGACGAGACACAAAATGCTGGAGTAATTCAGCGGGACAGGCAGCATCTCTGGAGAGAAGGAATGGATAATGTTTCGTATCAAGACCCTTCTTCAGACTTGTCAGGGGAAAGGGAAACGAGAGATATAGACAGTGATGTAGAGAGATATAGAATAAATGAATGAAAGATATGCAAAAATTGTCGTTATCATCATTCGTTACTTTTTTGCATATCTTTCATTCATTTGTTCTATATCTCTACATCACTGTCTATATCTCTTGTTCCCTTTCCCCTGACTAGTCTGAAGAAGGGTCACTACCCAAAATGTCGCCCATTCCTTCTCTCCAGAGATGCCGTCTGTCCAGCTGAGTTACTCCAGCATTTTGCGTCTATCTGCCATGTACGGCTTCAGTATTTATCATAATCGTGCAAAGTATTTTTTGTTGAACCTCCCAAGCTTGAGTAATCGACCACTTAGAGAAAAGCAGTTGCTGTGTATGGTGTACGTACCCTCATTGGAGTTGCCATGCAAGTCACTCATCATTCTGAATTAGAAATATACTGCTGTTCCTTTTCTGTAGCTGGGCAAAGTATGGACCTCATTACCTAACAATACTGTATTGGCTCACAGAAGCTGACCACCATATTCACAATTAATCACTGCCAGTGATGTCTACAGCCCCAAATAAATTAAAATAAAAAGTAATTGGAAATAATTTAAAAATAAACAACAAAAAAAAGAATGCTGGAAATCTGAAATAAAAGCAGGAGATCCTGGAAATAGTCATCAGATCAGGCAACACCCAAGAAGAAAGAAAAATAGTTAGTTTCAGCCAATGATCTTTCATTTGAACTAATTGTGCAAAATTCTTTTTATGTTTGAAGTTTGCATTAAGTGGCCTGGCTCCAATGCTCTTGCTTGAAATTGTGAACTTTTGAACATCAACCCACCATGTCTGTGCCAAACATAATGCTAATCAGGACGGATGTGAGTGAGCATCAAGGTGTAAGGGATAATGTGAGTGAGGAGGGGATATGAATGAGGGTCAATGAGCGCAAGGGAGACTGTTAGTGAGGGAGATGTCAATGAGGATCAGGAGAGTGAGGGGGATGTGAGTGAGCATCAGGGGAGTGAGAGGATTAATTTAAATTGGCATCATGTTTGACACGGACATGGTGGGCCAAAGAGCCTGTTCCTGTGTTGTACTGTTTTAAGGTTCTATATTCAGGTGTGGAGAAACCACAGTTCTGCCACCAAACCAGGAGAAACCTGTTGATATTTATCATCACAGCAGACAAATTACTTTGCCTCACTATGAGAGGGGTGCTGGAATTATTACTCCAGCCACATGTCAACACATTCAAGACAGATGATGGAGAGAAAATTTCTTATGAAAGAAATATAGAGTAAATGATGACTAATTTGCTGTAAGACACATCTCGAAGCACCATTACTGGAGGAGAGACATGGTGCAAATTGGCTACAACACCAGATTCGAGCAGATTGGGTTACGTTATGCTCTTTTCCCTTTCTTCCTCTGTAAATCTATACACGTATTAATCTTTCATACTCAGCAACAGAAAAATCATTGATAAAGTGAAATCATTAAGTTATGAATAAAAACCCATAATAAAAAATTAAATTAAGGATAGCTCAAATTTTTTTGATCTGGTCAAAACAACCAATCCCTGAGGATATCTCGTTAGTAGTTTATTGATGTTGTAAACCTAATGACAGAACACAAACATCACCTTTCGGTGAATGATATAATTCACCCTTCCGTGCATCTACAAATCAGAACTATATCCACAAACCTTCATCAATCCTGGCAATATATATACAGCTTCAAAACAACACCGCATGATCCACTCATAGCAAACAACATTTGTTGGAAATCTTCCAGAAATAACAACTATCAATGGATGATGTAATCAGTTTTTTTGTCAGCTGTGCATGTGTGATAATCTTGAGCTGTTTATTAGTTAACACCCCTTTAAAGGCAGCACACAATGTAGGTTTCATATCCCACTGAAATGATATCCACGTACCTTGACTCCATCCTATCCCCCCGGTCCAATCTCTCCTGACAAATGTCCAAGCTACCACACATGCCCTTCGTCTCTTTAATGACTTCCACTTTCCGAGCCCTCATTCCCAAATCTTCACCATGGACGTTCAGTCACTCTATACCTCCATTCCCCATCAGGAAGGCCTTAAAGCCCTCCGTTTCTTCCTCGATCGCAGAACCATCCAATTTCCCTCTACTAACACTCTACCCCACCAAGCGGAGCTGATCCTCACCCTTAACAGCTTCTTCAACTCCTCCCACTTCCTCCAAATCCAAGGTGTAGCTATGGGCACTCACATGGACCCCAGCTATGCCTGCCTCTTTGTTCGGTACATTGAACAATCTCTGTTCCAGGCGTATACTGGCCCTATCCTTGAACTCTCCCTCCGCTACATTGACGACTGCATCGGTGCTACCTCCTGCACCCATGCAGAACTCATGGACTTCATTAACTTCACCACCAATTTCCATCCTGCACTCAAATTTACTTGGACCATCTCCGACCCCTCCCTCCCTTTTCTTGATCTCACCGTCTACATCACAGTAAATAGACTATCGACTGACGTCTATTACAAACCCACTGACTCCCACAACTATCTCAACTACATTACTTCCCACACTGCTTCTTGCAAAGATTCTATTCCCTACTCCTAATTCCCCCGTCTACGCTGCATCTGTGCCCAAAATGAGGTGTTTCATACCAGGACATTCAAGATATCCTCATTCTTTAGGGAATGGGGGTTCCCCTCTCCCAGCATAGATGAGGCTCTCTCTCATGTCTCCTCAGTAACCCACAGCTCTGCCCTTGCTCCCCTACCCCTAGTCCTTACCTTTCACCCCATCAATCGTCGCATACAACACATAATTCTATGAAATTTTTGCCACCTCCAACGGGACCCCAACACTAGTCACATCTTCCCATCTCCACCCCTTTCCGCCTTCCTCAGAGACCGTTCCCTCCGCAACTCCCTGGTTAACTCATCCCTTCCCACCCAAACCACCCCCTCCCCAGGTACCTTCCCCTGCAACCGCAGAAGATGCAATACCTCCTCCTTCGACTCTGTCCAGGGACCCCGACAGTCTTTTCAGGTTAGCCAGAGGTTCACTTGCACCTCCTCCAACCTCATCTGCTGTGTCCATTGTTCAAGATGTGGACTCTTACACATCGTCGAGACAAAACGTAGACTGCATGATCGTTTCGCTGAACACCTTTGTTCAGTCTGCCTGAACCTACCTGATCTCCCGGTTGCTAAACACTTTAATTCTCCTTCCCATTCCCACACTGACCTTTCTGTCCGAGGTCTCCTCCATTGTCAGAGTGTATGTAGGTTAATTGGCTGGGCAAATGTAAAAATTGTCCCTAGTGGGTGTAGGATAGTGTTAATGTGTGGGGATCGCTGGGCGGCACGGACCAGGTGGGCCGAAGGGCCTGTTTCTGCGCTGTATCTCTAATTCTAAAATCTAAGTGGGGCTAAACGCAAATTGGAAGGAGAGCATCTCAAATTTCGCGTGGCCAGTTTGCTGCCCAGTGGTCTGCATATTGATTTCCCTAACTTCAATTAACCCCGGCATTCTCTCTCTCTCTTTCCCTCCCCCACCCAAGTCGCACGAGCTTCTCACTTTCACCCAACAAACAGCTAACAATGGCCTGTTTCCTTTATCATTGTTACTTTTTTGCATATCTATCTTTCATTGGTCTTTATCTCTCTACATCATCGTCTATATCTCTCGTTTCCCTTATCCCTAACCAGTCTGAAGAAGGGTCCCACTGAGTTACTCCAGCTTTTTGTATCTATTTTCGGTTTAAACCGGCATCTGCAGTTCCTTCCTACACATTTGTTGACTGACACTATCCATCTATATGTCCAAATGTATTTTAAACATTGTCATTTCTCCCTTCAATAGTTTCCTCTGGCAACTCATTCTAGACGCTGGCTACCCTCTGAGAAAATAGATTGCCACTGAGGATCATCTTAAATCTCTCTCCTCTCACTTTAAGCCCATCCTCTAGTTGTAGATTCCTTTACCCTAGGAAAAGACTAACCTAGGAAAAGACACTTTATCAGCACCCCTCAGTCTTGCACACCTCAATAAGGTCATGCCTCTTATGCTCCAACAGAAAAAGTCCTAGCTTATCCAACCTCTGCCTATAAATCAACCCGCAAGTCCGTGTCATCCCTGTGAATCTTTTCTACACCCGTTCCAATTTAATAACTTCCTTCCTACAGCTGGGTGACCAGAATGACATCGTGTGGTATCATGAATAACTTGTACAGCTGCATCATGATGTCTCAACTTTTTTTACTCAATATCCTTCCCATTGAAGATAAGCGTGCAAATGTCTTCTTCACCACACTGTCTACCTGACTCACCATTTCTCGGGAACCATGCACCTGCACTCCCAGATCTCTGTTCTGCCACACTCTCTGTGGCGCTGCCATTTATTGTGCAAGTCTTCCCTGGTTCAGCATACCAAAGTGCAACACCTCCACTTGTCAAAATTAAATTCCATTTGCCATTCCATGGCCTACCTTCCCAACTGATCGAGATCCTGTTGTAATATAGTGGCCAGTGAGGAATATCTTTCCTCACTGGCCAATATACCACAAATTTTGATCTCAACCGTGAGTTTACCAACAACATTAATGTCAATGGTAACTAACAATGTGAATGCTTTAAATGACTGTCATGTTATTATATATTGTATATTGCCATCTCCTGTATGCAGTCCAACTGATGACCGATTGCCACGAGTAAAGATGTGTCTACTTTGAGTTCCTTGTGTAAGTGAGTAAATGAGTAACAGAGGTCCTCCGCAGTAGAGACCAATTCTGCAGAGCAGCTAATATACTGCAATTATCAATCCACTAATGCTTTATGCATCATTAGCTGTGGTTCAAAAAGGCAGATAATTCCTCTATAACACACCATTTTTCCTTCCTCTTCCTTGAGAACGCTTGGAGTCTTGTTAGACCTTTCTCCCACACTTTCATGGCTAACCCGCAAATAAAACTAAATATTGAATTCCAGTGGTTTTCGGCTGTGGGGCCTCTGGAATTTAAAAAAAGCAATCTGCCTGAGATTATCCAGCATGGCTTCAAACCATACAGATTTATTCCCTTTACTCTCATGATCCTACTCCCTTTCCGACCTTCCCCTGCATATCCCATGTCCTTCCCCTCGGTTTCTGTCACCACAGATGCCATCTGACCTGTTGAGTGTTCCAGCATTTTCTGCCCAGAGTATTTAATTGTTTTGTCTTGTTTTGTATTAGGTAGTGAGGTGGTATTACATTAGAATTCCAGGTTAACATTTATTCTAGCTAAAGTGCCCACCATTTAACCTTTTAAAATGGCAAACACATAACCAGTTAAAACTTGGGTTGTATGTCAATCATTACTTTTCAAGAATCAAGAGTGTTTAATTATCATACCCACCAGAGATAGAACAATAAAATTCTTACCTGCTGAAACTTTACGGGATCATTTATCCAAATAATGCGTTTAAACTATTAACCACCTTTTTCAATTGCACTGAAGACTTTGCCTCTGTCAACTTAATAGAGTTCAAATTTGTTTCCAGCATCTGCAGTCTCTTGTGTTTCTATTTGCAACACTTTCTATTTGGGTTTCAGATTTCCAACGTCTGTAGCCTTCATTAATTCGCAGCCCCTACCAAACATCTAGTAAACTGCTTAGATCCTTTAATTCCCCGGTGAAAAAGCTCTTAGCCCTTCATTATTGCCACAGAAAGTGAACCCACCATGCTATACCTGCTATCTCTGCTCTTTCAAAGACTTTCAGACTGGAATCTGGGGATATCCATGAGTGAGTCTCTGAAGTAATCAGATTTCTATTTTCCACTTGCAAATTTAGCACAGTATTATTTAATTCTCTGTCATGATAACAAGTTGACTTTCAATACTTTCATCTTAACTTATACCGACAGTCTTGTCTGATGGATAAGTGAGGATACTCTGTAAAACATTATTGTCTGTGGTGTGGGGGATGATCTCCCTCACAGTAACATCTGAGAGACTCCAATTAAATTCAGAAGTGTGAACTCTTGACATTATTGCTCATTGCCAGCTGCAACATTTCACTTGATGGAAAAGATGCCCCCACTCCACTCCTGAAAAGATGTCATCAAAGTGAGATCAACAGCCATCTGGAATTGCTTGTTCCTGTTAAATGATTTATCCAACACTGCGATCATGTGTCAAACAAACTAAAATTTGCTTTTCAAAGAATGAACTGGCATGAATGGGTGACGTTTCGGGTCGAGACCCTTCTTCAGACTGGTTCAAAACAAAAGGATCCATTTGACATAAGTTACTGCAGATGCTGGTTTACAAAAAAAGATAAAGTGCTGGAGGAACTCGGCGGGTCAGGCAGCATCTCTGGAGAACATGTTTGGTGTCTGGACCCCTCTTTTTCCTCCACATTCCAAAGAAGTCTGGGTTGGCAGGTTAATCGCCTCAAGTGTGTTGGCGGCGATGCAAAAGTGGAATAAATAGAACTAGTGAACAGCTGATCAATGGGTGGCATGGACTTGGTGGGCTGAAAGAGCTATTTCTATGCTGTATCTTTCAATCGATGCTCAGTAATCGCAATAATCAAGTAATCATCTAACCTGGATTCCCAGGGTTTAAGCACCAGTTTGGGGAAAGAAAACGCTTTTTCTTTCTGTCAGCATTTGTGAATTACATAATTGATATTTAAAGCAATAAAAGATATCCTTATCAGAGGATCGTATTTAATTAATGTTAAAAAACATTTGGAGAGAAGTGTACAGGTGCAATTTCAACAATTTGTAGCATCGAACTCCAACCAGATAATGCATGAACATTCCATCCTGAGAAGAAAAATGGAGAGTAAAAATGAAAAAAAAAGCTGAAAGTTCAAATTGAGATCCTGTATCGTTGTTCTGCAAGCAGAATGAGGTAATCACAATGGCGTTATTAGAGGCACAGGAAGAACTGGATTCCTGCCCGCATGGTTAATCATATCCTGCAATATGAATGCATTCAACAATGCTTTTACAGGGAGATGTGATATCACGTGTTGGCCAGACGTCATGGCAAGCCCTGGACAGATAATATCAGGGACTTGTCTGGTTTTCCTTTTGTACTCGTGCAAAGGGGGATAGGATGGTGAGAGGGTCTGCCTAATGTGGGAGAGGAGAAAGGAATGGGAAAGTACAACAATCTAATTTGGACATTATGATTACTACACTGAGAGAAAATGGATCTTAGTTCTGGTGTTTGCAAAAGAACTGGAGAAACTCAGAAACATTTCCACTCTAGATATGGTATTATAGAACATATTAAATATGGAACGGCACAGCACACAAACAAGCCCAGTCCACAATGGTCTGTCGAACATGATCCATCTGCAATAGCCATGTTCAAATAATAGTTATGTTTCTTCATTATTTACACAGAGACAGGTTTGAAACCCAGCCTTTCTCCTGGAGACTTTAAATTCATTTAATTAAATGAAGATACTGTATTGAATGACGTTGAAGTTCAGAGAGTCCAGAGTATCCACACACACTGGATGTTAGCGGTAAGGGAGATAAATAATTCTGAAGACAAGCAGCGTCTTAACCTATGTAGGAAGGAACTGCAGATGCTGGTTTACACCAAAGATAGACAAAAAATGTTGGAGTACCTCAGCGGGACAGGCAGCATCACTGGATAGAAGGAATTGGTGGCATTACCAGTTGAGACCCTTCTTCAGACTCTTCAGGCTGAAGAAGGGTCTCGACCCAAAATGTCACCCATTCCTTCCATCCAGAGATGATGCCTGTCCATCTGAGTTACTCCAACATTTGGTGTCTATCTTCAGCGTCTTAACCTTTCTTGCAAAAACAATTGGATTATAAGAGTAAAGATATTTTATTACAGTTACCTTGGGCCCTGGCCATATCTCTGGCCCTATTCGTCATTGAAGCCAACTTTCCCAATATTCTGCCACTCCCCACATACCATCTCAATCCTCACTGGAAATTGGTCCCAGCTTCTACCTCGGTGAAGATTCCTACCGTGTTCCTTCCCAGGGGTGATCTGAAGACCCTTCCCTTTGTCCCCCCCCTCCCTCCTCCCCCCTCCCCCGAATACGCCAAGCCTATTGACCCTAGTGACACTTCTTCCATGCAGACAGGAAATGGGAGATGTGCAGAAGGATCAAAGGGGAGGAAGGTCAAACTATCACGGTTTTTCATTGAAGCTGCCAAGTTTCTTGTCTCAGTTCCTTGTCCATTCATCCTATTCACTTCTGCAATTGTAAAACATAGATGTCCTGGGAGTAACCAACAATGGCCACTCCTGCGATAGTGTTGTATACGTTCTCAGGAATGCCCCTGAGGGAGGAATGCACAGTGATTGAGATCATCCTGACGTCGATAGTGAATGAGGTGAGCCTGGGTAGGAGCTGCCCTGTTGAATTTCCAGAGAGAAATAAAACAAAAGATCGGAATTGTGTTTCACTCTATGTAAGAGCAGAATAATCACCTGAAAATTACAGTGGCAGTAAAAGCAGTTACTGTAAAGTGGAAACAAAATTGTCAGATGGAAGATTAGTTGAAATTATTGACAAACTGCAGAATATGTAGATCGTTTTGCAGTTTGAGTAACACCCACTGTGCTTTCAGCTGCACCACTGATTTCTGTTCACCTGCCACAGCTGAGGTGTGAGACTGAACGTGTTGGGCGAAGATTCTCCTGTTGCCTGATTCACTGATGCATTACAGAATGTCAAGAATTTCCTTTAAAGGAAAAACAGAGGGACAAGTTGGGGAGAGTGTGCATTTATCATTTTACATCTCTGAAATTTATGACTGCTTTATAATTTTGAAGTATGTTTGAGTTTGCTATGTAACAAAATTCAAAATCCTCCAACAAGCAGGAATATTGAGCTAGACGAGACTTGGTATCTGAAGACACAAGAAACTGCTGATGCTGGAATCTTGAACAGCAAGCAAAGTGCTGGTGTAACTCAGGTATTAACAAACTGCCCAAGTGGTAAGCTTACAACCCAGTGGTATGGACGTTGATTTCCCTAATTTCAAGTAACTCCCCCCTCCCCCATCATCGTCAGCCTACCAGTTTGGGTGGTCACAGTGGCGCAGCAGTAGAGTTGCTGCCTTAAATGAATGCAGCGCCGGAGACCCGGGTACGATCCCGACTATGGGTGCTGTCTGTAAGGGGTTTGTACGCTCTTCCCGTGATCTGCGTGGGTTTCCTCCGAGATCTTCGGTTTCTTCCCACACTCCAAAGACGTACAGGTTTGTAGGGTAATTGGCTTGATAAATGTATAAATTGTCCCTAATGGGTGTAGGATAGTGTTAATGTGCGGGAACGCTGGTCGGCGTGGACCCGGTGGGTCGAAGGGCCTGTTTCCGCGCTGTATCTCTTAACTAAACATAAATTGCACAGTTTGCTTCCTTGTGTCTCTTGTTATCACACCTTCCCCAGCCAACAATGGACCATCCTGAGGTCAACTGTGGACAGCCATGAGTTGTTATGGCCTTCTCTCATCTCTAGTTTATTCCAACCACCCCCCTCAACTTTCAGTCTAAAGAGAGGTTCTGACCTGAAAAGTCACCTGTTCTTTTTCTCCAGAGTAGGACCTGGTGACTCCTGACCCACTGAGTTACTCCAGCATTTTGTATCTATCTTTGGTATAAACCAGCATCTACTCCAACACCTCTAACAAGTCAAGTTTGGGATGTAGCAGAAGCTCTTTGCAGCTCCAAGTGCCTGAATTACATCTAACCCATAGGTGCTGCCTCAAAGATATCCAGAGATCTCAAAGCACAAATCAGACTGCCTCACTGCTCACTGGACAATCCACCCCAAGCTTTCACTGGAGTCCAACATTAACCTGATGTTTGCAGTGTGTTTCATTTTCCAATGTGAAAATAGCAACGTTCCTCCTGAGAGCAAGGATAGTTGTCACCACGCACTGCAACAAGGTGATACCCATCACTACCTGGAAATGTCTTCCTTTGCTGTGTCCGTTCTCATTTACAATGGTGGAAATGCCCCTATTACTGCAATGAAGGAGTTCCCTCTACAGGACAACAGTGAGCCAGAAAGTGCCTCCTCAGTGAGAAAAAGAATGATGAATATTGACTTCCTGAAATCCTCCGATAAAGAGAAGCCCCAATCCGTTTTATGGCACAGTTCTACACACCTGCTATCCATTACTGATCATCTCATTCCCTCAATGCACAAAGCCAGAATCAAGTGATCAAAATAGCCAAGCATATTTATCCACCTCAACAAAACCAAAATATAATTGACTAAATAATGACTGTTTTCAATGCCGCTTGTGTGCCCATCTAGTTCTCTACAGTGCCTCCTTTGTGCCAGCTGCCAACCTGCTGGCGAATGTTCTGTTGGAATGAAGGAGACAGCACGTGGCTGGGAAGTGTGACCATAAGCAGGTCAAGGATTAATGATCCAGCATTTGACTCTGCCATCTGGCCAACAAGTAACAGTGAGGACAGTGCTGAGAGCCAAAGTGTTGCCATATTTTCGATATATGGTTCGATATATGGTTCGATCCTGACTACGGGTGCTGCACTGTAAGGAGTTTGTACGTTCTCCCCGTGACCTGCGTGGGTTTTCTCCGAGATCTTCGGTTTCCTCCCACACTCCAAAGACGTACAGGTATGTAGGTTAATTGGCTGGGTAAATGTAAAAATTGTCCCTAGTGGGTGTAGGATAGTGTTAATGTACGGGGATCACTGGGCGGCACGGACTTGGAGGGCCGAAAAGGCCTGTTTCCGGCTGTATATATATGATATGATATGATATTTCACATACCTGGCAACATCTTCCGAGATTCGTGTCCTCCAGAAATAATGGCTGACCAGCTGAGTTGCTCCAGCACTTTGTGTATTTTTGTTGTAAACCCACATCTGCGGTTCCTTGCGTCTACAATATCTTACAAAATTCCTGATCACTGGTTCCCCCTTCTCAAAAGGATCGAGCGCGAGGTCAAGCTGAGGCACGCCTACATTTGTTTCCCCTAACCCACCCATCCGCTACCATATTGCAGCAGTTTTCAATTTAATGTGGCCTCCTCTTGCAAGAAAGATGGACAAGTATAATTGAGCACATCACAATGTCTAGATGTGGTACGCCCAGCTTGATTGAACAGTTAGAGGCATGTAAAAATTGAGGGATGCATGTGCATGTTGGTGTCTTTTCCTACTTATTCATCTTTGCAATGTGGGTGTTGGCGAGGCCAGTGTTTTTTGCCGCTGAGGAGATGGCAATGAGTTATATTCTAGAATCATTGTAGCACTGTGTTGGTGGCACTCACACAGTGGGGTTGGGAAGGGAGTCTCATGATTCAGATCTTGAATTCATGAAGGAATAGAGACGCATTACCAAGTCAGGATGGTGTGCAACATTAAGGGAAGCACTCAGAAGGTGGTGTTCTCTTACGCCTTCTACAAAGTCCTCACTGGTGGCAAAGATGAGGTTCTGGGAGGTGTTGTTACTCCAACACTTTGCCTTTTATGAAAGCCAGCATCTAAAGTTCTTGTGTTAACATTAGGATGGAACTTTCATCATTAAAAGTGGTGGGTGTAAATGTCACCTGATAATCAGGAGTGAGTCACGGGTGGATTAAATTATTATGAAGGGGAAACCTAATGCCTGCACAACATTGGATACATCCGGTTGAACCAGGTGTAGCTTCAAAGTCAGAGGAATAACGAACTCTGCAGAAGGAGATGGGTGACCATTTTATTTATATCAGCTGTCTACTTCAGACGTTATCATCAGTTTGAATTTTGGCAGTGACATGATTTTATAGACAAGATAAGCACTGGCATGTCAAACTGAAACCTCTAAAATATTAAAAACTAGGCTTTCAAATGTTTAGAATTTTTAATATCACAAAATCTACATACTAAAACTCTTGTTTGTTTGTTTGTTCCTGAACTACAGCCAAAACAGTACACAATAGCGCAATGATTTTAGGCCCACCTTACTCACCATCGTCCCTTTGATGCTAATGGAAGAAGTTTCATTCAAATTGGTGTTATATTTTTTAAGTTATTCACATTTTAAAGTTTAAGTCTATCTCTGAGGGAGGGGAGGAGGGAGGGAGGGGGTGGTGGAGGGAGGGAGGAGGGAGGATTAGGGGGGTTGAGGGGGATGAGTGGGGGGGAAGGGGAGGGGGATAGGGGAGGGGATGAGGGAGAGGGAGGAGGGGAGGAGGGAGGGGGAGGGGAGGAGGGAGGGGGAAGGGGGGTGGGGGGAGAGGGGAGAGGGTGCTGCACCAAAGCAGGAGAGGTTTGGGCCCTTGGTCTAGTTATTACTAAAGTTCAAAAAGTAAAATGTATTAATTATATTAGGCAGTCAGGCAATGAGACGGTTTATATGACAAGCCGCCATAGACACCTTGAGCAAGACGTGATATGTGTGTGGCTCCTTTTTGTCCACAGAAACAACATTAGAGTTGGGTAGAGAATTGGGATGACTGCTATCTATCAATTCTCCTGGAAGCAACATTAATTTACTTAAGGCTGTTAATTTAGCGAGTAAAATGAACAGATTTTTGGAAAGTAGCTGCTGAATCATTTTTGCCAGAAGCACAGCAAATGAGAGATAGTTGCACACAACTTATATACTTGAATCTAATCTTAGTGTAAGAAAATAACTGCAGATGCTGGTACAAATCGAAGGTATTTATTCACAAAATGCTGGAGTAACTCAGCAGGTCAGGCAGCATCTCAGGAGAGAAGTCTGAAGAAGGGTCTTGACCCGAAACGTCGCCCATTCCTTCTCTCCTGAGATGCTGCCTGACCTACTGAGTTACTCCAGCATTTTGTGAATGAATCTAATCTTAGGTCAGTTAATGCTCAATGCAATATGTGCACCTGACTTGATTCACAGCAGAAATGCCCATTCGTAGAAAGGCATTGTTGCTGAGTGCAGCCTTGATTTTAATGGCTGTTGACTGGCTATCAGGAGCTGGGATCCTTGCAACAAAAGGAGACAAGGTAGTTTCAGTGCTTTCCTAGTGTTGCCTGCAGGCCATGGGGATCAGAGTCTCAACAAACTCTGCTCCTCCTCAACAAATAACCTCCACCCAATTCTCTTCTTGTTTCATTTCCCACCAGCCAATGGATCCCACAGCCCTCCTCCACCCTCTCGTCTCTTTTCCTCCACAGTTCTACTCACTAGACCTCTCTCATTGTATCTATGTCCACATGTTAACTCTGCCCTATGATCATTGTCCAAGTTTCTCATTGTGGTATTTCTCCTCAACATTCTCCATGATCTATTTCGAACATCACCCAGTTACCATATTTCTCTCCTTGCTATCAACCTTCCACCAACCATCTCCGCTGAATACTCTGCCCTCTGACTCTGACAATCACTTCACCTATTGATCAATTAACCTATTGATTGCCCTCGCCACTCAGTTGATCTATCAATCACTCCCCTGATTACGTTTGCTGATTAACTTTTGCCAATTGATGCTCTCACCGGTTGCAACCCTGACCCATCCAAACACCATCTTAGTTCATAGGTTATCGGAGCAGAATTAGGCCATTGAGCTCATAGGTCTACACCGTTCAATCATGGCTGTTCTGTCTTTCCCTCTCAACCCCATTCTCCTGTCTTCTCCCCTTAACCCCTGACACTGTACTAATCAAGAATCTATCAATCTCTGCATTAAAAACATCCATTACCTTGGCTTCCAAACCTTCTGTGGAGTTTCACAGATTCATGGACTCTGACTAAAGAAATTCCTGCTGCTGTCTGCAGATCGATAACACCCGTGCCAATCTCTAATACAGCTCGTAATTCCTCGTGCAATCATCACCCTCTCAGTGTAATGACTCGGGAAATCGTGGACGCATTGGTGATCATTTTCCAATGTTCTATAGAGTCTGGATTAGTCCCTGTGGATTGGAGGGTAGCTAATGTTATCCCACTTTTCAAGAATGGAGCGAGAGAGAGAAAGCAGGGAATTATAGACCAGTTAGTCTGAAATCAGTGGTGGGGAAGATGCCGGAGTCGATTATCAAATATGTAATAGCGGAGCATTTGGATAGCAGTAACAGGATCGGTCCAAATCAGCATGGATTTACGAAGGGGAAATCATGCTTGACAAATCTTCTGGAATTCTTTGAGGATATAACAAGAAAAATGGACACGGGAGACGGCAGTGGATGTGGTGTACCTGGACTTTCAGAAAGCCTTTGATAACGTCCCACACAGGAGATTAGTGTGCAAAATTAGAGCACATGTATTGGGGGTAGGATATTGACATGGATACAAAATTGGTTGGCAGACAGGAAACAAAGAGTAGAGATTAACGGGTCCGTTTCAGAATGGCAGGCAGTGAATAATGGGGTGCCGCAAGGCTCGGTGCTGGGACCGGTGCTATTTACAGTATACATTCATGATTTAGATGAAGGAATTAAAAGTAACATTAGCAAATTTGCAGATGACACAAAGCTGGGTGGCAGTGTGAACTGTGAGGAGGATGCTATGAGGATGCAGGGTGACTTGGACAGGTTGGGTGAGTGCGCAGATGCATGGCAGATGCAGTATAATGCGGATAAATGTGAGGTTATCCACTTTAGTGGCAAGAACGGGAAGGTAGATTATTATCTGAATGGTGTCAGGTTAGGAAAATGGGAAGTACAAGGAGACCTGGAGGTCCTAGTACATCAGTCACTGAAAGTAATCATGCAGGTACAACAGGCAGTGAAGAAAGCTAATGGCATGTTGGTCTTCATAACGAGAGGAATTGAGGAGAGGAGCAAAGAGGTCCTTCTGCAGTTGCAGGGCCTGGTGAGACCACACCTGGAGTATTGTGTGCATTCTTGCTATCGAGGGAGTGCAGCGTGGATTCACGAGGTTAATTCCCGGGACTGTCACATGATGAACAAATGGAGCGACTGGGCTTGTATTCACTGGAATTTAGAAGGATGAGAGGGGATCTTATAGAAACATAAAATTATTAAGTGTTTGGACACGCTAGATGCAGGAAACATGTTCCTGATGTTGGGAGGAGTCCAGAACCAGGGGCCACAGTTTAAGAATAAGGGGTAGGCCATTTAGAACTGAGATGAGGAAAATCTTTTTCACACAGAGAGTTGTGAATTTGTGGAATTCTCTGCCTCAGAAGGCAGTGGAGGCCGATTCACTGGGTGCATTCAAAAGAGAGTTAGATAGAGCTCTTAGGGCTAGCGGAATCAAGGAGTATGGGGAAAAGGCAGGAATGGGGTACTGATTGTAGATGATCAGCCATGATCACATTGAATGGCGGTGCAGGCTCAAAGGGTCGAATGGCCTACTCCTGCACCTATTGTCTATGTATCTATGCATTTATGCATCTATGTAATAGGTGGGCGATTGATTGTTCCTGGATTCCTGGAACGTTGCTTTCCCCTTTCCCCAGTGCACCAAACACTGTTGCTGATGGATGGGGTTGGAAACTAGTGTGTTCCAATGAATGAGAGAAGTTGTTATTTGAATGAAGACAGTCGTCGCCAATGTCCTGGGAAGTTTGGCATTAGAGCTCTTTTCTCACCACCACTGTTATCCATAACCACAGCGCAGAGGCTACCTTATCTGACTGACAACCAAATACCTGGACAGTTAGAGTATTAGAATATTGCATTTAGAGTATTGTGTTCAGCTCTGAGCACCATGTTATAGGAAAGATGTTGTCAAGCTGGAAAGATTTGAGGATGTTGCCAGCACTAGATGGTCCAGAGAGGTTGAGCAGGCTGGGACTCTATTCCTTGGAGCACAGGAGGATGAGGGTTGATCTAATACAGGTGTATAAAATCATGAGGGGAATAGATCGGGCGGAGTAGGTGAATCAAGGACCAGAGGACATAGGTTTAAGGTGAAGGAGAAAAGATTTAATAGGAATCTGAGGGGTAACGTTTTTACACAAAGGGTGGTGGGTGTATGAAACAAGCTGCCAGTGGAGGAAGTTGAGGCAGGGACTATCCCAACATTTAAAAAACAGTTAGACAAGTGCATGGATAGGACAGGTTTGGAGGGATATGGACCAAGCACGGGCAGGTGGGACTAATGTAGCTGGGACAGTTGGGCCGAAGGGCCTGTTTCCACACTGTATCACTCTATGACTCTATGACCTGGTCAGTTGGGAAGGGGATGCAAGTGAGAATCTTACTATAGGAGCTAGAGAGTTTTAATTCAAATACTTCAAGGTCTGGGAAACTACATATTACCAGTATATCATATAAACATGTCTGCTCACAAAGGGAAGGTAATGTGAATGCAGACCCTGTAGGAATGTGGTTACTTTTTAACTGTTCTTTAAACAGCTATCAATCCCCCTCAAAATATTATACCTTTCAGCATGCTCTGTTTAAACTGCTCAATCCTTCCCCATAACTCTTTCGTTCCAGCAATCAAGCTGATGACCTTTCCCTGAACTACCTTAAGTCAAGTATAATGTAAGGAGATCAATATTCCATGCAACACTCCAGCCTGGTCTCACCAATGTCCGACATAGCACAACTTCCTGACTTTAAAAAAATTAATCCACTGCAATATACACCGATCAGCCAAGACATTATGACCTGATGAACCAAAACATTATGACCACCTGCCTAATATGCTGTTGGTCCTCCATGAGCAGCCCCATATGCGGCAGGGTGCGATGCACTGTGTATTGTGACATATTCCTCCCGTGACCACCATTAACATTTTCTGTGACTTGTGCCGTAGTAGACCTTCTGTCAGTTCGGACCAGACGGGATAGCCTTTGTTGCCCTCGTGCATCAATGAGCCTTGGGTGCCCTGTCACCGGTTTGTGGTTTGTCCCTCCTCGGACCACTGTCGGTAGGTACTCACCACTGCTGACCGGGAGCACCCCACAAGCCTTGCCATTTCAAAGATGCTCTGACCCAGTCGTCTGGCCATAACAATTTGGCCCTTGTCAAAGTTGCTCAGGTCTTTATTCCTGCCCATTTCTCCTGCATCTAACACATCAACTTCAAGAACTGACTGTTCACTTGCTGCCTAATATATCCCACTTCTTGACAGGTGCCATTGTAACAAGATAATCAATGTTATTCACTTCGCCTGTCAATGGTCATAATGTTTTGGCTGATTGGTGTAGACAATAGACCATTTGCTCTTCTAATTTCCTGCTATATCTGCAAGCAAATTTTGTATAATGTACCGGTACCTCTGTGCAACAGCATTTTTTAAGTCTTATTCCAGTTAAGCATTTCCTTGCACCAGAGTGGACAATCTTGCTCTTCCCCGTCGCATATTCCATTGACTAAATTCTTGTCTTCGCACTTAATTTAATCAATATAACTTTGCTGATTCTTTGTATCCTGCTCATAATTAGATTTCTCATCTATATTTTGACATTTGGCACCTTCACCTGAGATATCATTGTGAATTCTGAAGAAAGGTTCAAACTTGAAATTCCTGCTTTCTGTCTTCCTCTTTTCTTGATTCAGTGCATTATATTTGTAGTTTTCCAATCCGTTGAAGCATGTCCAGAGCATGGGATCGCAGCCACTCCACCACCACCATTCAGCTGTTTCTTTCTAAAGTCCTGGGAAGTAGGACCTTGGTTTCACAGATTTGGCAATCTTTGGTCCTATTAGTCTGTCTCTAACATGCTTTCTAAAGTTAATTACTTTAGGTTCTTCCCTTCTTCTGATTTTAGAAATATTACTTGGATGCTTTTAAGTGTCCTCTACCATGCGATATAATATTTATTCAATATAAATAATATTTATTCAATATGAATATTTATTCAAAGCCTATCCCATTGCTTTGTTTTCATTATTAGATCCCGTCTCGCCCTCTGAGGCCTACATTTATCTTCAACTTTCCTTTTCATACCTTTCTATTTCATATCTTCACTGATTTAATATTCTTGCTAGTTTATCGTCACAATGTAGGTTCTCCTTTTTATTATCTCCCGAGTTTCCTGATTGATTAACTACATTCTATTTGAGGTTAGAGGACATGAAGAAAAGATTCTGATGATGATTCATTTTATAAAGTTTGCAAACAGTAGTTTAGAACTGAAGACTATTGTCACAAATGAGGCCTCATCTTTTCCATGTTGTGTCGTACACCTCTACTGAACATGGGATAGAGGAGGTGTAAGAAAATAACTGTAGATGCTGGTACAAATCGAAGGTATTTATTTCACAAAATGCTGGAGTAACTCAGCAGGTCAGGCAGCATCTCAGGAGAGAAGGAATGGGTGACGTTTTGGGTCGAGACCCGAAACGTCACCCATTCCTTCTCTCCTGAGATGCTGCCTGACCTGCTGAGTTACTCCAGCATAATGGTATAGAGGAGGCCTCATTTAGCTTTGGATGGTATAGATGAACCCATGTTACATTACAATCCACTTAGTATTGGCTTATTATTGTCACATGTACCGTGATATAGTTTAAAAACTGTGCAATCTGGTCAGATCATACCCGACACGACAAGTACAATCAAGCCATGCACAAGTACAGCAGGCAGTGCAAAGGCTTCTCCGTGGATTGTCACCTTGTGGTGGTCGAGAAACTCGTGTGGTCCTGAGATCCTGAGAGCGATGCCGCCTGGAGCTACGCTCCTGGTAGGGTCACCCATGGCGGTAAGGTCGAGGGGGAGGTCCCTGACAAAGAGCGTTCCAACCAAGACCTCAATGGTGGAACAGGCGGAGGATGATGACTGACTTTAGTGGAGCGTCACAACGGCTAGGAAAGCGGATGAAGGCTGCAGCAGAAAAGGGTCCCCGGTCGTCTTGGACTCCACGCCACTGGATCCTGATCCAGATCTGTCAAGGACCGTGTGGCGGCTGTCTATGTACCAGTCTCCCCACGTTAAACAAAGTCACGCACAGGCATCCTCAGTAGAGGACAGTCATACTCGCTTCGAGTCACCGCCAATGATGAGTGCAAAGGGAAAATACCAGAGTGAAGAATAGTGTTGCAGCCTTACTGTATATCATTACAGCTACAGAGAAAGTGCAGAGGGTGCAATGAGATAGGTTGGAAAATAGAGACCACACCCTAATATTCTCAGAACTGTTCAGTAGTGCGATAATAACAGGGAAGAAGCTGTTCCTTAATCTGCTGGAAAGTGCTTTCAAACTTTCATATCTTCCACCCAATGGGAGGGAGGAGAAGAGAGGTGACGGTTGAAAATTACCAGGAGATTATAATTCCCTTTTAAAAGAAATCTAGCTTACTCTGAAAATGTTGAGTCAACATTGGACATGATTGCAAAGGTGGTTTTGTGGCTCTTTCTTGAAAAATTAAGAAATGCTGCATTTGCTGTTTTATTAATTGAAGGTCACTTGCCAAACACTGCCAAAAAACAACGTTGCATGAATTTGCTTTTATGCTGACACTCCCTCTGGGTTCAGTGTGATGTTGCACCAAAATCCACTTGCTCAAAGTAGTGGGTGTTACCACTCTCTGTATCCCACTCACAACCAGCTAGCTCACAATCAACAGATGATTGTGGAATGGTCTCGGCTCTTTGTTTCTTGATTAGTACAGGTGTCAGAGGTTATGGGGAGAAGGCAGGAGAATGGGGTTAGGAGGGAGAGACAGATCAGCCATGGCAGAGTAGACTTGATGGGCTGAATGGCCTAATTCTGCTCTCATCGCTTATGAACTTTGTCTGTGCATTGGTTAAAGTACATCCACCAATGTCTACTCATCTGGAATCTCTGACAAACTGGAAGGACCCGTTCAATTGATTTTAACAAGAAGTTTACACTTTCACTTCTAGCATCAGAATTACAAGTGTAGGAAGGAACTGCAGATGCTGGTTTAAACCAAAGAAAGACACAAAATGCTGGAATAACTCAGCGGGGCAGGCAGCATCTCTGGATAGAAGGAATGGGTGACGTTTCGAGTTGAGACCCTTCTTGGGACTCTTCAGGGTCTGAGGAAGGGTCTTGACCTGAAACATCACCCATTCCTTCTATCCAGAGATGCTGCCTGTCCCACTGAGTTACTCCAGCATTTTGTGTCTATCAGAGCTGCAGGTGCTGACTATGTCATAGTACTGAAGTGGAGTTCTACTTGAAACACCTCTACTCATGGGCAGTGTATTATGATGGAAGGATCGTCTTTCTTATCATCCTTTACACCACCATAATGGCCATTGCTGGTTGTGACATAAACCTGATTGTACTGGATGATCTGTAACTAGGGTTACAATGTCTCGTAAAGATTGTGGAAGTTCTTGGTTCCAAAACGCCATTCTAACTATTTCTTCTTAATTTGTGCATTTTTACACTTTGTTCCTAGAGTAGATACGAACAGGTACAGACGCTTGAAAGCACACACCACCAGATCCAGGAATGGTTTCTTCCCCTCTGTTATTGATCTTCTGACCTGTCCTTCCATAACCCAGGGCACTGCCCAATTACTGGCGGGTTGCATCACAGATTGGTTTGGGAACAGCTCTGTCCAAGACCGCAAGAAATTGCAGAGTTGTAGATGTAGTCCAGTCCATCACACAGACCAGACCCCTCACCATTGACTCCATCCACACTGCCTCTGAGAGGCAACCAACATAATCAAAGACTGCCTCACCCACTCCAGTCATTCCTTCTCCCTGCTCCCGTCCAGCAGAAAGTACAGAAGCATGAAAGCGCGCACCACCAGACTCAGGAACAGCTTCTTCCCCTGTTATTTGGCTTCTGAACTGTCCTTCCATAAGCTAGGGTACTGTTCGATTCACCTCTACCCCATTGATCACATTCTGACATGACCAAACTGGGTATCGGTGAGCAGCTTTTTGGTGAGTAAATGCCATTTGGCAGCAATGTTGACAACACTATACATCACTGTGCTAATGATAAAGAAGAACTGATTGGGCGGTCATCAACTAGATTGGATTCATCCTGCGTTTATTTGAACAGACTGACTAAGGAACTGATGCTCTACCGTGCTGAAAACTATATTCTGCATTTTGTATCTTCCCCTTTGCTCTTTCTGTTGGACATGCATTTAAACTGATGGTATAGCATAACTGATCTGCTTGGATAGTGTGCAAAACAAGGCTTTTCACTGTACCTCAGTGCACATAGAAACATAGAAAATAGGTGCAGGAGTAGGCCATTCAGCCCTTCGAGCCTGCACCGCCATTCAATATGATCATGGCTGATCATCCAGCTCAGTATCCCGTACCTGCCTTCTCTCCATACCCCCTGATCCCCTTAGCCACAAGGGCCACATCTAACTCCCTCTTAAATATAGCCAATGAACTGGCCTCAACTACCTTCTGTGGCAGAGAATTCCACAGACTCACCACTCTCTGTGTGAAGAAATGTTTTCTCATTTCGGTCCTAAAAGACTTCCCCCTTATCCTTAAACTGTGACCCCTGGTTCTGGACTCCCCCAACATCGGGAACAATCTTCCCGCATCTAGCCTCTCCAACCCCTTAAGAATTTTATATGTTTCTATAAGATCCCCCCTCAGTCTTCTAAATTCCAGCGAGTACAAGCCTAGTCTATCCAGTCTTTCTTCATATGAAAGTCCCGCCATCCCAGGGATCAATCTGGTGAACCTTCTCTGTACTCCCTCTAAGGCAAGAACGTCTTTCCTCAGATTAGGAGACCAAAACTGCACACAATACTCCAGGTGCGGTCTCACCAATAATGCACATGACAATAAACCTATACCTGAGTGAAAGCAATGAGTTTCGTTCATGCAGCTTATTACTGTACCTGTCACTAACAGGACACATCACGTTGGAATTTCAAACTTACAAGAAAATAGGAGCAGGTGTAGGCCACCTGGCCCCTCATGTCTCCCCTGCCATTGCACATGACCATGACAGATCGGCCTCAGGCTTCTTCCGAGTTTATAGTTTAAAATTCTGTCTACAGTTCTAGTTATTCAACATGACCGAACACTGGTTCCAACTCAATTCAGGTGATGCCATTACAGACGGAACTAATGACTCTTTCTCCAGTATTAGTGCCAGTGACCCCTGGACTAAAAGATATTTTACAATGAACACATGTTGAAGTGTCTGATTTTATTTACACTGTGCCAAATTGCACATGCCTTGGTGGTAATCTAGAGATTATCTGGCTATTGACTTTCCACAACAGAATCTTTAGGACGGCACAGTAGCGCAGCTGGTCGAGCTGCCACCTCACAGCACCAGAGACCCAGTTTTAATCCTGATGTCAGGTGCTGTCTGTGAGGAGTTTGCACATTCTCTGCTGTTGCTGTGCGGGTTTCCCCCTACATTCTAAAGACAGCAGGTTTGCAGGTTAATTGCCATCTGTAAATTATCCCTAGTGTGCAGGGATTGTATGTCAAAGTGGGATAGAATAGAACTAGTGTGAATGGTCGATCGGTGCTCAGCATGGACTTGATGGGCCAAAGGGCACGATTCCATGCTGTATCATTAAACTCTAAACCTCTTTCTCAGTCCTCCCTTCGTCACTGATGTGTGCCCACACTGACAGAATTTCAGTGCAAGGGTGAGGCAGGAAATTGTGGCCCAAATTAACCCAGTAACCCTGACAAAACAATGGGCAGAGAAACATTCAGTCTCAGCACAAACAGAGGAAGTATGGCTAGTGCTCAATTACCACTGAGTAGTGTGTACAGGGTTGCCAACTGTCCTGTATTAGCCGGGACATCCCGTATTTTGGGCTAAATTGGTTTGTCCTGTATTAAGCCCGGACAGTGCTGTAGACCCGGACACTGTAGGCCCGGACACTGCATGCCTGGGCACTGTAGCCCGGGGGCCGCAGCCGTCCCGGATAGTCTAGGCCCGGGTGCCGCCTAATTGAGGTTGCATAGCAACCCGCCTCCCGGCCCGGGCAGCCGCCATTGGTGGAGCAGGAGCACGTGGCCACTGACTGGGTGAGGTCACGTGGGGCGCGCGGGGCGGTGACATCACCTTGTCCCTTATCTCACCAAACTTGCCCACATAAAAATCTAAATAACACCTTTGCAACCAGCACCTACGTGAGCGAAACCTGCATGAGATAGCCCAGCTATTGGCGATTGTGCAGTAGAAAACAGAAAAAGCAGAATTTGGGAGTGAGGAAGTTGGCAACCCTAAGTGTGTCGGAGCCAAACTGTCCAAGTATGGGCAACTTTGCTGTGAGCAGGGACATCTGGTAGCCAGGTGTCTAATAGAAATAATAGTTAAATGATGGATGTGAACTTCTGATGATTCCTGTGTAAACCAAACTTACATTTACTAAAATGGGTCCTTTAAGAACAATAAACAGTTATATTTTCAACCCTCTCACAGTTACATTAGCAACTCTGCAGCTATGTGCTTAAGATATAAACTTACAGTTGCAGTTTGTCTTTGGTCTTGAAGGAATGACTAGTCTAAACACTGGCACTTTGGGCTAATTTGACTTTGTTTTAAACGCTATTTATCTCTAAAACACAGATGTGATGGTAATTCTAGTTCTCAAACAGATTAAGTGTTGTTGACAGCATTTGCTGTACTCTAACCCCCTTCAGATAACATAGAGTTCTAATTCAATAAGCCAGGGTATGACATTAGTGGCAACGAGGCATTTCGAATGAGAAAGTGATTGAGAACTGCATTCCATTGAGTGCATATTTGAAGGGGCTGTCGGAACAGATTGTTTCAGCCAAAACACCAGCCTCTCACCCAGACTGATTACAAGTTCAGGCAGACATAACAAGAACCTGTGGCACAGTCTCCCAAATGGAATCTCTACTGAAAGATATTGTGCAGCAACTGAAAATTAACTCCGATAAGAAGCATCAAGCTGTCGGGAGATTGTAAAAGATCTTACGGCACCAGATATAGAGGGGCAGGAACCTAGTCCAAGTTTATTAACAGAACATTACAGAAGATAATGTCCCTCTCTTCCCCTCCTCCTTCCCAGATCTCCCTCTATCTTCCTGTCTCCACCTATATCCTTCCTTTGTCCCGCCCCCCTGACATCAGTCTGAAGAAGGGTCTCGACCCGAAACGTCACCCATTCCTTCTCTCCTGAGATGCTGCCTGACCTGCTGAGTTACTCCAGCATTTTGTGAATAAATACCTTCGATTTGTACCAGCATCTGCAGTTATTTTCTTATAGAAGATAATGTGGTCACTTATTTCAATGTTATTTGTGCAATCCTGTTGTGATAGTCTGGTCACTTATTTCAATACCATCTGTGGGATTTAGCTGTGCACAGCACTGGCTAAATTGCCACATTGATGACACTTCATTGGGATAAAATAACCAATGAGTAATGGAATGTGGATTTTTATGTCAGTTGAATGTAAAGTGGACAGTGGTACGTGTACAGTTTTGATCAACTTGGCCTGGGTGACTTCAGCTTCAACAACACTCAAGCAGCCCAACACGGTCAACACAACGGAAGACAGAGCAAGCCCATCCTCCAGCATAAATGTCCCTTAAATGTGTATATTTTAATGCTAGGAGCATTGTAAGAAAGGTGGATGAGCTTAGAGCCTGGATTGACATCTGGAAGTATGATGTTGTGGCGATCAGTGAAACATGGTTGCAGGAGGGTTGCGATTGGCAATTAAATATTCCAGGATTTCATTGTTTCAGATGTGATAGAATCGGAGGGGCAAGAGGTGGGGGTGTTGCATTGCTTGTCAGGGAGGATATCACAGCAGTGCTTTGGCAGGACAGACTAGAAGGCTCGATTAGGGAGGCTGTTTGGGTGGAACTCAGAAATGAGAAAGGTTTAGCAACACTTATAGGGGTGTATTATAGACCGCCAAATAGGGAACGAGAATTGGAAGAGCAAATATGTAAGGAGATAGCAGATATTAGTAGTAAGCACAGAGTGGTGATTGTGGGTGATTTCAATTTTCCGTATATAGACTGGGAATCGCATTCTGTTAAAGGGCTGGATGGTTTGAAGTTTGTAAAATGTGTGCAGGATAGTTTTTTGCAGCAATACGTAGAGGTGCCTACCAGAGAAGTCAAGTCAAGTCAAGTCAATTTTATTTGTATAGCACATTTAAAAACAACCCACGTTGACCAAAGTGCTGTACATTTGATTAGGTTCCAATAGAAAAAAAAATGAAAACATACAGTAGCACGCAAACAGTTCACAGCGCCTCCTCAATGAGCCTCAAATGCTAGGGAGTAGAAATATGTTTTGAGCCTGGACTTAAAGGAGTCGATGGAGGGGGCAGTTCTGATCGGGAGAGGGATGCTGTTCCACAGTCTAGGAGCTGCAACCGCAAAAGCGCGGTCACCCCTGAGTTTAAGCCTAGACCGCGGGATAGTGAATAGCCCCAAGTCGGCCGATCTGAGGGACCTGGAGTTAGAGAGGGGGGTTAGAAGATTTTTGATGTAGGGGGGGGAGTGTCCATTTAGGGCTTTATACGTGAATAGGAGGAGCTTGAAGTTGATTCTGTACCGTACAGGGAGCCAGTGGAGAGAGGCCAGAATCGGGGTGATGTGGTCCCTTTTACGGGTACCCGTCAGGAGTCTCGCTGCGGCGTTTTGGACCAGTTGCAGGCGGGACAGGGAAGATTGGCTGATCCCAGTGTATAGGGAGTTGCAGTAGTCTAGGCGGGAGGAAATGAAAGCGTGAATGATTTTTTCTGTGTCGTCGAATTTGAGGAAAGGTTTGATTTTAGCTATGGTTCGAAGTTGGAAGAAGCTGGCTTTTACCACAGCGTTGACTTGCTTATCAAATTTTAATGCAGAGTCAAATATCATGCCGAGGTTTTTGACATGCGGTTTGACTAGGCAGGATAGGCTTCCAAGACTGCCTGTTATCAATTTGATGGAGTCGGGGGGGCCGAATAGGATGACCTCAGACTTGCTCTCATTTAATTGGAGGAAGTTCTGTGCCATCCAACATTTTATGTCCTCAAGGCAGTGTGAGAGGCTGTTTAAATTTGACTGGTTGTTGGGTTTCAGGGGGAGGTAAAGCTGAGTGTCATCGGCATAGCAGTGGAAAGAAATGCCGTGCCTTTGAATGATTTGGCCAAGGGGGAGCATGTATAGAGAGAAGAGAATGGGGCCTAGGATGGAGCCTTGTGGAACTCCGCAGGAGAGGCTAGCTGGAGCAGAGGAATAACTGCCTATGTTGATGGCGAAACTCCTATCTTTGAGGTACGAAGCGAACCAGCTCAGGGCAGTGCCATCAATGCCAACCGCGTACCGGAGACGGTCAATAAGGATGGTGTGGTCCACTGTATCGAATGCTGCGCTGAGGTCGAGAAGGAGCAGGATTGCACAGTCGCCGGTGTCGATGGCGAGAAGCAGGTCGTTGTGTACCTTCAACAAGGCAGACTCTGTGCTGTGGTGGGCTCTGAAACCTGACTGGAAACTTTCCAGGATGGTGTTTTGGTGCAGGTAGGGCACTAATTGGTTAAGGATAGCCTTTTCAAGGACTTTTGACAGGAATGGCAGTTTGGAAATGGGTCTGTAGTTGCTAGGCAAGGTGGGGTCTAGGTTAGGTTTTTTCAGTAGGGGCTGGACCACCGCGTGCTTGAAACTGGTTGGAACAGTGCCAGTGGCCAGAGAACTGTTGATAATAGAGAAGGGGCAGTGTTGGACCTCCTGTTAGGAAATGAGATGGGTCAGGTGACGGAGGTATGTGTTGAGGAGCACTTTGGGTCTCGTGATCACAATGCCATTAGTTTTAATATCATTATGGAGAAGGTCAAATCTGGACCAAGGGTTGAGATTTTGGATTGGAGAAAGGCTAATTTTGAGGAGATGAGAAAGGATTTAAAAGGAGTGAAATGGAATTTTTTGTTTTATGAAAAGGATATAATAGAGAAATTGAGGATATTTAAAGGTGAAATTTTGAGAGTACAGAGTCTTTATGTCCCTGTTCGGTGGAAAGGAAAGAATAATAATTTGAAAGAGCCGTGGTTTTCCAGGGAAATTGGACACTTGGTTCGGAAAAAGAGGGAGATATACAATAAATATAAGCGGCAGGGAGTAAATGAGGTTCTTGAGGAATATAAAGAATGTAAAAGGAATCTTAAGAAGGAAATTAGAAAAGCGAAAAAAAGATATGAGGCTGCTTTGGCAAGTAATGTAAAAGTAAACCCCAAGGGGTTCTACAGATATGTCAATAGCAAAAGGATAGTGAGGGATAAAATTGGTCCATTAGAGAGTCAGAGTGGTCAGCTATGTGCTGAGCCGGAAGAAATGGGGGCGATATTAAACAATTTATTTTCTTCGGTATTTACCGAGGAGAAGGATATTGAATTATGTGAGATAAGCGAAACAAGTAGAGTAGTGATGGAAATTAGGAGGATTAAAGAAAAGGAGGTACGGACACTTTTGAAAAATATAAAAGTGGATAAGTCTCCAGGTCCTGATAGGATATTCCCTAGGACATTGAGGGAAGTTAGTGCAGAAATAGCAGGGGCTATGACGGAAATATTTCAAACGTCATTTGAAACGGGGATGGTGCCGGAAGATTGGCGCATTGCGCATGTTGTGCCCTTGTTTAAAAAAGGTTCTAAAAGTAAACCTAGCAATTATAGACCTATTAGTTTGACGTCTGTGGTGGGAAAATTAATGGAAAAGATACTTAGGGACAATATGTATAATTATTTGGATAATCAAGGCCTGATTAGAAACAGTCAACATGGATTTGTGCCTGGAAGGTCATGTTTGACTAATCTTCTTGAATTTTTTGAAGAGGTTACCAGGGAAATTGATAAGGGCAAGGCTGTGGATGTTGTCTATATGGACTTCAGTAAGGCATTTGACAAGGTTCCACATGGAAGGTTGATAAAGAAGGTTAAATCGTTGGGTATTAATAGTGAGGTTGCAAGATGGATTCAACAATGGCTGAATGGGAGATACCAGAGGGTAACAGTTGACAATTGTATGTCAGGTTGGAGGCCAGTGTCTAGTGGAGTGCCCCAAGGATCTGTGTTGGGTCCACTGTTGTTTGTCATTTACATTAATGATCTGGATGATGGTGTGGCAAATTGGATTAGTAAATATGCAGATGATACTAAGATAGGTGGAGTAGTTGATAGTGAGGTAGATTTTCAAAGTCTACAGAGAGACTTGGGCCTTTTGGAAGGGTGGGCTGAAAGATGGCAGATGGAGTTTAATGCTGATAAGTGTGAGGTGCTGCATTTTGGGAGGACAAATCAAAATAGGACGTACAGGGTAAATGGTAGGGAATTGAGGAATGCAGTGGAACAGAGGGATCTGGGAATAACTGTGCATTGTTCCCTGAAGGTGGAATCTCATGTGGATAGGGTGGTGAAGAAGGCGTTTGGTATGCTTGCCTTTATAAATCAGAGCATCGAGTATAGAAGTTGGGATGTAATGTTAAAATTGTATAGGGCATTGGTGAGGCCGAATCTGGAGTATGGTGTGCAGTTCTGGTCGCCAAATTATAGGAAGGATGTCGACAAAATGGAGAGGGTACAGAGGAGATTTACTAGAATGTTGCCTGGGTTTCAGCACTTAGGCTACAGAGAGAGGTTGAACAGGTTGGGTCTTTATTCTTTGGAGCGTAGAAGGTTGAGGGGGGACTTGATAGAGGTTTTTTAAATTTTGAGAGGGACGGACAGAGTTGACGTGGGTAGGCTTTTCCCTTTGAGAGTGGGGAAGATTCCAACAAGGGGACATAGCTTCAGAATTGAGGGACAAAGGTTTAGGGGTAACATGAGGGGGAACTTCTTTACTCAGATGGTGGTGGCTGTATGGAATGGGCTTCCGGTGGAAGTGGTGGAGGCTGGCTCGATTTTATTATTTAAGAGTAAATTGGATAGGTATATGGATAGGAGGGGATTGGAGGGTTATGGTCTGAGTGCAGGTAGATGAGACTAGGTCAGGAAGAATGGTCGGCGTGGACTGGTAGGGCCGGACAGGCCTGTTTCCATGCTGTAGTTGTTATATATATATATGTTATATAAATGTTGGCTCCATTCTTTCTCACACCAGCAGATTACTGAGGCAGCATGTACCAGCTATAAAATTCAATGCAGCAAACACACCAAGGCTTCATCAGCCCCAACACATTGTCCAATGGCAATGTCCCACACGTGACTGCAGTAGGTCAGAGGGACTTTTGTTGTCGCTGGTGTGTCAGACGACGTTCTGCCATCGCTTTGCCACAGCCAGTGCCACCCACATCTGTGCCTCTGCGGAGATCGTCCGCAGTGCATGCCTCTCCACCGCAAATCAGTAGGTGGGCCTATTGGAAAAGAACAACTGATCTTGTCATTGGCTCCCATAATTGAAGAAAAGGCCTCTGTCGGGTCTGATGGTTTGCCACACCCTGTGGGTGCTCTCTTGCATTTCCTCTCTTTCCGTCTCTCCCTCACCCTAGTCATCTTGGTAATCTCACTGTGTAGAAAGGAACTGCAGATGCTGGTTTAAACTGAAGATAGACACAAAAAGCTGGATGTAACTCAGTGGGACAGGCGGCATCTCTGGAACGCACCATGGGAACTACACTCACCCCCCTGCAGGACCTATACATCAGGAGGTGTAGATCGAGAGCAAGCAAGATTATGAGGGACCCCTACCACCCCAGCAATGGACTGTTCCAGATGCTACGGTCAGGCAAACGCCTCCGCTGTCACGCTGTGGAAACGGAGAGGATGAGATGGAGTTTCTTCCCACAGGCCATCAGGACTGTTAACTATTATAACTCCAGGGACTAAATTTTGTCTTTTCTGTATTAACTTTAATTTATATGCTGTAACTGTAATTCTTTTTTTGCACAATCCGCAGGCATTGCCACTTTCATTTCACTGCACATCGTGTATGTGTATGTGACAAATAGACTCGACTTGACTTGACTTGAGAAGGAATGGGTGACGATTCGGGTCGAAACCCTTCTTCAGACTAGTTAGGTTTAAGGGAAACGAGAGATATAGACAATGATGTGGAGAGATAAAGAACAATACTATTTTCACTGTTCTTATCCCTTTGTTTTCACCTCCTCCTCAGCCAACAATGGAGCTGTCTCTGCTTTGCTCTATAGCTTTTCATATCTCTAGTTACCCTCTTCCCTGAATCTCAGTCAGAAGAAGGGTCTCAACCCGAAACGTCACCTATTCTTTTTCTCCACAGATGCTGCTTGACCTGCTGAGTTACTCCAGCATTTTATGTCTACATTTGGTGTAAACTAGCTGCAGTTCCTTCCTACATACTTCCCTGCTCCCCTGAGCTATTGGGCAGGCCAGGACTTCACTCCTTGGAAGCAGAAGGCAGAGGGGTGATTTTATGGAGGTGTATAAAATCATGAGGAAATTTGATAGGGTGAATGCACAGTCTTTTACCCAGTGTAGGGGCATAAAGAACCAGAGGACATAGGTTTAAGTGAGAGCAGAAAGATTTAATTTGAACCTGAGGGGCAACCTTTTCACTTGGAGGGTGACGGGGATATGGAATGAACTACCAGAGAAGATCAGGTAGGTTGAGGCAGGTATGATAGCAACATTTAACATACACTTAGACAGGTACATGGATAGGAAAGGTTTAGAGGAATATATGCAGGCAAATGGGACCAACTGAGATAGGGCATCTTGGTCAGCATAGACGAGTTGGGCTGAAAGGCCTGTTCCATTCTGTATGACTGTGACCAGCTTCAGGCATGGTCCTGCAGCCAACTACAGCCATTCCTTGCAACTAATTGCATCGACGGACAACAAACGTAGTCGGGTGCGGGGATGGGGAGATGCCATTGATGGGATGACAGGGGGATGGGGGGGGATTGAAAGCAAGAAGGTCAGGTGGTAATTGGGCAAAGGATTGAGAGAGAGGAACCCGGAGAAGGGAAGGAGAAGTGAAGGGAGAAGGGAAGGAGAAGTGAAGGGAGGGCGGGCAGTGTTGCAGGGTCAAAGTGAGGTGGTGGGGAAGGAGGTGGAAATGGGTGGTGGGGGGGGGAGGGGACTGAGAGAGGGTCGGAGAAGGCCAGTGAAGTGGCAAGGTGGGAGACTGAAGAAGGGAAGTTTCAAGAGAGCAGACACAAGGAACTGCAGATGCTGGTGCACAAAAAAAGACACAAAGTGCTGGAGTAACTCAGCTGGTCAGGCAGCATCACTGGAGGATGTTTCGGGTCAGGAAACTGACTCAAGAGAAGATTCAAGCTGAGGGGGGGGGCAGAAAACAAGGAGGCTGCTGCAAGGAGGTGAGGGGAGGAGAGCAAGAATGAGGCAAGGCATGAACAAATCCCTACGCTCCTAATGAGAAACTTCTTGACTTCCAGTTATGGCCTTGGGCCACAATTTGTTGCAGCTGAGCAACTCTTTCACCTAATGGCTTTACATTCTGTCGAGCTTTTCTCTAAGAGTTACCTTTATAATCCATTAGGCATTGTTCCCCTGGGGTTAACCGAAGCTTTAGTACATGTGGAACAATCGAGGCTGCTTGGGGCTTTGCTTTGCAAGTTGATGCAAAGCAGCCAACATCAAACCCTGGGAAGTATCTATCACCAGCACGCTCAGTATAGAAATGTTCAGAGGCTGTTAAACCTGCAAGTGGGGAAACTCTTCAAATGACAAAAGACAGGATGAAAAAACTTCCTTCAGAAATGGCATTTCAGCACATCTACGATCCCATCTCTCACACACTGCACCTTCACCAATCTTTATTCTTCTCCCTACTTCACTTACAGAGTTACCCACACCACCAGACTCAGGAACAGCTTATTTCCCTCTGTTGTCTGGCTTGTGAGCGGTGCTTCCATCAGCTCGGGTGCTGTCCGATGCACCTTTTCCCTATTGAGGGCATTGGAACTGATGCATGACAATGCATCTCAATGCTGAGAACTACACCCTACACTCTAGTAATTCTACACTCTATCTTCCCCCTTGGTCTATCTATTGTACTTGAGTTTGAACTGATTGTACCTATGTCTGATATATCTGATCCATTTGGATAACATGCAAAATAAACCTTTTTAACTGAACCTTGGTACACATGACAATAATAAACCTAAACCTAGCTATCCATTACTCTCCAAGAGTTAAAAGTCAAAAGTTTTTAATTATATGGATGGACAATGCAACAATGAAATTCTTACTTTCAGCAGCATGACAGGCCTGTAAAGATCTGTAAATGCCCTTGACAAAATTGAATTTGGTTTACAGGACAGTTCTGGGATGTTATTCCTTTATATGCAGAGTCCAGGAATCGCTTAGGTGTAAATGTTGCATTTTTCCTTGTGCGGTGGCCTGAAAGGATTTGGTGGAATTCTGATCTAATTTACCATAAGCATTTTTCCCTCCATGTTTGGTCCATTAGTGCAGACATTATAATCTGCCTTTTTCCACTGGTTTCCAAGATCAACATTGACCTGATCAGTCTGAAGAAGGGTCTTGACCCGAAACGTCACCCATTCCTTCTCTCCCGAGATGCTGCCTGACCTGCTGAGTTACTCCAGCATTTTGTGAATAAATCGATTTGTACCAGCATCTGCAGTTATTTTCTTATATTGACCTGATATAATTTGGGAGTTCAGATTAACTGAGAACAGCTGCTCATGTTGATGAAAATATTTTTTTCTAAAAGCAGGAGAAGGAAATCGGCGAGGGTGGCAGGATTTTATGGAAGGGCATTCGGAAAGAAGTCCGGTCTTAAAAGCCCATTCGACATCTGGTATCGTCCCTTCACCACTGGGCCAGCCAGGCAGGTTTGTACAAGCTGAGCATGGTACTCAATCATCTCTATTGCAATCTCAGGAGGTGTGAACACAAACTGAACGACTACACAAATTAACATCATCACGATAGCTGTCTTTGAAATCATTATCAGAAGCTTCATTTTGTTCTCTCCTCTGTACATCAACATTACCAGCAAGGTTAAATTTGACAGTCATTGAAACTTCTTGCCACTTCAGTCAATATAACCCCACAAAGGATGTACATCCTGCAGCTGCTGAGAAAACACAATCTGCACGCAGGCAATGACGGTCCAGTTTTATACTGCCATCATAGAGTCTGTCCTCACCTTCCCCATCGTGGTCTGGTTTGGCTCAGCCACCAAGTACGAGATCCGGAGGCTGCAGCGCATCGTTCGATCAGCGGAGAAGGTTGTTGGCTGCAACCTTCCCCCCATTGACGAACTGTACACTGCAAGGGCCAGGAAGCGAGCGGGCAAGATCATCTCTGACCCCTCTCACCCTGGCCACAAACTCTTTGAAGCACTTCCCTCTGGAAGGCGACTCCAGACTGTCAAAGCAGCCACAGCCAGACATAAAAACAGCTTTTTTCCCCACGAATAGTAGCTTTACTCAGCAACCAAAATTCCTTTTGCTCTGGTACTTTATTTCATTCTTCACGTTTAAATTGTAATGTTTTATTAATATTTTAATGTTTTATGTTTTATTCTTAATGGTTTACTGTATGTTGTGTTGTTACTTGCGAGCAATGCACCAAGGCAAATTCCTTGTATGTGTACATACTTGGCTAATCAAATTTATTCAATTATTCAATTCAATTCCCCCCTCAGCGATTCGAGCCCTCGAGTTGTTACTCCTCATGTTTGAGTCCAAAGGCAGGAAATGATGGATTGACCTACGAAGGAGGAAGGTACCACTGGAAAAGACACAAAGTGCTGGAGTAACTCAGCGGGTCAGGCAGCATCTCTGAAAACATGGATAGGCGATGTTTCGGGTCTTCAGCACTTTGTGTCTTTTTTTGTAAACCAGCTTGTGGCGACTAGTTACTACTGAAGTAGGATGGTGAATCAAAGTTGCCATTTTAATTAGACTTTAGAAATACAGTGCGGAAACAGGCCCTTCGGCCCACCGAGTCCGTGCCGTCCAGTGATCTCTGTACACTAGCACTGTCCCACACACTAGGGACAATTCACACTTTTACCAAAGCCAATTAACCAACAAACCTGCAGGTCTTGGAGCCAAGAGCCGACTTCACAACTGTCCTCCTTCTCCCGGCATGCTGGGTCACTTGGCTCTGTGCAAACTGGCTTGAAATGCACTGGGCCATGCGGCGGCCTCGATGCAAGGCTGGCTCTCCCTCAGCAGCTGCAGCTGTGCCCATGTTGTTGTGTAAGCTGTTCTGCAGGAGTCGGAAACTGGATGGCTCAATCAGTGCGAATCGTTTACAGAACAAACACAGGATAACGTCATTGAACCGTGTGTGCTCTGCGAAACTCGATCTAAGCTCGGGCGTCCACCGACAATGTAATCCCAGGCAGTTTACTGTCACTCAGCAGAGTTTACATGCAAAATATACCCGATGGAGGTACATTGTCCTTCAGAGGACATCTGAAACTGTATCACAGAACAACATAGAACAGTACAGCACAGGAACCACAATGTTTATGCCAAACGCGATGCCGTTAAACTGATCTCATCTGCCTGTACATGATCCATATCCCTCTATTCCTTGCATTTCCATGAGCCTATCTGAAAGACTCTTAAACGCCACTATCATATCCGCCTCCACCACCATCCCTGGTAGTGCATTCCAGGCCCCCTCCACTCTGTAAAACACTTGCCCCACCCAGCGGGTTGCCAACTGTCCCGTATTAGCCGAGACATTCCGTATTTTGGGCTAAATTGGTTTGTCCTGTACGGGACCGCCCTTGTCCGGGCCGGGCCGGGCGGCCACCATTAGTGGAGCGGGAGCACGTGGCCGCTGGCTGGGTGAGGTCACATGGGGCGCGGGGCGCGGTGACATTACCTTGTCCCGTATTTGGGAGTGAGGAAGTTGGCAACCCTACCCACACATCTACTTTAAAATGTCCCCCCTCTCACCTTGTAGCTATGCCCTCTAGTGTTGGACACTTCCACCTTGGGGAAAAGGTTATGACCGTTATTAACATAATCATTAACAGCTCTTTAAATCCTCAGTGACTATTCAACCAAGTGGAGGGAAGCTCTCCTTGTGCACTGCAGAGTAGAGGTTTGTAGAGGTTTATAAGTCGTACCTGCATCAGGTGAGCTCCTTGAGAAATCTACGGCACGGTGGTGCAGTGGTAGAGTTGCTGCCTTACAGCGCTTTCAGCGCCAGAGACCTGGGTTCGATCCCGACTACGGGTGCTGTCTGTACGGAGTTTGTACGTTCTCCCCGTGACCACATAGGTTTTCTCCGAGATCTTCGGTTTCCACCCTCACTCCAAAGATGTACAGATTTGTAGGTTAATTGGCTTTCTATAAATGTAAATTGTCCTTAGTGTGTGAGGACAGTGTTAATATGTGTTGATCGCAGGTCAGTGTGGACTCGGTGGACCGAAGGGCCTGTTTCCGTCCTGTATCTCTGAACTCAACCAGCCAACTCTGCTCTTTCCTGTATTGGTGCAGCTGGTGGCACCGTTGCCTCACAGCACCTGAGGCCAGGGTTCGATCCTGATCACCGATGCTCTGGACGTGGAGTTTGCATGTTCTCCCTGTGTCCATCTGGGGTTCCTCTGGGTGCTCCAGCTTCCTCCCACATCCTAGAGATATGGGGTTGATGGGCTAATTGGCTGCTGTAAGTGCGGTTAGTATGTAGGTCAGTGGTAGAATCCAGAGGGAGATGACGGGAACGTGGGGAGAATTAAAATAATTGGATTAATATAGGATTAGAGTCATAGAGCCATACAGCACAGAAACAGGCCCTTCGGCCCAACTCATCTTTGCCAACCAAGATGCCTCATCTAAGTTAGTTCCATTTGCCCGCGTTTGGCTCAGATCCCTCTCAACCTTCCATATCCATGTACCTGTCCCCATTCGTATAAATGGGGTGGTTGATGGTCAACAAGGACTCAATGGACTGAAGGGCCTGTTTCCATGCTGGATGTCTCAATGACTCTACATATTTAATTCTGTTTTCGAGTGATTAATCCCTCAGTCAATAACTAATATATTGTCATTTATTTCATTTGCGGGATCCTGCTGTGTACAAGGCTGCCACTTTGCACTCACGAGGCAACAGTGAATGTGCATTAAAAAATGTGTCATGTCTTCCTGGCAGACCCAATAAATGATCCATGCGAGGTCTTTACTTCAGCAAGGAAATGCTGACTATAAATCACAAAGGCAGTAAAGTCTCAGCACGACAGGGAGTAAAAGAGGCACGGGGAGGGAATGTGAGCGAGGGTCAGGGAGTGAAGGTCAGGGAGTGAGGGACAGGGAGTGAGGGTCAGGGAGCGAGGGTCAGGGAGCGAGGGTCAGGGGGCAAGGGTCAGGGGGCGAGGGTCAGGGGGGCGAGGGTCAGGGGGTGAGGGTCAGGGGGTGAGGGTCAGGGAGCGAAAGTCAGGGAGCGAGGGTCAGGGAGCGAGGGTCAGGGAGCGAAGGTCAGGGAGTGAGGGGCAGGGGCGAGGGTCAGGGGGCGAGGGTCAGGGGGTGAGGGTCAGGGAGTGAGGGTCAGGGTGTGAGGGTCAGGGAGTGAAGGTCAGGGGGTGAAGGTCAGGGAGCGAGGGTCAGGGAGTGAGGGTCAGGGTGTGAAGGGGATGTGTGTGAAGGTGAGAGATTGAGTGGGATGTGCTCGAGAGTGAGAGATATGTGCGTGTTTTAGTTTTAATTTAAGAGATACAGCGTGAAAATAGGCTCCTCGGCAAACTGATGTCCGCATCGACCAGTGATCACCCGTTCACACTAGTTCTATCCTCGACACTAGGGACTAATTACAGAAGCCAATTAACCTACAAACTCGTACGTCTTTGGAATGTGGGAGGAGACCGGAGCACCCGGAGAAACCCACACCGTCACAGGGAGAACGTACAAACTCCGCACAGACAGCACCCGTAGTCAGGATCGAACCTGGGTCTCTAGCGCCGTGAGGCAGCAGCTCTACCACTACACTGCCCTGAAGGGAGTAAGAGGGATGTGAGTGAGGGGGTTGAGTGTGAGGGTGAATGAGATGTGAGTGAGGGTCAGGGAGTGCGGGCGATGTGTGCGAGGGTGAGAGGGATGTGAGTGAGAGTGGGCAGTGAGAGAGGGATGTGAGTGAGAGTGGGCAGTGAGAGAGGGATGTGAGTGAGAGTGGGCAGTGAGAGAGGGATGTGAGAGTTGGGCAGTGAGGGGGTGAGAGAGGGATGTGAGTGAGAGTGGGCAGTGAGGGGGTGAGGGAGTGTGAATCGTATGTATTGATGGTGCTGAGATGATTTGTTAATTCAGCTGATGTGAATGGCAGAGATGTAAAGAGGGAGATGAATGAGGGCAAAGGGGAGTGATACTGTGGAGTTGTCACTGAGCAGGGCCGTTGCTGAGCAGACCAGCACACTGCCACACTGTTTCTGGGTGGTATGCGTAGGAAGGAACTGCAGATGCTGGTTCCTGGGCAGTGTTTGGTTGATGCTTGCCGACGTTTCACGGTGCTACACCCATCCGAATGCTTCCCTCTGCTGCCTCCTTCCTCTGTCCACGTCTCCGTCACACACTTGCTGAACAGCTTCCCGCCTCGGTCTCTGCTTCCATCTGCCTCTGTCAGGCTGGGCCCGTTGCCAGAGCTTGCTGGCCAGTAGCCTACAGCACTCAGTAAGATTCAAGGCATCCGGTTCACACGTCTGACAGTCTGTGGAGCTGCCTCCCAGATGCTGCTCCCTCTGCAGAAGCTGGGACCTCCAGTGGTGGCGGAGTTGTAATTGGACAGGTCGGTCCCCTGGTGCAGAACTAGAGCTGCTGCTTCACAGCACCAGAGACCCAGGTTCAATCCTGACTATGGGTGGTGTCTGTACAGTGTTTGTACGTTCTTCCTGTGACCTGCGTGGGTTTTCTCCGGGTGCTCCGGTTTCCTACCACATTCCAAACAGGTGCAGGTTTGTAGATTGACACAAAATGCTGGAGTAACTCAGTGGGTCAGGCAGCATCTCGGGAGATAAGGAATGGGTGACGTTTCGGGTCGAGACCCTTCTTCAGACTGATGTAAGGGGAGGGGGCAGGACCCATTCCTTCTCTCCCGAGATGCTGCCTGACCCACTGAGTTACACCAGCATTTTGTGTCTGCCTTCGATTTAAACCAGCATCTGCAGTTTTTTTCCTGCAGGTTTGTAGGTTAATTGGCTTCTGTAAATTGTCCCGAGTGTGCAGAATAGACTCGGTGGGCTGAAGGGCCTGTCTGCATGCCGTATCTCTAAACTAAACTCTGCAACTTGGGCTGCACTATACCGAACCTATGAGACTTTATCCCAGGTTGTGACCAGTTCACGTGCACGAACCCTGCAGCAACCTTGTGCTAAGAGTCACAGACTGAGTCGCAGAGCACAGAAACGACATTTTCAGGCATTCAAGTTGCTGAATCAGGCCGTGATGCAGCCAGTCAATATGCTCTCTACGTGTGGAAGTTCGAAAAGTATTCGTGGACGTACTGAATCGCCTCAATCATCCATCGATGGGCTTTCTCTGTGATTACACCGATGTGGTTCTGCTTCCTCTCAGGCCATTTGTAAACCATAAACTACTTGTGCAGAGTATTAAAAGCTGACTGCTTCACTGTCAAACAGGAGCCCTGATGAACAGTCCCAAGGGCTGGTGCCAAGAACGACCAGAACATTAAACACACGGCTCTAAAATGTGTCTGAAGCAAACTGATGAGCAGGCACGAGAATTTCCCCGGCAAACATGACTCTTGGGAGGAGGGCAATAAAATGCATAATGTTTGTCAGCCTGACTGCCAACGTCACAATGTTTATTTTAGCCAGTGTGCAAATACTGGCGACAAAACTAATTACAGGCAGGAACAGAATAAGCACGATCTCCCTTACAGTCAACTCCTCTTACAATCGATGTACTCGTTTCTCTTGTTCTGATGGAAACACTGTGCAGTTCAGAATCATCACTGTTGTGCTATAAACAGATGGCTTCTCCTGCCTGCGTATACAAAACACAATGCCCATCACAATTTTTTTAATATTTTCAAAAATAAACTCTGTTCAAAATAAAAAATACAAAACAGAAACTGTGTTGAAGCTCTTCCTATATTCTCAGTGTCCATTCTCAGTGTCATGCTGTGTTGTAACGTTCACACTGAACGACACTGAGGGCGAGGAGGGAGACGTGGGTCGGCGGGCCGAGCCGGGCGAGGGTGACAGAGGAGGCCCTGCAGAAGCCTGGGGCTCGCCTGGATCCGGAGCCGCTCCAATGCATTGGACCTTTGTTTGTAAATGGCGCCAAAATATGGTGACTCGTGCATGTGCGATTTATGCAAAAGGAATTTCACTGTGCAGTGACAACCCATGACAATAAAACACCATTGATTTAACCTATCTTTAAACAAACACCTTGCCACTCATAGTCAATAGTCAATAGTCAATTTTATTTGTCACATACACATAAATGCGCAGTGAAATGAAAGATTACCCACAGTCTAACAATAAGAGCAATAAAAATAAGCAATAAAGCAATAAAAATAAGCAATAAGCAATAAAAATAAGCAATAAGCAATAAAAATAAGCAATAAGCATGTGCCCTGCTGTGGTGATATCCCTTCTCTTGTTTGAGGGGTGTCCCCACCAGACTCTCCCCCTCAATGTTCAGCAGTGGAGGACCCTAGACTGTGGTCCTCCCCCACAGAGCCTTAGCGTTGGCTGCACCGAGCTTCAGTGCGTCCCTCAGCACGAGCTCCTGCAGTCTGCAGCGGGCCAGTCAGCAACATTCCCCCACGGACATCTCGCTCCGCTGGGAGACCAACAAGGTTCAGGCCAACCATCGAGTTGATGGTCTTCCAGCAGCACTTGATGTCCAAGTCCAAGCCTGTCCTTGGGAATAGCCCATAAATCAGAGGGTCGTCCTTTGCACAGCAATGTGGAATGAACCGTGACAGGGACCCTTTTCGCAAATCCACGCTCAGCAAAGAGGGGGGCAACCATCTCCTCTGCCAGCAGCTACCCTGAGGGCAGTGGGCATCAGTAGTATGATCCTGCAGATCTTACCAATAAAACTGCAGATGCTGGTTTAAATCGAAGGTAGACACAAAATGCTGGAGTACCTCAGCGAGTCAGGCAGCATCTCTGGAGAATAGGAATGGGTGACGTTTCGGGTCGAGACCCTTCTTCAGACTGATGTCAGGGGAGGGGGCGGGACAAAGATAGGATGTAGTAGGAGACAGGAAGACTAGTGGGAGAACTGGGAAGGGGGAGGGGATAGAGAGGGAAAGCAGGGACTATCTGAAGTAAGATCCTGCTGGTACAAGAAGGATCTGACCTCTCACTGCCAGCCAACCAAGGTCTTGGTACCTGTTGGAGAGCTCTGGCAATGAAGTATTTCTCCAGACAAAAGGGGCGGCCTGCTCATGGAACCAGGCCACAGGATCCATTGAGTCCTTGTCCTTCAGTGGCTGTGGGATGTTCTGTGCTGACCACTGCTCGATGGACTTGTGGTCAAAGTATTGGTCTGGAAGAACCTTTCCACAAAGGACAGGTGGTGCAGCAGAGAACACACAAAAAACAAGTGAAACACAAATCACATGGTGAAGAGAAGATTTAAGAGGACTTGACAGCCTGAACAATAGGGAAAGATTGGTCAGGCTCGGACATTATTCCTTGGAGAGCAGGAGGCTGTGTTTTAAAAAATATTGGGGTATAAAATCATGAGGGGGAATAGATAGGGTGAATACACAGAGCCTTAAACCCAGAGTAGGGGAATCAAGAACCAGAGGACAGGGCCCTGGTAAGACCACATCTAGAGTATTGTTTGTGTACAGTTCTGGTCTCCTAATTTGAGGAAGGACATCCTTGTAATTGAGGCAGTGCAGCGTAGGTTCACGAGATTAATCCCTGGGATGGCGGGACTGACATATGAGGAAAGATTGAAAAGACTGGGCTTGTATTCACTGGAGTTTAGAAGGATGAGAGGGGATCTTATAGAAACATATAAAATCATAAAAGGACTGGACAAGCTAGAGGCAGGAAAAATGTTCCCAATGTTGGGCGAGTCCGGAACCAGGGGCCACAGTCTTAGAATAAAGGGGAGGCCATTTAAAACTGAGGTGAGAAAAAACTTTTTCACCCAGAGAGTTGTGAATTTGTGGAATTCTCTGCCACAGAGGGCAGAGGAAGCCAAATCACTGGATGGATTTAAGAGAGTTAGATAGAGCTCTAGGGTCTAGTGGAATCAAGGGATATGGGGAGAAGGCAAGCACGGGTTATTGATTGGGGACGATCAGCCATGATCACAATGAATGGCGGTGCTGGCTCGAAGGGCTGAATGGCCTCCTCCTGCACCTATTTTCTATGTCTATGTTTCTATGACATAGGTTTAAGGTGAGAGGGGAAATATTCAATAGGAACCCGAGAGGCAACCTCTTCTCTCAATGTGGTGGGTATATGGAACGAGCTGCCAGAGGAGGTAACTGAGGAAGGTACTATAACATCATGTAAAAGCCCCATGGACAGGTTCATGGATAGGAAAGGTTTAACATAGAAAATAGAAAATAGGTGCAGGAGGAGGCCATTTGACCCTTCTAGCCAGCATTGCCATTCATTGTGATCATGGCTGATTATCCACAATCAGTAACCCGTGCCTGCCTTCTCCCCATATCCCTTGATTCCACTAGCCCCTAGAGCTCTAACTAACAGAGGGATATCTAACTTAGAGGGATATTGGCCAAGCGTTTGAAGATGGGACTGGCTTGGACAGGGTACCTTGGCTGGCATGGACGGGTTGGGCCGAAGGGCCTGTTTCCGTGCTGTATGACTCTATGCCTCGTTCCTTCTGGTGAAATTCAAAGTGGCAGCAACTGCAGCATCTGCCATCACCTGAGCTGGCTGGAGGGGCGGGAACAGTGAGGAGCCAGCACCCATTTAAGGGAAGAATTAATTCAGGATATGCGGTCTGATCTCGAAGCATTTGCTTGAAATAATATCTCCCGTAAAACATCTGGTATGAGAGTTACTGCCTAAGTATTGGATACAGCTGAATAAACATTGTTGAAACATTGCAGCATGTTTAACTTGCGCCAGTTGTGGAGGTACGGGCTCCATCAGAACATTCAGCATTGTAAAGACACCGCGAAAGGGCAGACACTGCCATACATGGTGATAACACAATGAACCGGCAAGGCCGTTGCAGTATCAAACACATGCTTAGTGGCCAAATGAAGTCGGTCTCAGCCCTTAAAGAGACCGTACGCTACACCAAAAGCATACAGTGTGTATTTGTCAAGACAACATGGGAGATGTCGGGACCAGGGAGAATGACTGAAGGTTTATGAGGATGTTGCCTGGTCTCAAGGGCCTGAGCTAAAGGGAGAGGTTGGGCAGACTTGGACTTTATTCTTTGGAGTGCAGGAGGTTGAGGGCTGATCCTACCCTCCTGCGCTCCAAGGAATAAGTCCTAACATGATGCCGAGATCAACTCTTATCTGCCTGCACATGATCCATATCCCTCTATTCCCTGCTTATCCGTGTGCCTAACCAAAAGGCTTAAACATCTATCGTATCTGCCTCCACCATCACCCCAGGCAACGCGCTCCAGGCACTCAATACCCTCTGTTTTTAAAACACTTGCCCTACATAACTTCTTTAAATTGTGTTCCTCTCACCTTACAAGCTCTGCCTTCTAGTTTTTTATATTTCCATCCTGGGAAGAAGGCTCTGACTGTCTACCCTATCATACGTTACAGCAGCAGAATTAGGCCATTCAGCCCATCAAGTCTACGCCACCCTTCAATCATGGCTGATCTTTCCCTCTCAACCTCATTCTCCTGCCTTCGCCCCATAACCCCACACCCTTACTAATCAAGAATCTGTCACTCCTCGCCTGAAAAATACCCAATGACTTGCCCTCCACAGCCGTCTGTAGCAATGAATTCCACAGATTCACCACCAGTACCAAGCTATCTACGCCAAGCAATCTATACTTTGTGAGACCATCGGGTATGTGACTGTGCCAAGTAAATGTTCAGTGAATTCCGTAGGGAATTCATTCAGTGAGCCAATTCTCAGGGGCACAATTTCACCTGGCGCACAACAAGACCTGGTTAGATCCTTTATGTCTGCCACTCACACAGGGAAGACAGGCGTTAGTGAAGCCAGCTCCCAGGGTAGAATACTCACCTGGACTCCACAAGGTAAACTGAAGAAGGGTCTCGACCCGAAACGTCACCCATTCTTGCTCTCCAGAGATGCTGCCTGTCCCGCTGAGTTACTCCAGCATTTTGTGTCTACCTTAAGAGAAAATGGGTATCGGTTTATGAAGGTTTACCACACTTCAATTCTCTCAGATTTCACCGTACAATTACAAATACAACCCCACTTTATATCTAAGTACCATGAGTTAATCTGACAGACCTTTGCTGCCAAATACCTGAAAAAGATATGCATCACACAGAGCAATTTAGTCAACGACAATCAAACGTATTACATGCCCAAAGAAGTAGATGGAATTTTTGATAAGGTATCAGTTTAGGAGAGTCAAGAGTGTTTAATTGTGTATACCGAAAGGGGAACAATGCATTTTTTACTTGCAGCCACATCCCCACCAAGCTCATCACCAAACTCCACCAGCTAGGCCTTAGCTCGTCATTATGTGACTGGATCCTGGACTTCCTGCTGGAACGACCGCAGGCAGTGAGAATGGGCCCGCACCTGTCCTCCACTATCACCCTGAGTACCGGCACACCACAGGGCTGTGTTCTGAGCCCCATGCTCTACTCCCTCTTCACACACGACTGTGTTCCTGCATTCGACACCAACACCATTGTCAAGTTTGCAGATGACACAACGGTGATCGGGCTGATCACCAACGGGGATGAAACAAACTATAGAGCGGAGGTGCAGAACCTGGCGGACTGGTGCTCGGATAACAACCTGTCCCTAAATACCACCAAGACCAAGGAGCTGATCATCAACTTCCGTAGGTCACATAACGGGGAATATGCCCCGATCTCTATCAATGGGGTCAGTGTGGAGAGAGTGTCCAGCTTCAAGTTTCTGGGCACTCACATTTCGGAGGACCTAACATGGTCCAATAACACTGCTGCGCTGGTCAAGAAGGCACAACAAAGACTGTTCTACTTAAGAACACTGAAAAAGTCTGGTCTACCCCAACAGCTGCTGAAGACCTTCTACCGCTGCACCATAGAGAGCATCCTAACGCATGGAATCCCTGTGTGGTACCTCAGCTGCACGGAGGCAGAAAGGAAAGCTCTACAGCGGGTAGTCCATAGAGCTCAGAGGGCCATCGGAACACAGCTACCAGACTTGGAGGGCATCTACAACACACGATGCCTCAGAAAAGCCACCAGCATCCACAAAGACTCTTCACACCCCTGCAACAGTCTGTTCGAACTCCTTCCATCGGGCAGACGATACAAGGCCTTCTATGCCCGCACCTCCAGACTCAGGAACAGCTTCATCCCCAGGGCCATAGCTGCTATGAACCGGTCCTGCTGAGCCGGATGGCCACAACGCATAGATCAACTTGCACTTTACCCTGTCCAAAACTGTTACAACTGTTCGTTTCGTTGGGTTGCTGCTGTCTAAATTACCTAAATTAGTGCATCGTATGGGAGGCGCATTCCCAATCTCGTTGTACCCCTGGGTACAATGACAATAAAGATATATTGTATTGTATTGTATTGTATTGTATAGGTCCATAAACACAGTATTCATTGATAATATAACAACAAAAAGGGCAAGAAATTAAAAGCCCCAATATTAGTGCAAAAAAGCCCCAAATCCTTCGTGGAATTGTTAAGAAAGATATGGTGTTGATCAAATGTCCTAAAATCGACTGGGCAAAGTCACACCATTGTTAAAAATATTCAATCTATTAAATATTCAATTGCCCTGGAGAAATAGCAATTCAGAAAACAGAAACGACAGGGGATTTTGAAGGTGTTTAACAAAACAGCAACCGGAGGAGTTTGTTTTGGGATGAACAGCATAATCAAAGCTGTGAATGAGGAGGAATGAACTTCAATTGCTGGTTTACACTGGATAGACACAAAATACTGGAGTAACTCAGGAGGTTGAGTTAGTCTGAAGAAGTGTCTCGACCTGAAACGCCACCCATTCCATCTCTCCAGAGATACTGCCTTCCCGCTGAGTTCCACCAGCATTTTGTGTCCATCTTCACTGTGAATGAGGGGCTCCACATGGCAGTGCGTGGCTACAGAGAGCGGCAAACTTCAGAAACATAGCAATTAGGAACTGCAGATGCTGTTTTTAAAAAAGCTTTATCACCCCATCTCTTTTCCCTGTGCCTCACCTGGATGCACACCCATTTCCCTTCCCCCCCCCCCACCCCACCCTTCCACCCATGTGCCTTTTTTTGGTAAACCAGCATCTGCAGTTCCTTGTGTCTGCTTTGCTGCACTGTTGCCTGATCTCAATAACACATTAAAGTACAATCGCGCAGAAGAACAAACAACACAACCCTCCGCTCTTTACCAGAGGCACAAGAATCATGGAAGCTACAAGCTTGTTATTGAAGTCAACTTAGTCACCAATGTCCTTCAAGGAAGAGACCACCTCTGCCTGTCTATTCACAAAATGCTGGAGTAACTCAGCGGGTCAGGCAGCATCTCAGGAGAGAAAGAATGGGTGACGTTTCGGGTCGAGACCCTTCTTCGGTCGAGAAACATCACCCATTCCTTCTCTCCTGAGATGCTGCCTGACCCGCTGAGTTACTCCAGCATTCTGTGAATAAATACCTTCGATTTGTACCAGCATCTGCAGTAATTTTCTTACACCTCTGCTGCCTGTCTGATCTGCCTGGCACACGGTGTCAGGACCATGTGATGTGGGTAACCTGTAAACCCTTTCATGTGTCCCAGGGGCCAACTTCATTGCCAGGGTAAATAGGATGGGCAAGGAAGGCACCTTTGTTTGGAAGATGCTCAAAAGGTACCATCCAACGCTCAAAACCCACCCTAGAGCCCTTTATCGGGCTGACATTCTGTGTGGAAGCAAGGTAATGGGGTATCATGGTTCAGATTAGATGCCAAATCAAGAGCCTGATTGTCCTCTGATGTTTTTCAGGGAACATATCTTGCTTTCTGGCCACATGAATTTCTTAACCAATTTCACTGATTCAATTTGTTTTTCGCATCACTACAAGGGGCTTTTTTGTGGATAAATAAGTGGCACATTTCCTGCACAACGGTGACGAACGACAGTGTTGGTGGTGATGTGCTTCAGGCTACCCAGAGGTCATGACATGCGTGACGTTCCTTTCCTTTCTCATGTGATCCGACTATTCAGACTTATGGCATCAGCATGTGACTCCTGTTCACCAACTGGCCAGATCAAAGGAAGAGTGCACGAGGGCTTTATGGATATCTGATGACTACTCCATTGTTATTGCACAGTGGTAGATGTTAAGTGAACATAGCCATTTCAATAGACAATAGACAATAGGTGCAGGAGGAGGCCATTCGGCCCTTCGAGCCAGCACCGCCATTCAATGTGATCATGGCTGATCATTCTCAATCAGTACCCCGTTCCTGCCTTCTCCCCATACCCCCTGACTCCGCTATCCTTAAGAGCTCTACCTAGCTCTCTCTTGAATGCATTCAGAGAATTGGTCTCCACTGCCCTCTGAGGCAGAGAATTCCACAGATTCACAACTCTCTGACTGAAAAAGCTTTTCCTCATCTCAGTTCTAAATGGCCTACTCCTTATTCTTAAACTGTGGCCCCTTGTTCTGGACTCCCCCAACATTGGGAACATGTTTCCTGCCTCTAACGTGTCCAACCCCTTAATAATCTTATACGTTTTGAAAAGATCCCCTCTCATCCTTCTAAATTCCAGTGTATACAAGCCTAGTCGCTCCAGTCTTTCAACATATGACAGTCCCGCCATTCCGGGAATTAACCTAGTAAACCGATGCTGCATGCCCTCAATAGCAAGAATATCCTTCCTCAAATTTGGAGACCAAAACTGCACACAGTACTCCAGGTGCAGTCTCACTAGGGCCCTGTACAACTGCAGAAGGACCTCTTTGCTCCTATACTCAACTCCTCTTGTTATAAAGGCCAACATTCCATTGGCTTTCTTCACTGCCTGCTGTACCTGCATGCTTCCTTTCAGTGACTGATGCACTAGGACACCCAGATCTCGTTGTACCTCCCCTTTTCCTAACTTGACACCATTCAGATAATACTCTGCCTTCCTATTCTTACCACCAAAGTGGATAACCTCACACTGATCCACATTAAAGTGCATCTGCCATGCATAAGCCCACTCACACAACCTGTCCAAGTCACCCTGCAACCTCATAGCATCTTCCTCACAGTTCACACTGCCACCCAGCTTTGTATCATCTGCAAATTTGCTAATGGTACTTTTAATCCCTTCATCCAAGTCATTTCCCCATCTTATTGACCATATTATTTTGGATAGGTTCAAGCATATGGATAGGGAAGATTATAGAGAGATATGGCCCAAATACAGGCAAGTGAGGTTAGCTTAGATGGTGGAGTTGGGTGGTATGGATCATCTACAAGCAGATGAGATCAGTTTATCTTGGTATTATGCCCTGCACAGGCATGTGGAATTCATTGCCACAGACAGCTGTGGAGGCTGAGTCAATGGATATTTTTAAGGCAGTGATTGATAGATTCTTGATTAGAACAGATGTCAGGGGTTATGGGGAGATGGCAGGAGAATGGGGTTGAGAGGGAAAGATAGATAAGCCATGATTGAATGGTGGAGTAGACGTGATGGGCCAATGGCCTAATTCTTCTCCTATAACTTATGAACCTATGGCACAGACATTGTGAGTTGAAGAGCCTGTTCCTGTGCTGTTCTGGGTTCTATCAATTATTCTAACTATTAATTGACCTTGAGAAGGAACTGCGCTGGTCCTGGTGAGGGTTCTCCAGTCGGGAGTGCAGCCGGGCAGCGAGTTTCAGGATTCAGGTCTGATTACTTGATGAGTGTAGTGTCATGCCATTGACCACGGGTGCTGTCTGTACACAGTTTGTACGTTCTCCCTGTGATCGCATGGGATTTCGCCGGGTGCTTTGGTTTACTCCCACATTCCAAAGACGTCCAGTTTGTAGGACAATTGGCCTCTTTAAATTGTCCTTAATGTGTGGAATAGAACTAGTGTATAGGTGCTTGTTGGTTGGTGCGGACGAAGGTCGGTGGGCCGAAGGGCCTGTTTCCATGCTGTTGACCATTTGTCCAGGAGCAGTAGTGGCCATGCCATTAACCACTCAATGCTGTGAACTACAGGCCATTGTGAGTCAGGAGGGGTCGAGGGTGGGAGGAGGGGAGTGTGTGTGGGTGCTTAGATCTATTTATAGATATAAAGGGAAGTATAAAAGTCTGCTGTTTGCATTATTTCTTACAGATGTGCGAGGAAATGTTGATTCAGTCAGAAGGAATGTTCGGAAAATACCTTTTCCAGATGAACTGGTGGCCTCCATGTAGTTAAATCTTGTTTTAGACATTAAAGACGCACATCTGGTTAAATTGTAATTCTAGTCAACAAGTCTTCATGGTGTTAATTTTGTCGACAGCTTTAATCGTTGTATCCGAGGAGTCAGGGTGGTGGATACAGATCTAAGCTACCAGTATTTTGACTGAGTGGTTTAGACAGACCGCCCGGCTGTGTTTAATGGGGACAACATTGGAGTCAGTTTCTGAATTTCCCAGAATCTAAATGAGATAGAAGGACAGGCGGAGAGTCGACACACACACATGTGAGGGGTGATGAGGGGGTGATGTTCACAGACAGTGCAGTACCTTGGGGCAACGCTCCATGTTAAAGATCCTGGTTGTTGCTCCATCGATGGGACTTCTGAGTGTTTTCTGTGTTCGCTGCTGGTGGGAAATAAAGAGAAAGCAACACAAAATTATGCAAAAGATGCTGCATAGAACAGAGAACAGCTCCTAGGCCGACAAGGTTGAGTGTGAGACGTTGAAGAACATGATGCCAAGACCAACTCTTATCTACCTACGTGTATACTCCATATCCCTCCATTCCCTGCATATCCATGTGCTTGTCCAGAATTTTCTTAACCGCCACTGTCGTATCTTCTTCCACCACCACACCTGGTGAACACTGCCCAAGTCCATCCCCGGCTCTGACCTCCCCACCATCGAAGGGATTTATCGGAGTCACTGCCTCAAAAAGGCAGCCAGCATCATCAGAGACCCACACTACCCTGGCCACGCACTAATTTCACCCCTGCCATCGGCAAGAAGGAACAGGATTATTATTGTTTGTTTTTTGAGTCTATGTGTGTATGTGTGTGTATATGTGTATATATATATATATATATATCTATATATGTATATAATGTGATCATTCATCAGTTGAGTATAGGAGCAAAGAGGTCCTTCTGCAGTTGTACAGGGCCCTAGTGAGACCGCACCTGGAGTACTGTGTGCAGTTTTGGTCTCCAAATTTGAGGAAGGATATTCTTGCTATTGAGGGCATGCAGCATCGGTTTACTAGGTTAATTCCCGGAATGGCGGGACTGTCATATGTTGAAAGACTGGAGCGACTAGGCTTGTATACACTGGAATTTAGAAGGATGAGAGGGGATCTTTTCAAAACGTATAAGATTATTAAGGGGTTGGACACGTTAGAGGCAGGAAACATGTTCCCAATGTTGGGGGAGTCCAGAACAAGGGGCCACAGTTTAAGAATAAGGAGTAGGCCATTTAGAACTGAGATGAGGAAAAGCTTTTTCAGTCAGAGAGTTGTGAATCTGTGGAATTCTCTGCCTCAGAGGGCAGTGGAGGCCAATTCTCTGAATGCATTCAAGAGAGAGCTAGGTAGAGCTCTTAAGGATAGCGGAGTCAGGGGGTATGGGGAGAAGGAAGGAACGGGGTACTGATTAAGAATGATCAGCCATGATCACATTGAATGGCGGTGCTGGCTTGAAGGGCCGAATGGCCTCCTCCTGCACCTATTGTCTATTGTCTATTATCAGACCTTCCCACAGATGCTGTCTGACCTGCTGAGGGATTTCTAGCAATTTCAGACTGTCTGCAGTTTACTTTTGCTTCAGTGATCTACTTGCCAGACATCTCAATATTGGGCTTCATTTTGCTGAGCGCAGATCACTCTTTACCGTGGCTATCAGTCTCTGCGCAGACCTGACCAGCCGCTTGGCTGACCCGCAAGCCGCTCCGCCGACTCACAGCGCCAGAGACCCCGGTTCAATCCTTACCCCGGGTGCTGTCTGTGTGGAGTTTGTTACATCTCCCTGTAACCACATGGACTTTCTCTCGCTGTTCCTGTTAGAAATTTCATGTTCATAAATGATAGGAGCAGAATTAGGCCATTTGGCCCATCAAGTCTACTCTGTCATTCAATCATGGCTGATCTATCTTTCCCTCTTAACCCCATTCTCCAGCCTTCTCCCCATGACCCCTGACACCCGTACTAATCAAGAATCTATCCATCTCTGCCTTAAAGATATCCATTGACTTGGCCTTCTGTGGCAATGAATTCCACAGATTCACCACCCTCTGACTAAAGAAATTCCTCCTCATCTCCTTCTGAAAGGTACGTCCTTTAATTCTGAGACTATGATCACCGGTCCTAGACTCTCCCACTGGTGGAAACATGCTCTCCACATCCACTCTATCCAGGCCTTTCACTATTCAGTAAGTTCCAGGGTAAATTTCAGGATTTCCACTAGGAGATGTGCATGTACGAAGTCTCACGCTTGCTGGCATTTCCCTGGGTAAATATCAGTCAATCCACAAGGAATTCCGGGCATTTTCCAGCCTGTTCCCGGCCATTTATAGTCACACATGACTCCATGATCCTTCTAATTGAGTAGTGACTAAATGACTGCTCGAACAGTGTCTCATTGCTTCACTGGTACTTTATTGTCATGTACCGAGATACAGCAAAATTCCTTTTTTGGATATGATTCAGTATAAATCTTACTAAACATGACCACAATCACAAATAAGTTTAAGAGGGTAAGAATAGTAGATTACACTGGGGTAGTTCACTGGAATCGCCCTGCTTCCAGTGCCATCTTCTACCCTTTAAGTTCAAGGTTCTTAAAAATGGAAAGCTTTATCTTGGCCCCAAAGGCCCATTGTCCATGAATTTTATTAATTCGAATGTTTTAAAATCAATTCATTATTTTTTTACTGTCGCGAAATATCCCACATGGGAATAGTTATAGATACTCTTTCTGAAGTGGAAAACAATAGTGAAAAAAATGGTTTGAAATCTGCTCAAGTAGATCGCCCTGGCTGAGAAATAATTTAACTTTTACTTTTTTAAATCAAGTACAACATTTTTGCAATTCTAAAATCAGTCAGTCCCAGCTCACTAGTCAGAGTCATCCACAATTGGAGCAAACTCTCAGACTTAAACGACTGAACAGCAAGGAGATAATGGATAGTTAAGGTCTTGACATTTTAATATGGCATAAAGCAAAATTGCTTCATGAATCTTAAGTACCGAAGGCTTGTGCCAACTGCTGTGTTGTAGTGGCTTCACTGACAACTGTTCTGAACACAGTGGGAGCTTGTTAAGAGCCAGGGATGGACTGTGCAGAGGCTGCTGTCTGGTGGAATGTGAGGATACCACAGACAGTCAAACTTCAGTCTGCTGCACGCAAGGCACAAGAAAGCACAACGTACCGCATGTGTTCAAGGCAGCTGGGGAATCCCAGCGGCGCAAGAGGATTAGACCCTCATGGAGTGAGAGCTGAGTCAATGAATCCATTCAAAGCAAATGGAGACACAGGACAAGACACAGGGAACTGCCGACGCTGGAGTCCCGCATAGAACACCAAGTGCTGGAGTAAAGGGTCAGGCAGCATCTCTGGAGGTCGTGGACAGGCGACAGGCTTTGAGTTGGGTCCTTCTTCACAAGGTTGGGTCTATCCAACCCGAAAGGGCACCACTCCAAACAGATCAGATAATACTAAACATAAATACAGTCAAACCAAACTCAAGTGCAATATTGACAAAAGTTGGGTGGTGGGTGCCTGGAACCTGCTGCCAGGGGTGGTGGTGGTGGTGGAGGCAATTATGATAGTGGTGTTTAAGAGACTTTTAGACAGGCACATGTATATGCAGGGAATGGAGGGAAATGGGTAGCGAGCAGGCAGAGGAGATTTGGTTAACTTGGCCTCGCTTCGGCACGCACATTGTGGGCTGAAGGGCCTGTCTTGTGCTGTACTGTTCTATGTTCTAATTGTGTGCTACTGGTGCAGGGGATAGATACCATCTCTGGATCTGCTGTGGCAACTTAATGTGGCTGGGCCCAATGCCAAGATTAGGCCCTGCATGACGCATTTGATTCATTTTGTCACTATTTTCTCCCATTAGGACAAACGCAAGCCAAATCTTGCACACGTTACCATAGCATTTTGGCCAGATTTTCCACAAGCCAGAGCCTATCAGCACCAGAGACCCAGGTTCAATCCTGACCTTGGGTGCTGTCTGTGTGGAGCATGCACGTTCTCCCTGCTACTGCATGGGATTCCTCCCATGTCCTAATGATATGCAGGGTACTTGGTGAATTATTCACTGTAAGTTGCCCCTGGTGTAAGTGGATGAGTGGTGGAATCTGGGATGAGTTTAGATTTTATGGTTTAGTTTAGAGTTTAGAGATACAGCACAGAAACAGGCCCTTTGCCCCACCAAGTCCAACCATTGATCACCCATTCACGCCAGTTCGATGTCACCCCACTTTCCCATCCACTCCCAACACATTAGGGGCATTTTTGAACATAGATGCCAATTAACCTCCCAACCCGCATGTCTTTGGGATGTCAGAAGAAACTGAAGCACCTAAAGGTAACCCACATGGCCTCAGGGAGAGCATGCAAACTCCACACAGACAGCACTTGAGATCTAGATCAAAGCCGAGTCTCTGGCACTACGAGGCAGCAGCTCCACCAGCTACCCCACAGAAGGTTGAGAGAAGAACATTTGGGATTAATGTAAATGTCGCGTTAAATGTTCCTTGCACTAAACGTTATTCCTTTATCATGTATCTGTCCACTGCGGACGGTTCAATAGACAATAGACAATAGACAATAGGTGCAGGAGGAGGCCATTCAGCCCTTCGAGCCAGCACCGCCATTCAATGCGATCATGGCTGATCACTCTCAATCAGTACCCCGTTCCTGCCTTCTCCCCATACCCCTCACTCCGCTATCCTTAAGAGCTCTATCCAGCTCTCTCTTGAAAGCATCCAACGAACTGGCCTCCACTGCCTTCTGAGGCAGAGAATTCCACACCTTCACCACTCTCTGACTGAAAAAGTTCTTCCTCATCTCCGTTCTAAATGGCCTACCCCTTATTCTTAAACTGTGGCCCCTTGTTCTGGACTCCCCCAACATTGGGAACATGTTTCCTGCCTCTAATGTGTCCAATCCCCTAATTATCTTATATGTTTCAATAAGATCCCCCGTGTAATCATATATGGTCTGCCTTTCCGCTGACTGGTCAGCATGCAACAAAAAGGTTTTCAACTTGACAATACTCCACGTGACAATAAACTAAACTAAACTAAACTAATACTTTTATAACTCTAATTGATGAGCCAGACTGGCCACTAACCAATGGTGAGTTACATGCTGGTTCTCATCAATAACAGGTGCGTGTGGGTACCTCGAACAGCTCCAGTTGATCCTCCTTTAGCACAACTGTTGCTGGGATTAAGGACGCATGTGCAGTGTTAAAAATAGGGTACAGCTAGCAAAAGGCCGAGAGAGATTACAACTGGACCATTGTACACGACAGAGTGGGGCAGTCAGCTGCAGAGTGACTGATGCTTCAGTGGTGCTGGCAATGTTGCTGAGTGCATAAAAGTGACTTGAAACTGAATACTACATGGAACTTTCATCTAACCTGCCTGCTCCTGATCAGAACAGTTCTGTTTCCAAACTAAATTAGGATAGCTTTACAAGGTATAGGGTGGTAGGTACATGCTACGATCTGCCAGAGGACTTAGTGGATGCAGGTGCTATAACGACATTCATAAGGGACTTAGCTAGCTACATGGATAGTATAATTTAGAGAATCAAGGAACTTGCCAATGCCGTTGAACGGAGCAGTCACTGGCTGTGGCTGAAAAGAGGAGATGCTGTCTGGGCTGCCAAGTGACCATCTAGAGGCTAACCATAAGACACACGCCCAGGTCTGATCACCCTGCAGTGCGCCTGCCTCCACTGAGGGTATCTAGATTTTATTTTAGAGATACAGCGCGGAAACAGGCCCTTCGGCCCACCGAGTCCGCGCCGCCCAGCGATCCCCACACATTAACACTATCCTACACACACTAGGGACAATTTTTTTTAACATATTACCCAGTCAATTAACCTACATACCTGTACGTCTTTGGAGTGTGGGAGGAAACCGAAGATCTCGGAGAAAACCCACGCAGGTCACGGAGAGAACGTACAAACTCCGTACAGACGGCGCCCGTAGTCAGGATTGAACCTGAGTCTCCGGCGCTGCATTCGCTGTAAGGCAGCAACTCTACCACTGCGCCACCGTGCCGCCATGTCTTGTGATAAAAGGCCGAAACACCCAGTGACATCGAGGTACACAACTGAAGATGTGTCTGAATAGTAACACCTTGTGGTCAACCCCAAGAACAACACCAGTCAATTGTAGTGCAAACCCTAGGGATTGTAACATCCAGTCCTACTAATCAATCAGACTGTTTGGAACATCTTTGGGAAGAAAGAGAGCACTGGTGAGCTTACTAATCGCAAAGGGATACATTTTAGAGGGATGTGTGTCAACGTGGGCAGGTGGGACTAGTGTAGGTCGGCATGGGAAAGTCGGGCCGAAGGGCCTGTTTCCACTCTGTGTGGAATCCTTTGAATGAAGGATTGATTACGCCAGAAATGAATGGGCAATATCATCATGGTATCCACAACTCACGATGAACAATTCACACTTTTGCAAACCACAACCATGTGAATCAGTATTTAGTTTAGTTTGGAGATAGAGCGTGGAAACAGGCCCTTCGGTCCACCGAGTCCGCACCGACCAGCGATCCCCCCATATCCTGCACACCAGGGACAATTTACAATTATACCAAAGCCAATTAGCCTAACAACCTGTAAGTCTTTGGAGTGTGGGAGGAAGCCAGAGATCCTGGAGAAAACCCACGTAGATCACGGGGACAATGTATAAACTCCATACAGGCAGCACATGCAGTTAGGATCGTGCCCAGGTCTCTGCGCTGCAAGGCATCTGGTCTATTGCTGCACTACTCTGCTGCCCTTCAGACAGTACAGTTTTCATTCAGGAGTCTTTTCACTAAAGCCATCGTTAACTGTATCAATAATGGAACAAGCAGCTCTACAAACAGCAGACACAGATGTTGGAAACTGCAGCAAAAATAAAAACCGCTAGAGGGATGAGCAGGTCAGACAGCCTCTGTGGGGATAAAAAGATGGCCCATGTTTTGGATTGAGATGCAAGGTATCAACTTCAAATGCCAGCTATCCCTCGACCTCCACAGATGCTGCTTGACTCGTTGAATTCCTCAGCAGGTTTGTTTTGGGCTGTTTAAGCAGTACAAGGTAGATTACAACTTCAATCCATTATCAATGGTAATTCAGGGTCACTTCTCGGTATTGTGAGAAACATACAGATAATCAATGCTTGGACGGTTAGAGAGGGCTGGAAATGTCACGTGGAGGAAGGTTTGGAGGATTTTACAGCAGGAGATGGAGAAAGGTGGATGAGGATTGGGCACCCTGACAAAGGGACTCTGACAATGTCAACTTTCCACTATTAGTGTGTGTCTGTGTGTTTGTGTGTTTGTGTGTGTGTGTGTGTGTGCGTGTGTGTGTGTGTGCGTGTGTGCATGTGTGTGCGTGTGTGTGTGTGTGCGTGTGTGTATGTGTGCGTGTGTATGTGTGTGCGTGTGTGTTTGTGTGTGTGTGTGTGTGTGCGTGTTTGTGTGTGTGTGTGTGTGTGTGCGTGTGTGTGTGTGCGTGTGTGTTTGTGTGCGTGTGTTTGTGTGTGCGTGTGTGTGTGTGTGCGTGTGTGTGTGTGCGTGTGTGTATGTGTGCGTGTGTATGTGTGTGCGTGTGTGTATGTGTGTGCGTGTGTGTGTGTGTGCGTGTGTGTATGTGTGCGTGTGTGTATGTGTGTGTGCGTGTGTGTGTGTTTGTGTGTGTGCGTGTGTGTGTGTGCGTGTGTGTATGTGTGCGTGTGTGTGTGTTTGTGTGTGTGTGTGTGTGTGCGTGTATGTGTGTGTGCATGTGTGTGTATGTGTGTGTGTGGAGTTTTAAAATAGTTTATTATGGGTTTTACAGAGTACTATATTTACATATCTGTTGCAGAGAGAGTCTGAAGAAGGGTTTCGACCTCAAATGTCACCCATTCCTTCTCTCCAGAGATGCTGCCTGTCCCACTGAGTTCCTCCAGCATTTTGTGTCTATCTTTTACATATCTGTTGTGCTGCTGCAAGTATTTCATTGTTCTGTTTTGGCACGTATGACAATGAACACTCTTGACTCCTGAATGCAATTTCCCCCCATTGTGTAAAAGCAGCACCAATCTTCACTACGTTGCAGTTTCAGGGCAGATGAACAATGTATATTGATTTTCGGAGCAGGAACAACTTACCTTTAACAATGCGTTGGATTATAGGATGCACAATGAATCACACACATATTCTCTGCACATTGTCAAGAGAAGGGAAGTGTTGGTCAACATACTTCTGAGGTCCCGTCAAAGTGGTTCCCTTTCATTAAAATGGTTCTGGTTTAGCCGTCAAATTCATCCAAACCCCTTTGCGGAACTTGAAGCCAGAGCCAGCTGATGGATTTGACTTTGCTCTTGTGCACACCTAGCTCAGATTTTGTTCTTTGCTCTGGAGCAGCGCAGCTGTTGAGCAAAGTTTCATTTATTTATGTCCCTGTCAGCTGTTTTTTCCACAGTTGGTACTCATGCACCGAGAGTTAATGATAGGTATTTCTTTGTTTTTTACACATATTTTCATATTTTTCCCCCAATAAGTTGCTGATAAGAACATTAGGCGCTGCAGGAGCTCGGCAGGTCAGACAGCATCCCTGGAGGACATGGAAAGGCAATGTTTCAGGTCGGAACCCTTCTTCAGAAAGAGGATGGATAGGCAACGTTTTAAGTTGGGACCATTCTTTAGAAGAAGATACCTGACCCGTAACATAGCCTATCCATGCTTACTTTAGACTGTAGAGATACAGCGTGGAAACAGGCCCTTCATCCCACTGAGTCCACACCGACCAGCGATCACCCCGTATACTAGCACTGTCCTGCACACTTGGGATAATTTACAAACGCCAACTATCCTACAAATCTGTACATCTTTGGAGTGTGGGAAGAAACCGGAGCATCCGGAGAAAACCCATGTGGTCACAGGGAGAACGTACAAACTCGGTACAGGCAGCACCCCGTAGTTAGGATTGAACCTGGGTTTCTGGTGGTGTTACACAGTATCCTACCACTGTGCCACCCATAGTCTTTTATCGCTAATGGATTTGTTCTACACAAGATTACAGCATCTGCAGTTCCTTATGCCTGCAATTGTTGGTGCGAGATTTGTATTAGATTCAGAGCATTAGGTGGGACTTGGTAATATGAAATTAAACGTGTTCGCAAGCTACAAACCATTGGTGGCTTTGCAGTGCAGTTGAACCTTGGGCCCTGGGCTTTGGGATGAGCCTGCCTGCCCCCCACTAGCGAACAGAAAGGATAAATTTAAACTGGAGCAAAACATGAAAGAAAAACAGCAAATACTCAGCACGTCAGGCAGCATCAGAGGAGGGAAACACAACGTCTGGATTCCTTACCTGCTGCTCAGTCGTGAGAGAACCTTTGAGTGCAGTGAGATCGACACAGAGTGCCAGGTCAGCAGGTCAGCCAGCATCTCTGGAGAAAAAGGATGGGTGACGTTTCGGGTGGGAACCCTTCTTCAGACTACATACAGTGGTGACATTACTAAATGAGTAATCCGGAGGCCCGAGCTGTGGAATTTAAATTCAGCTGATGATACGCAATTAAAATTAAACACAAGTTAGTAATAATTTCCATAAAGCTTTCAAAAAAATATCCTACAGACGCAAAGAACTGCAGGTTTACAAAAAAAGACCAAAGCGCTGGAGTAACTCAGTGGGTCAGGCAGCATCCCTGGTGAACATGGATAGGTGACATTTCGTGTCGGAACCATTCTTCAGACTGAGGCATTTTGGTCAGCATGAATGAGTGGGGGCGAAGTGCCTGTTTTTGTTCTGTGTGACTCTATGACTGCTGGAAAGGATTTTGCCCAACAGGATCTGTTAATCTGTTTGCGATTGGACTATTTGAGGGATACCCTTTGTTCCGAGCGAACTCCTTTGCTGTTCTTCGAACAATGCAGTGAGATCATTTACAACTTCAGTTTAAATGTCATGGCACCCCAGGATCATTTTGTCTACAAGAGTTCTCTGGTTAACTCAAGACATCAGAACTTCCTTTGTGGAAATTCAGTGTCTGGAACTGAGTCCTTGAATTGAGACCGTGAAGACATAGGTTTCTTGGACTGTCAAACTTTCCCTGAAGTTTTCCACTGCCGTGTTGTTTTGATCACCAGTATGTGAGATTGCTTCACTTTATGAAACCTGCCAATTATTCTCTCGGAAGGAGACACAGTAGGAAAAAAACAGCAAAACCACAGCTGAAAACAGTGCTAATTTTACCGATGACTCCCTGTTAAGGAATCATCTTCCAAGTCGGATGTTGGCCCTGAGCAAGTGCATCAATTCACAAGTCTGGATCCCTGGTTATTGCTGCACTGGTGGGTAAGGCAAGGCAGCGCCTTTACCACCTCAGACAGCTGAGGAAATTCAGAGTCTCTCTGAGGATCCTTCAGTGCTTCTACTCTGGGGCTGTAGAAAGCATCTTGTCCGGCAACATCTCAATCTGGTTTGGGAACAGCTCTGCCCAGGACAGGAAGGCTCTGCAGAGAGTAGTGCGTTCGGCTGAACGCACCATGGGAACTACACTCGCCCCCCTGCAGGACCTATACAACAGGAGGTGCAGATCCAGAGCCAGCAACATTATGGGGGACTCCTACCACCCCAGCAACGGACTGTTCCAGCTGCTACGGTCAGGCAAACGCCTCCGCTGTCACGCTGTGAAAACAGAGAGGATGAGACGGAGTTTCTTCCCACAGGCTATCAGGACTGTTAACTCTCATATCACCAGGGACTAATTTACTGTATTAATTCATTTTTTGTGTCTTAAAAAAAAAAAAATTCTATTCTGTTTGTAGTTTTAGCACAATCCGCAGGCATTGCCACTTTCATTTCACTGCACATCTAGTATGTGTATGTGACAAATAAACTTGACTTGACTTGACTATTCTGTCTAATCTGCTTCTGCTGAAGCACATTCACTTCCCATCTTCCCTTTTATTACCCTGGGCCAGCCACGTGCATATGAAAAAAGCTGAAGAGGGCAGACTAATGCAAGAGAGCAGCCAACACAAGGTGGGATACCATGACCAGCGAGATCTCACAAGCACAATCATACTTTATTAGCCAAGTATGTTTTGCAATAGAAGAGGAATTTCATTTGCTACAGTCATAACAATAGAAATCAACGGGACACACAAAATACATTCTAACATGAGCATCCACCCCAGTGACTCCTCCGCATTCCTCACTGTGATGGAAGGCGAAAGAAAGTTCATTCCCTCCCTTCTTTGTCCTCCAGTGGTCGAGGGCCTCGAATCTTCCGTTGGCGGAACAATCTTGACTCGCGTAGCCTGTGGCAGGTCTTCCTCGTCAGGGCGATCAAGCTCCTGCATCGGGGGGAATCTCAGCTCCCCCAAGCCGAGCGATCTACCCCGGGTCTGGCCTTGTCAAACCATGTGCAGCTTGAAGCTGCCGACTTGGTCTCAATAAGAGACTGCAAGCTCCTGATGTTAAAGTCTGCAGGCCGCAGTCGGAACGTCAACACCAGCGCTCAGATGGTAAGTCCACGCCCCTTGGGGGCTCAAAGTCACGCCCAGGCAAGGCCACCAGCTCCACGATGTTAGGCCGCAGAGCGACCGGAGATACCATCCGGAAAACAATCGCACCTCCGGCAAGGTAAGAGATTGAAAAAAAGTTTCCCCCTCCCCCTCCCCACCCCCCACATAAAACAAACCAGAGAACATTAACACAGACTTTAAAAACTCACCAAAAATAACAAAAAAATGACGAAAAGGACAGACTGTGGGCGAGGCTGCCATCGCAGCGCCACCCGGTGGAATATGACTGTGGAGCGGATGTCCACAGGACGGATGGTAAGTGGTGAAGTAGGCATTGAGGATACTTGACTTTCGTGGTTAACATATGGACTAGCAGGAAGATCATGCTGGAACTGTCACACGACATCAACTGTGAACTGTTCCACAATGGTGCCTGGATTAGAGAATGTTAGTTACAAGGAGAGATTGGACAAATTTTGATAGACACAAAAAGTTGGAGTAGCTCAGCGGGACAGACAGCATCGCTGGAGAAAAGGAATAGTTAACATTTCGGGTCGAGACCTTTCTTCAGTCTGTAGAAGGTTTTCTACCCAAAATGTCACCTATTCCTTTACTCTAGAGATGCTGTCTGACCCGCTGAGCTACTCTAGCTTTTTGTGTCTATCTTCAGTTTAAACCAGCATCTGCAGTTCCTTCCTGCACATTGGACAAACTTGGATGGTTTTCTCATAAATGCCATAGGTGAGGGGAGACATGACAGGAGTATATAAAATAAGGAGCGATAGAGATAGGGTGAATATCAGTCTGAAGAAGGGTCTTGACCTGAAACGTCACCCATTCCTTCTCTTCTAGATGCTGCCTGACCTGCTGAGTTACTCCAGCATTCTGTGATACCTTAGATGCGGTGGACGATCAGAACCTTTTTGCCAGGTTTGAAATGAGAAGACCGAGAGGAGAAAAGGTGAGGGGAAAGTTTAAAGGAGACGTGTGGAGCAAGCTTTTTTATACAGAGGGTGGCGGGTGTCTGGAACACGTTGTCAGAGTAGTAATGGAAACAGATGTGATAGTGATATTTAAGAGTCATTTAGATGGCCACATGAATAGGTGGGGAGTGGAGGGATATGGATTACGTGCAGACAGGGATTAGCTTATTTTGTCATTGTGTTCAGCACAGACATTGTGGGCTGAAGGGCCTGTTCCGGTGCTGTACTATGTATGTTATAAGAGTCCCGGCATCGGGAACACACTGAAAGGAGTTGGAGACAAACCCCCTGCCATCACTATTCGACAGTTCCAGTTGAACCATCTGAAGAACTGTAACCCTGAGGGCACAGACCAGATGCTGGGAAATGGAAGTGACAGACAATAGACAATAGACAATAGGTGCAGGAGTAGGCCATTCAGCCCTTCGAGCCAGCACCGCCATTCAATGCGATCATGGCTGATCACTCTCAATCAGTACCCCGTTCCTGCCTTCTCCCCATACCCCCTCACTCCGCTATCCTTAAGAGCTCTATCCAGCTCTCTCTTGAAAGCATCCAACGAACTGGCCTCCACTGCCTTCTGAGGCAGAGAATTCCACACCTTCACCACTCTCCGTTCTAAATGGCCTACCCCTTATTCTTAAACTGTGGCCCCTTGTTCTGGACTCCCCCAACATTGGGAACATGTTTCCTGCCTCTAATGTGTCCAATCCCCTAATTATCTTATATGTTTCAATAAGATCCCCCCTAATACTTCTAAATTCCAGTGTATACAAGCCTAATTGCTCCAGCCTTTCAACATACGACAGTCCCACCATTCCGGGAATTAACCTAGTGAACCTACGCTGCACGCCCTCAATAGCAAGAATATCCTTCCTCAAATTTGGAGACCAAAACTGCACACAGTACTCCAGGTGTGGTCTCACCAGGGCCCGGTACAACTGTAGAAGGACCTCTTTGCTCCTATACTCAACTCCTCTTGTTATGAAGGCCAACATTCCATTGGCTTTCTTCACTGCCTGCTGTACCTGCATGCTTCCTTTCAGTGACTGATGCACTAGGACACCCAGATCTCGTTGAACATCCCCTCTTCCTAACTTGACACCATTCAGATAATAATCTGCCTTTCTATTCTTACTTCCAAAGTGAATAACCTCACACTTATCTACATTAAACTGCATCTGCCATGTATCTGCCCACTCACACAACCTGTCCAAGTCACCCTGTAGCCTTATTGCATCTTCCTCACAATTCACACTACCCCCCAGCTTAGTATCATCTGCAAATTTGCTAATGGTACTTTTAATCCCTTCGTCTAAGTCATTAATGTATATCGTAAATAGCTGAGGTCCCAGCACCGAACCTTGCGGTACCCCACTGGTCACTGCCTGCCATTCCGAAAGGGACCCATTTATCCCCACTCTTTGCTTTCTGTCTGTCACCCAATTTTCTATCCATGTCAGTACCCTACCCCCAATACCATGTGCTCTAATTTTGCCCACTAATCTCCTATGTGGGACCTTGTCGAAGGCTTTCTGAAAGTCGAGGTGCACCACATCCACTGACTCTCCCCTGTCAATTTTCCTAGTTACATCCTCAAAAAATTGAGGCAGGTCATTGTGATGAGCAGGTCAGTGCACTCCTTCCACCCTTGCACTGTGTGCTTTGCAGGCACGGCCTCGACGTTCTGTCCTCGTGTGGCACGGTGGCGCAGTGCCAGTGACCTGAGCTCCATCCTGACCTTGGGTGCTCTCTGTGATGTTTGCACGTTCTCCCTCTGTCCACGTGGGTGTTCCTCCCACATCCCAAAGACCTGTAGGTCAATTGACCTTTGTAAACTGCCACTACTGTGTAGTGAATGATGAGAAAGTGGGATAACATGGAACTAGTATAAACAGGTGATTAATGGTCGGTGTGGACTCGGTGGGCTGAAGGACCAGTTTTCCTGCTATATCTCTCAACTAATCTAATCCCAGATGAATGCTCCTTCTCCACCTTGAGTGATCATAGTCCAGAGATTCCTTGGAGCCAGTGGGGATGTTGCATCTCCTCACAGAGACTTGGAGCATCTCCTTGAATCTGTTCCCCTGCCTGGTAATCCCTTCCCTTTACACACAGAGCAATTCCACATCCATTCTGAGACAAAAGAGTATGTCAGCCAAAATGCTGTTAATTACATAGAACAATATAGTACACGAACAGGCCCTTCAGCCCAGTGTCTGTGCCGAACAAAGTGTCACGGTCAACTATCTGCCTGCAAATATCTATATCCCTCCATATCATTTGCCTATCCAAAAGGCTCTTACATTCCCTTCATTGCAGTAACAACAAAGTCCCTGCATACTGCGGTGTTTTATTGTTCCTCTGAGATTTGACCTCTCTTACCTTAAGATTCGGAAGACATGTCAGTAAACCTGGGATCTGTCTAATGTGCTTCCAATGTCCCGTGCCTGCCTTCGCCAGGATATGGATAACACTGCCCTCTTCTGGACTGCATGCAATTAATTCCATTCTGTGAAACATATTGGCTTCAATTGTGTTCAACTTTAATTTAGTTTAGAGATACAGCACATCTATTTATTGAATCAGAGCTATACAGCATGGAAACAGGCCCTTCGGCCCATCATATTTATGCCAACCATCTTGGCATTCCAGGCTAGTCCCAATTGCCTGCATTTGGCCAAAACATTATGACCACAATAGACAATAGACAATAGGTGCAGGAGTAGGCCATTCAGCCCTTCGAGCCAGCACCGCCATTCAATGCGATCATGGCTGATCACTCTCAATCAGTACCCCGTTCCTGCCTTCTCCCCATACCCCCTCACTCCGCTATCCTTAAGAGCTCTATCCAGCTCTCTCTTGAAAGCATCCAACGAACTGGCCTCCACTGCCTTCTGAGGCAGAGAATTCCACACCTTCACCACTCTATGACTGAAAAAGTTCTTCCTCATCTCCGTTCTAAATAGCCTACCCCTTATTCTTAAACTGTGGCCCCTTGTTCTGGACTCCCCCAACATTGGGAACATGTTTCCTGCCTCTAATGTGTCCAATCCCCTAATTATCTTATATGTTTCAATAAGATCCCCCCTCATCCTTCTAAATTCCAGTGTATACAAGCCCACTGACAGGCAAAGTGAATAACATTGATTATCTTGTTACAGTGGCACCTGTCAAAGGGTGGGATGTATTAGGCAGCAAGTGAACAGTCAGTTCTTGAAGTTGATGTGTTGGATGCAGGAGAAATGGGCAGGAGTAAAGACCTGAATGACTTTGACAAGGGCCAAATTGTTATGGCCAGACGACTGGGTCAGAGCATCTCTGAAATGGCAAGGCTTGTGGGGTGCTCCCGGTCAGCAGTGGTGAGTAGCTACCGACAGTGGTCCGAGGAGGGACAAATCACAAACCGGCAACAGGGTGTTGGGCGCCCAAGGCTCATCGATGCGTGAGGGCAACGAAGGCTATCCCGTCTGGTCCGAACCGACAGAAGGTCGACTGTGGCACAAGTCACAGAAAATTTTAATGGTGGTCACGGGAGGAATGTGTCACAATACACAGTGCATCGCACCCTGTTGCGTAGGGGGCTGCACACGGAGATCCAACAGCATATTAGGCAGCTGGTCATAATGTTTTGGCTCATCAGGTCATAATGTTTTGGCTGATCGGCGTATATCTGCTGTTGTTCTCACTATAACTCCTGCCATCGAAAAGGTGGGATTCAAGAACAGTTTTTCTCAACAACCATCAGACTCTTGAATATTATACAGGACTAAACTATGAACTACAAACTGTCTTGGTTGCACTTGGGGGCTTTTTACACTAATATTGGGGTTTCCAATTCATTGTTTTTTAAATTTTGTTATTTTTGAGTACTGTGGTTCCAGGTCTATTAAGCTGCTGCAAAAAGGAATCTAATTGTTTTATTTTCTGCACATATGACAATTAAACACACTTGACTTTCATAATCTATAACTGGACTATTTTCCCCACTAGGAGTTCAGGATCCACATATTTGTTGTGATCCAAGGATTAAATGAGCAATGACTAACACCTGAAGAATGAATACATAGTTGTAGCAAGTATATTGTTCTTTAAGGAACAAGATCCCAACAGGAAAATTGGTCAAGCCCTAAGTTAATGACAGTGTTGAAAACAGTATTTATCAAAGGGAACGGCTGGTATTGTTACCAGAGAGAGCTGTGACAAAAGATTAGAAGTTCAGAATCCAGCAATGCAAAACCAGGACTTTGGTGAGAAAGCATAAAATCAGACCCCCAAAATCTGTGAAAAGACTTATAAAACTTGACCTGGAGTTTCAAAAAGCCTTTGACATGGTCTCACAAAACAGATTAGTGTGCAAAATTAGAGCACATGGTATTGGGGGTAGGGTATTGACATGGATAGATAACTGGTTGGCAAAGATTAGGAATTAACAGGTCCTTTTCAGAATGGCAAGCAGTGACTAGTTGGGTGCCGCAAGGCTCGGTGCTGGGGCTCCAGTTATTTACAATATATAACGATTTAGACGAGGGAATTAAATGTAACATCTCCAAGTTTGCGGATGACGCAAAGCTGGGTGGCAATGTGAGCTGCGAGGAGGATGCGAGGAGGATGCTATGAGGCTGCAGGATGACTTGGATAGGTTGGGTGAGTGGGCAGATGCATAGCAGATGCAGTATAATGTGGATAAATGTGAGGTTATCCACTTTGGTGGCAAGAACAGGAAGGCAGATTATTATCTGAATGGTGTCAGATTAAGAAAAGGGGAGGTGCAACGAGACCAGGGTGTGCTTGTACACCAGTCACTGAAATCAAGCATGCATGTTCAGCAGGCAGTGAAGTAAGCTAATGGCATGTTGGCCTTCATTGTGAAAGGATTTGAGTTTAGGAGCAAGGAGGTCCTACTGCAGTTGTACAGAGACCGCACCTGGAGTATTGTGTGGAATTTTGGTCTCCTAATTTGAGGAAGGACATTCTTGCTATTGAGGGAGTGCAGCGTAGGTTCACGAGGTTAATTCTCGGGATGGCGGGCCTGACACCTGATGAAAGAATGGGTCGACTGGGCTTGTATTCACTGGAATTTAGACGGATGAGAGGGTATCTTATAGAAACATAAAATTCTTAAAGAATTAGATGCAGGAAAAATGTTCCCAATGTTGGGGGAGTCCAGAACCAGGGGTCACAGTTTAAGAATAAGGGGTCGGCCATTTAGGACTGAGATGAGGAAAAACTTCTTCACAAAAGAGAGTTGTGAATCTGTGAAATTCTCTGCCACAGAAGGCAGTGGAGGCCAATTCACTGGATGTTTTCAAGAGAGTTACATTTAGCTCTTAGGGCTAAAGAAATCAAGGGATGTGGGGATAAAGCAGGATGGGGGTATTGATTTTGGATGATCAGCATGATCATATTGAATGGCGGTGCTGAATCGAAGGGCCGAATGGCCTACTCCTGCACCTATTTTTCTACGTTTCTATGTTTTTACACATAAACAGGAGAAATTATGTTGTGAACCGGGAAATAATAAGCAAACGGTTTATTGTCTGTCTTCAAGAAAGAGGGTAAAGAAAATCTTTTGGAAATAGTGGAGAAACATTAAGAGTCAAACGCATTTTATTGTCATATGTATCGAAACACAACTATTATATTCTTACTTGCAGCAGCACAACAGGTTACTAAACACAGGACTTACTAGATAAGATAATAAACAAACATTTAAAAAAATATATATATATAAAACCCATTTTAGTGCAAAAGCAAAACAACGGCCGCAGTCCCTAGTGCACCCAAGGCAGTTTGGGGTTCATAGTTTAGTTAGAGTTCCTCATGTTCAATAGCCTGATAGGTGTTGGGAAGAAGCTGTTTATAAACCTGGATGTTACAGCTTCAAGAGATCGCATTGTTTTGCCAATGATCACGGATTTTTCTAAAGAATATTCACTTTAAGGTATTTGTACCCGGACTTAAAAACGCAACATGATTTAACATGGCTTGCATGTTGCTGCTATACATTTTGAAGAATTTGTGCCTCAACTCTGCCTCTGCCTCATTGACAGCCAGAAGCTTCCGCTTCCCATCAGTATACTTTTTGCACCAACAATCGTATCAATGAAATTGATTCATTAATCTTTTGACCAATGCCAAACAGAAAATCTGAAGGCTCTTTGAGAAATGCTGCTTACTTGCATTAAGGAGAATGAATGGCTTTCTTCAGCCTGTGCAGGCTTTTTATAAACTAATTGGAACTCCTTGGCTTCAGTTTAGAAATCGACTAATGTAAATTTGAGTTAAATAGTTAAAATGCTGGAATTAATAGTAGAGTCTGTTCAACGTCAGATTGTAGAACACAGACTGACTCACTAACTGAATCACACAGACTGATTCACTAACGCGCCTTTCTCTCGAGTTCCAGCTCTACTAATTCTCTAATTTTCAATACATGACATTAAAATGCTGGGACACGCGAATCTACAGATGATGGAATCTTGAACAAAACAAAAGTGCTGGAAGAACTCACAGGTCAGTCAGCATCTGTTGAGTGGATATGTGACATTTTGGGTCAGAAGCAGTCTTCAGAATATGGAGAATACTTGTCCCACCAGCAGACACGGGAATGGTTTCTTCCCCTCAGTTATCAGGCTTCTGAATAGGCCTTCCACAAGCTAGGGTACTTTTTGATTCACATCTACTCCATTGGACTCTGCTTATGGAACTGATACACTATAATGCTGAGAACTATATTCTGCACTCTGTATCTTCTACTGTGCTCTATCTATCGTGCTTGAGTTTGAGTATCTATATATGGTATATCTGATCAGTTTGGATAGCATGCAAAACAAAGCTTTTCACTGTACCTCGATGCATGTGACAATAACAATAAACATAAACCTACATTGCTTCTGGTTCCTGTGTGCGCAGGGTGTGTGCTCATGGGTGGAAGTGGCGCTGGAAGGCAGCAACTCCACCGCTGCGCCATCATGCCGCTAACTTCAGTCTCACCCACATGGTCCATATAGAAGCAGGCGTTTAGAATGAACGTAACACCTGCAGCACCACATGGGACCACATGGGACCACACTCACCAGTTTCAGCCTTGGGGACCAGGAGATGGAGAACAAAATGATTTCTGACTGCTGAACACACTTGGGCCAACCCCACACCAAAGCAACCCCAAACCCCCACCACTGCTTCTCAATGCAGATCCTGGCCATTCCTCCCAACATCAATGACCCACTCCAATCCACGGGAGTTGCAGAGTTGGCACTGTTGTGCAAGGCTTCATCTATTGTACACAACACCAAGGCTGTTGCCTCAAATAGCTTTGCACTCCATTGCTGAGCACAAAACACTCACCCTCTACTGTGCATTACTCGGCATGTGAAAATGTCAAGGCACTGATTAGGAACTACATTTATTGTCACCATCCTTTATCCAGTCGACATTTTGCATAAAATGTCTGCTTTATCCAAAATGATGGACTCACAACATTGACATCTCCATTTAGGATTACATGACAATTTAGTGTAATGTGTTCCCTTTTAATGAAAATCCATAACTATCAAAAACATTTGTCAGAGTGAAAATACACCAGCTCAAGAAATTACGGCTGGCTGTGGCGCCTAAAACTGGAGGCGAGCCACTCTTTGAAGAGCCCAATTCATGTTGTACCAATAGATCAAACGATCATTGAAACAATATTGAACACTAAATTCCTTCTAACGTGAATGCTTGTTGCTTTGGTCAGTGAGTTTCAACCTAAGATAAGGACCAACTGAATAGAAAGTTTCAAAGAGCCAGTGTCAGCATGGCCTCCCTCACTGTGGTGGGACTTCAGGATGCATCTCAAAGCAAGTTTGTTTTCCTAATTAAAAAACAGGCGGCTATTCTTATAAGGAGATCGGTTTTTGCAAGCCAATTCCGAGGACGGGGTATGGAAATGGATGGCGATCTGCTTTCAAGAATCAAGAACAAACAAACCTGTGGCGTTAACTAGTTGTTATTTTAACTAAATGCGAGGGTTGGATTTCGGTATAGGAGTGGAGATGATAGAAGAATTGAAGGAATTGGGAGCAGCTCCCAAGAGAGAATAGTTAATAGTAGCGGCAAATTTGAAGGCTGGGAAGGAAATTCAAAATGAGACAATAGGTGCAGGATGAGGCCATTCGGCCCTTCGAGCCAGCACCGCCATTCAATGTGATCATGGCTGATCATTCTCAATCAGTACCCTGTTCCTGCCTTCTCCCCGTACCCCCTGATTCCACTATCCTTAAGAGCTCTATCTAGCTCTCTCTTGAATGCATTCAGAGAATTGACCTCCACTGCCTTCTGAGGCACAGAATTCCACAGATTCACAACTCTCTGACTGAAAAAGTTTTTCCTCATCTCCGTTCTAAATGGCCTACCCCTTTTTCTTAAACTGTGGCCTCTTGTTCTGGACTCCCCCAACATTGTGAACATGTTTCCTGCCTCTAACGTGTCCAACCCCTTAATAATTTTACACATTTCGATAAGATCCCCTCTTCTAAATTCCAGTGTATACGAGTCTAGTCGCTCCAGTCTTTCAACATATGACAGTCCCGCTATTCCGGGAATTAACCTAGTAAACCTACGCTGCATGCCCTCAATAGCAAGAATATCCTTCCTCAAATTTGGATTCCAAAATTGCACACAGTACTCCAGGTGCGGTCTCACTAGGGCCCTGTACAACTGCAGAAGGACCTCTTTGCTCCTATACTCAACTCCTCTTGTTATGAAGGCCAACATCCCATTGGTTTTCTTCACTGCCTGCTGTGCCTGCATGCTTCCTTTCAGTGACTGATGCACTAGGACACCCAGATTTCGTTGTATGTCCCCTTTTCCTAACTTGACACCATTCAGATAATACTCTGCCTTCCTATTCTTACCACCAAAGTGGATAACCTCACACTTATCCACATTAAAGTGCATCTGCTATGCATCCGCACACTCACACAACCAGTCCAAGTCACCCTGCAACCTCATAGCATCTTCCTCACAGTTCACACTACCACCCAGCTTTGTATCATCTGCAAATTTGCTAATGGTACTTTTAATCCCGTCATCCAAGTCATCAATGTATATTGTAAATAGCTGCGTTCCCAGCACCGAGCCTTGCGGTACCCCACTAGTTACTGCCTGCCATTCTGAAAGGGACCCATTTATCCCCACTCTTTGCTTTCTGTCTGTCAACCAATTTTCTATCCATGTCATTACCCTACCTTCAATACCATGTGCTCTAATTTTACCCAATCTCCTATGTGGAACCTTGTCAAAGGCTTTCTGAAAGTCAAGGTACACCACATCCACCGGTTCTCCCCTGTCAATTTTCCTAGTTATATCCTCAAAGAATTCCAGAAGATTAGTCAAGCATGATTTCCCCTTCGTAAATCCATGCTGACTCGGAACGATCCTGTTACTACTATCCAAATGCTCCGCAATTTTGTCTTTACTAATTAACTCCAGCATCTTCCCCACCACTGATGTAAGACTAACTTGTCTATAATTTCCCGTTTTCTCTCTCCCTCCTTTCTTAAAAAGTGGGACAACATTAGCTACCCTCCAATCCACAGGAAGTGATCCTGAATCTATCGAACATTGGAAAATGATCACCAATGCTTCCACAATTTCTAGTACGACCTCCTTAAGTACTCTGGGATGCAGACCATCAGGCCCTGGGGATTTATCAGCCTTCAGTCCCATCAGTCTACCCAACACCATTTCCTGCCTAATGTGGATTTCCTTCAGTTCCTCCGTCACCCTAGGATCTCTTGCCACTAGAACATCTGGGAGAAAAGGGAGAAGGGAGTTGGGAGCGGGGCTCAGCAATGGATGAGTTTGGACAGTGAGATATCATAGGGAGGCAGAAAGGCAACTGGAGAAAAATAAAAGTTTGGAGGCCAGACTAATGGTAGGAGAAAGGTAGGGAGAAAACATAGTTTGTGCAGAAAGTTAGAAGAGTGGAGAACATCGGGTGCAAGTATGGTCACGATATTAATGCGCCTTGCATTTTTTTGATGAGTTGTTAGAGACGGGAGAGTGAAAAGTGAAAAGTTCATCTATTTGAAGTTCATCTAGATGGAAAAGTGAAAAGTTCATCTATTTTCTCGTTGTGGCAAAATGGCTCAAAAGTTGCAGTGTAGACAGCCAGAGATCCTGTGTATTTGTTAAAGTTTTATGCATTCACCAGCACATTTAAACAATAGACAAAATTATGAACACTTTTTTAATCTGAGATACATATAAATAGGCAACATACAATAAAGTAACTTCATGCACTGGTATAAATGGTATCATTCGAGGTACAGAATTTATGAACTTACGCACTACTAACAAATTCAAACATCGGACATTGTAAATATCTGCAGACATCTGGTCTCTTAACTACGAGTGGTGTACAAGTCTGTATCTTCAGCGCTTGACTGACCATGATCTAGCGAGCTAGAGCCAATTGGAATCATTTGTTTTTCTGTTGTATAAAAGAAAGTGAACATTACTTCATGCTAGATTTCTAAAACATGCATAACCATAAGCAAGAAACTGGTCATTGAAATGGGTAAGAAATGAAATGCTATTTCGGACACAGTGATACAATTTCCGATCGACCAAATATTTTCTAATTGGTATGCTTGAAAAACATATTAAAGTAAAGCCAGCCCGATCCAACTGACCCGAGAGAATAATTAGCCTCTTGCTGACCCAGAATGGAACAACTAAACCTTTAGCTTTATCCCAGACATAATGTGGAAACAATGCAAAAATACTGTCAGCAGCATGACATGATCTTGTCACCTGAATGAAGAGTCACATCATCTGAACTATCAACACTAGAAATAGAGGGGGTACGCATAAAGAAAAAGGAGAGCGCACGCACACACAATGACTGAATGGCCTAATGCTGCTCCTAGAATTTATGAACTTATGAAAATAATAAATGCCTCAGCACAGACTACACACAATTCTATGTTAAGGAACATATTATTTGTCTGAAGAGGTTCAGAAAAGTATAAGCGCTGATTGGTACCTTCTGCTGCCACAAACATATTATCCAAAGTTGTTGGCTGCTGATTCTGTGGCAATGGAGAGATGCCACCTTCTATCCTATTAAATCTCTCTTGGTTTGGCTGGGGCTCCTGTTCTTTAGTGATCTGAAAAGGAAAAATGAACACTCCAATAACGAAGATGCCCAGCTTATTTTATCATGCTCATATTAGGCAGAATATTTAACAACAGTTCAGTCATTCTTGAGTTAACAATTGTTGTAATCTTTGTGAAACTGTGCACAAGGGTCATTTTTAGTTTGAGTATTGCTATTTTGGCCATGAAACCTTTCTAGTTCAGCTCTTGGCAGATCTGTCTTGCATCAGCACTTATCTTACCGCAACCCTGATCACACACAACCTGACATCTGTGGCCTTACTTGCCCCAAGATGGAATGGCTGACAGTCAGTTTCAGTTTACAAAAATGTGCCCAAAAAGCATTCAGTCATGGATCATCTTGAATGGTTTTATTTTTGCAAAGGGTATTAACTCTGCAACGTCTGATAATACAGTTTGCTATGGAACTCAAAACAAAATGCATACTGAAAATATAAAACAAACAAGACGGATCAATAGATTTTTTATGTTAACATTTTGGGTGAGTTTACCAGCCCATTGCTGTGTTTTCAACCTTTGTCTCAAATTTTCTCACTCTGATCTAATTTCTCGGTACAAATAAAATCCTAACTAAACTCAAAATATTAATCTTTTCCTCTTTGGTCCATATTCCTAATCGTCTAGATAAGCGAGGGTGAAACAGGAGTAACAAGGTACAAAAGGTCTGAGGCTTCAGGTTGGGATTCACTCTCCCTGCCAATGCCACACACACAGGAAATCCAATCCAAGCTGATGATCACGCTGGATTTTTGTTTGAAATACAAGTGCAGTACTGGCAAGATTATATTTAGAAGCTCCATGAAAAGCTCAGAGTTGTAAATCTGAGGAATTCTTTGCCACAGAAGGCAGTGGAGGCCAATTCACTGGATGTTTTCAAGAGAGAGTTAGATATATATAACTCTTCGGGCTAACAGAGTCAAGGGATATGTGGAGAAAGCAGGAATGGAGTAATGATTTTGGATGATCAGCCATGATCATATTGAATGGCCTACTCCTACACCTATTTTCTATGTTTCTAGAAGATAATCGTTTTGTACAAATTGTAATGTTCAAAATATGTAAGCAAAGGTATCATTTTTAAATAGGTGCAGGCAAACCTTCTTTCCTGAAAAGTGCTGAATTAAATATTTTCTGCACTTCATTCCATTTTAGTCCATTAAAGTTATAATTCTACAGATCCAGTTTACCTCCAGGTCTTCAGTCATTGTTAGTCTTTGCTTCTTCTGTGGACTCTCTTTCCAGAGGGATCGGATTGTCTCATAACTCCCCTGGCTTATGGCAAACATCTTCTGCCCAGAAAACTAAAGAGAAAAATAGATAACACTGGCAACTTCCCCGTTTAAAGTTGTTTCCCCAGCATAAACTGCCCCACCAATAAACTTTTAAAATAAAATTCACACTGGAGGAGCTTCTGATTTGGAACGTTTTTAATAAATTTGTGCTGGAGGTGCCACAAAATGAAACGATGGATCAGTTTACGATATATGCAAAATGAAACAACAGCCCCTGTATAAATTATGATAGCAGAATATCAGCTAAAAAATGTTCTGCGAAATGGCTATTTTTCTGAGCTAATATGGGGTGCCTTTGTATTCCCAAGCTTGCACCTGCATGAGTAGGTCTTCTCTTTACAGCAGCACCTATTGCATTAAATAGGTAGAAAGTACAAAATGGCTCTGGATCAAAGCCCTGCACACCCTCTCCCCTTCCAGACCGCTGACTCTTCTCCCTTTTTTAATTAGATGTTTTTGGGTTTCCCTTAATGTTATCTGCCAGAGCCATCTCCTGCTCCTAGTTTTGCCCTCCTGATTTCCTTCTTTAGCATACTCCTCACCTCCCGAAACCCCTCCAGGGATACACTTGATCCCAGCTGCCCAGACCTGCTCTATGCCTCTTCCTTTGTCCTGACCAGAGCCTCAATTTTCTTTGCAATTGTTGCATCTTGTTGCTTCGGATGGACTACGGTTGCAAAGACTTCAGCCTTGCCTTTTACACTCATATGCTGGACTTTAATCTAATTTATCCACATTATTCAGTTACCTGAATTTAAATCCCCAGTTTATACACTGGGATTGATAGTCCCATTGCCTGCACACCATAACCACTTAGCTGGCTTCCCATTAATTTCACGACACAAAACAAAATGCTCAGTGCCTCTCTCTTCTTCCACAGTTAGTCTTCAGGACATTGGCATTATTAATTTTTGTTGTGCATGTCCCATAAAAATAGTAAAATCTTTTATTTTGTACTATTTTAGGTAGGAAGACACAAGAAAGTTAGAGGTATTTTACCTTTGCAGCAGCAATAGCTTGTTGAGGGTAGCAAATGGCCATTCCCACAGCTGCGAGCCCCACAGGATATGCCATTTTCTGAACCCTGGAACCTGTGCAGATGAAAATTCAAAAGGGCCACACGAAATCGTGGTTAAGCAAAACAAATTGCAACATAATGTCTACATTCTCAGGTTGAATCAGACAATATTGATTTTAATTTGTTTATTGTTGGAGGGTGTGGAGATGCATATCAACTTGACAACACAAACTATTCCAATTCACGTCCAACTTTGTGCTTTCCTAAATTACAAGGAAAACTACTCTCTTTTTAGGTGGTCATTTGTATTGTAAATTCAATGTTTGTTATTTTTATATATAAACTTCATAGATCTCCACACCCAAAGACATCTGTGTGGCCAGAGGTACAGCAGGCATTGCAAATTTTTGAAAGATTTGCATGAATGAAACTGCATATTCCAATGCTCATTCTTCATCACTGCTTTCCAGTTAGAAGCTGGCATAGCAGGCTCACAAAGAAATAATACTACATCAAGGCCAAAAGCCTTGAAAGTGACACCATTGAAAGTGACACCATTACAAACGAGTCTGATCAATAACTTCTTGGAATTCAAAGATGGCAGATGTGAGTGTAGGCATTTTAATTAGTTTCGTTTCATTTAGAGATACAGCAGGGAAACAGGCCCTTCGGCCTACTGAGACCGCGCCGACCAGCAATCCCCATTACCCTAGCACTATCCTACACACTAGGGACAATTTACAATTTTTACCGAAGCCAATTAGCCTACAAACCTGCACATCTTTGGCATGTGGGAGGAAACCAGAGCACCTGGGGAAAACCCACACGGTCACAGGTCACGAGAACGTACAAACTCCGCACAGACAGCGCCCGTAGTCAGGATCGAACCCGGGTCTCTAGTGCTGTCAGGCAGCAACTCTACCACTGTGCCACCGTGCCACAGTAACATAGAATAGTAACAAAAGGAACAGGCCCTTTGGCACACGATCTGTGTGGTGAACATGATGCCAAGCTAAACTAACCTCGACTACCTGCACACAATTCATACCCCTCCATCCCTGCGTATCCATGTGCCAATCTAAAAGCATCTTAAACAGCACAATCACATCTACCACCACAACCACCCTTGGCAGAGAGTTCTAGACACCCACCACTCTCTATTTTAAAAAATCTCGCCCCGCACTTTGAGCACCTTATTGTTTTTTCGAAGAATTCACACAGCCCTCCAATTTTTTTCACAATATCTTGAGCCAGAAACGTAACATCATATAATTGTGAACGAAACCAGGTAATTATGCATTTCATATGATTTTTATTTTTCTCTTTGGAAGTGGATTGTGTAAACATTTGGCGAGTCAAAACTTGATGCGAAACAGAATGCTCTTATATTCCTCAGCATAAACCAACAGATTAATAGTTATGATCAGGTTCACTTAGTTCAACAGGTACAATTTGTTTTCACATTATGATACAAGAAACACTGACCTCATTACCTTGCCCCACATTGTTGGCTGCTTCACTTGCCTAACTTTAAAAGAATCCTCTCTCAACCATCCAAGTCTTTGCTCCCTCTCTGCTCAAAGCATTTCATTTTCAAATACAGAAACTGATCCACGATGGATGTTTCAGTTTCATCTTTTGTTGTTCGTAGGGAGAAAAATAATCTTCAAAGATTTTCTAAATCAATGAATGGATGTGTTTAATCAAATGTCGAGTCAAACTCGTGAATTGATTATTTGGTGTACAATAAAGCGAACTCATTAGGAAAGTAAATATCATACTCCATTTTAAATTATCACGTGGGAACACACAATGCAGAATGGAAAAGAACATCAAACAAACATCTATTACATAATAGTTCTTTCATCCTGCTTGGCCTTCAAAATATATTCTTTTCAAGTGTTTAATATTAAGTATATGTTGACTGGGGATTAATGGTAATATTAAATAAACTTTTGGAAACAATAATAAAACCAGTGCATTGCCAATATGTTAGAAAATGATTACTTTCCTGTCAAACTTCAAAATGCAGCATTTGGTTCAAAGACAGAAAAACATTTTCCTTTGTGTTTTCTGATATTAATAAAATTACCAATGGAGGTTGAAAGTACAGACCAAAAATGCAGTTTAGTACTGCCAATTAGATTTAACCAATGCCAGAATGTGCACATTAACTAGAGAGGCATTTTGTAGTTGGGCCATGTGAGGCTGATTTAAACATTGCTTCACTGCTACATCTCCATCAGGCACGAGAGCAACCTGTTGTCCACCAACTCCAAACATTGGTCATTGTTCGGATCAAAATTACACTGGACCAGCCAGTTATGTCAAGGCTGCTTTGCAATTAAAATCTGTCCCAAATTTTCTTCAGAAGTGGACTATCAAATAAGCATCAAATTCAACTGGAGACACAAGAGACTGTAGATGCTGGAATCTTGAGCACAAAGTTCTGTAGGAACTCAGTGGGTCAGGCAGCAATGTGGAGGGAATGGGCAGGTGACATTCTACAGAACATAGAACAGTCCGGCATGGGAACAGACCCTTTGTCCCGCAGTCTGTGTCGCACATGATGCCAAGATTAACTCTTATCTTCCAGCATATAATCCATATTCCTCCATTCCCTGCACATCCATGTGCCTATCCAAAAAATGTCTTAAATGCCACTATCGAATCTGCCTCCACCACCATCCCTGGCAACGCATTCCAGGCACCCACCACCCTCTGTGTAAAAACCTTGCTGCACACATCTCCTTTAAAATGTACCCCTTTCATCGTAAAGCTATGTCCTCTTGTATTTGATTTTTCCATCCTTAGATAAAGGTTCTGGCTGTCTACCCTATCTATGCTTATCATAATTTTATATACTTCTATCAGGTCTCCCCTCAACCTGTGGCGTTCCAGAGAAAACAATCCAAGTCTTTCCAACCTCTCCCTGCAGCTAAAATCCCCTATTGATGCATCATTTCAGTACGGGATCCTTCTTGAGACTGATGGAGTAGTGGGGAGAAAGCTGGAAAAGAGATGTGGGGGCGGGACAATGCCTGGCAAGTGATAGATGGAAGCAGGTGAGGAGGGTTTGACTGGTATATCAAACTAAACTGATGTAACGTGGATCAATACAGCCAAGAATCCACGGCAAGAGTTTATCCCGCAAGTCCTGAAGAAACAATTGTTTTGTGATCACAACGTACCTTTTGACGATAGAACTAGTCCAGCCAATGCAGACACTGTCATTACGCCCATTCTTGGAAAGAAGCCTTCGGGTGGATTCCTGAGGACGATGTAGGCACCTTCAAGAAATAAAAAGATTCATGTTGTTCCTTCATGTCCTTGGCAAGACATTTGCACAAGATCATTAAATTTGCAACAACATATCTGATGGACAATGGAGAAATAAGAAATAATGGGCGGCACAGTGGTGCAGCAGTAGAGCTGCTGCCTTGCAGTGTCAGAGACCCGGGATCAATCCTGACTATGGGTATTGTCCATGTTGAGTTTGTACGTTATCCCTCTGACTGCCTGGGTTTTCTCTGGGTGCTCTGTTTCCTCCCACATTCCAAAGACATGCATATTTGTAGGTTAATTGGATTCTGTAAATTGCCCCTAGTGTGTATGATGCAAAACTAGGAACATAGAACTAGTGTACAGGTGATCGTTGGTTGGTGCGGACTTGGTGGGCTGAAGGGCCTGTTTCCATGCCGTGTCTCCAAACTAAACTAAGAAGCAAGATTTAATTCACAATCTAAATATCAGTAGCAAATCATAATGACCAATTCAGCATGGTGCTTGAAAATGAGGAACATGAAATGGGTACCAAAATCCTAGATTTCAGTCAAGGTTGACTTTGAATGATAAAACAGAGAATGTACACCGATCAGCCAATACATTATGACCTGATGAGCCAAAACATTATGACCACCTGCCTAATATGCTGTTGGTCCTCCGTGTGCAGCCCCATAAGCAGCAGGGTGCGATGCACTGTGTATTGTGACACATTCCTCCCGTGACCATCATTAAAATTTTCTGTGACTTGTGCCAAAGTAGACCTTCTGTCGGATCGGACCAGACGGGATGGCCTTCGTTGCCCACGCGCATCGATGCCTTGGGCGCCCAACACCCTGTCTCCGGTTTGTGGTTTGTCCCTCCTTGGACCACTGGCAGTAGGCACTCACCACAAGCCTTGCCGTTTCAGAGATGCTCTGACCCAGGCGTTTGGCCATAACAATTTGGCCCTTGTCAAAGTCGCTCAGGTCTTTACTCCTGCCCATTTCACCTGCATCCAACACATCAACTTCAAGAACTGACTGTTCACTTGCTGCCTAATATATCCCACCCCTTGACAGGTGCCATTGTAAAAAGATAATCAATGTTATTCACTTCGCTTGTCAGTCGTCATAATGTTTTGGCTGATCGGTGGATCATGGAGAAAATCACTGTACAGCAGTGGGAGATGTTGAATGATTTATGTGAAGTGGAACACTTTAAACCCACAGGAGACTCCAAAGACGTACAGGTATGTAGGTTAATTGGCTGGGTAAATGTAAAAATTGTCCCTAGTGGGTGTAGGATAGTGTTAATGTACGGGGATCACTGGGCGGCACGGACTTGGAGGGCCGAAAAGGCCTGTTTCCGGCTGTATGTATATGATATGATATGATATGATGAGAGAAGACCTCCAGTTGCCAAAAATACAACCATGAAAAACTAAAGTGCAGCTTCAACAAAAAAAATTCAAAGCAAAAGCAAATGGCATGGCAGAGATGGGGAACGTCAAACTGTGATAAAAGAGATAAGTGGCCGCATGAAAGTAGCTGCTTACAAAGTGAGCAAGGAAATAAACGTGCAACTGATATTAAAATAAACAAGAAACATCTTTATACTTACAACAGGAAAAACACACTAAAACAAGTAATGATATTGCAAATGGATGTTAAAGCAATGACAAACATGATTATTTTACATCAGTATTTTCAGCAAACAGTATTACATCCCACTCATCTTTAGACAATTTATATTATATCAGAGATCAGGATTTGCAAATATTAATATAGGCTCAAATTTGACTGCAGTGAAGGAAATTATTGCACAGTACATTGATGAATCCCAAGGGCAATATGCTCTGTTTCAGGATTCAAAGAAAAGTGGTGAGAAAATTGCATTTCGCTCTCCCATTTTAGAAAAGTGTGGGGTAAACTCGGGAATTTAGAGCAGAGCGACAGAGCAACCTGAATGTTTGTCGTTGCCTAATGACATCGTGCCCGATGAACTGAAGTGAACCTTTTGAAGAGATTACTTTTTATAGTTGACAGGGGGATGTCCAAGGACACTGTAATCTCCAAGGAGTTTGAGAAAGACAATTTACAGTCAAAGCTTGTAGAAGCTGCAAAATAATTTATTTTTTGGTTAGGAAATTGATTGAATAGCAGGAGACAGGGAGCAAGAATGATGGCAAGATGCATTCAGCAAAGTTCAAAATGGAGCTGTTCTGAGGCTGAACTATTCTTCATGATTGTACATAATTTCCCTGATGGGACAGAAAGCCAATTAATCATGTTTGCCAATGACAATTAATTTTTAGAGGGATCATTTTCTGAGAAGGCGGACCTTTCTCAAAAGCAGGTTAAGCAGTCTAGGTCTGCATTGATGAGTTCACACAAATTGAGAGGTGATCTTATTGAAATTAACCAATACTTTTCCCCAAGGTAAATGCAGAACTGATAATTCCCCTGGCTGGGGCTACTGAAACCTGGAATGAATTTAATATGAGATTTGTCATTCAAGCCATAATGAGAAGAAATGTCTTCACCCAGAGAATCCATGAGGTCTGTGGAAACTCTGTCATGAAAGATACTTAAGACCAACTTCAATATAATGTTTATATATTAAGGTAATCTCGGGTTAATGCAGGAAACTTGTATTGTAGGTTGGAATGTCTTTGTCCTATTTCTATTTCTTATGCTAATAGAGTGAGCATATGGAAAAACTGTGACAAATGGATTTCAACATAGGAAATGTGAGTTCACACAGTTCGGATCAAAAATAGATAAAACATCTACTTTCTATGATTTATGGTTAAAAGTAATGCAAATCTTACTTTTCCCAAATGCAACAGAGTTTTCTGCGCCACCTTTAACAGCATTATACGCACCCTAGAAAAATACAAAGAATAAAAGTCAATGATAACTCAAAAATGTTATCAGAAGTTTAACAATTACATACATTTTGAAAATATAAAATTGAAATTAGGGGAGGGAGTCAAAAATGAGGGCACAGGTTTAAGGTGACAGATGTAAAAGGGATCTGAGGGGCTACTTTTTTCACAGCCCTTGTGGTCTGCGGATGCTGTCAGTAGATCTTTTTTGTTGTTGTTAAACTTCTGATCAGTCATTTCAAACCAGTTAAACATATGAGTTTATTTGAGTTGACTGTGATATACACCAGGATGCAATGAAATTCTTTGTTCACACAAAGCTCACTGCTTTTACACAGAGGATAACAAACCCGGATTGTGCATATGGAACAACCCCGGAGGGGGTGGTGGAGGCAAGTATAATTATGTTGTTTAAAAGACACACGGACAGGTACATGGATAGGAATTATTTGAATGGATATGGGTTAGGTGAAAGCAAGTGGTTCCTAGTTCAGTTTGGTAGTTTGTGAGCGGAGCACCAAGGAACATTCCTTGTATATGCACATACTTGGCCAATAAACTTATTCATTCATTCATATTGGTGGGCTGAAGGGCCTGTTTCTGTAGGTATAGACACAAATGCTGGAGTAACTTGGTGGGACAGGCAGCATCTCTGGAGAGAAGGAATGGGTGATGTTTCGGGTTGAGACCCTTCTTCAAACTGATCAGTCTGAAGAAAGGTCTTGACCCGAAACGACACCCATTCCTGCTCTCCAGAGATGCTGCCTGTCCCACTGTTACTGCAGCATTTTGTGTCTACCTTCGATTTAAACCAGCATCTGCAGTTCTTTCCTACACACGTGCCTGTTTATGTGCCCCATGCTCTATGATTCTATTAATGGAGTAATTATAAGATTTTTATTAAAATATTGTGGTTAACTATGAATGTATGAATGATACAATTCAGAGAAAAAATATAAATTTCCTCTGTTTTCACATGAACCATATTAATTTCAATATTTCTTCAAAATGCGGTGAGCCATATTGGTCGATGCTGTGGCTGCATTGATTCAAAATCTATGGAAATCAGTTCAGTTTGTAACCTATACTGAGGAACAGTGAAAAGCTTAGAAAAGCAATTGAAGGCACTAAAAGCTATGGCATTAAGATCGATAGGAAAATAAGTTGTGAAGAAGGCAGAAGGAGACTACAAAGGGATAGAGATAAGTTCAGTGTGAAGGCAAAAATCTTGCAAATGGTGCAGACACTAGAAACAAGAGATGCTGCAATCTGCAGCAATAACAATCTACTGGAGGAACTCAGCGGGTCAAGCAGCATCTGTGGAGAGAAAGAAATGGTCACGGTTCTGGGTTGAAACCTTGCATCAGGAATTTAACCTGAAATGTCAACCCTTCCTTTCCCCCACAAGGGCAGGGTCATGGTGGAGCAGCGGTAGAGTTGCTGCCTTACAGCGAATGCAGCGCCGGAGACCCAGGTTCAATCCCGACTATGGGTGCTGTCAGTATGGAGTTTGTACGTTCGCCCCGTGAGTTTTCCTCCCACTTTCCAAAGACGTACAGGTTTGTAGGTTAATTGGCTTGGTAAATGTAAAAATTGTCCCCAGTGGGATTGCGTTAATGTGCAGGGATCGCTGGTCGGCACCGAGCCGGTGGGCCGAAGAGCCTGTTTCCGCGCTGTATCTCTAAACTAAACTAAATACTGCTTGACCTGCCGAGTTCCACCAACTGATTGTTTGTTGCTTACAAATTATGTCTTTTTTTGAGAAAATGTGAAATTGTCCATTTTGATTGGAAAATAGAATATCTAAAGAGTGAGATTGCAGACCTCTGTAAAGCAAAGACCTCTGGTTTCATATTTTCACGTGCACCAAGATACAGAGAAAAACATTGTTTAATCCAGACAAATCAAACCATACCATGACATCAAGGAAGTACAAGAGAGATAAAATAAACAAAATGAAGAAGAGAATGTTATGGCTACAGGGAAAATACAGATAAAAAGTGCAACTCAACATTGTACTTGTTGTATTTATCATTATTGCATTGTTTACACAGTGAGCTTCATGTGAACAAGGACATCTATTGCAACCTGTTGTATATTTTCTCTGGAACACCAGAACTTGAGTGCAGACTTGATGGAAGTATATATAATTATGAGAGGCATAGATAGGGTAGACGGAACCTCCCCTCCCCCCCCCCCCCCCCCCCCAAGGGTGGAAATATCAAATACTAGAGAGCATAGCTTTAAGGTGACATGAGCAAATTTAAAAATGCGCGATAGGTTTTTTTCCAGAGAGTGGTGGGTGCCTGGAACATTCTGCCAGGGACGGTGGTGGAGGCACGTGGATATGCAGGGAATGGAGGGATATGAATTATGTGCAGGCGGATAAGAGTTGATCTTGGCATCGTGTTTGGCACAGACATGGTGGGCCAATTCCTATGCTGTACTGTCCTATGTTCTATGTACAGGTGCTCCCCGGCTTATGATGCTTCCACTTGCCATATTTTGACTTTGCGATGGTAGTTTGCTTCCGGCCACGTGATCAGGTGTATTAAATGCATTTCGAATTACAATATTTTCGGTTTGCGATGGGTTTCTTGGAACGGAACCCCATCGTAAGCTGAGGAGCACCTGTATAGGACCATAAACTCAAATAAATGTTGAAATGACCAGTGGAAAAGATCTACTGACAGCGCCACCAGGGCATTTGTCAGCAGGAACTCAGTTTCTGTCAGTTGTGGTCTTGTTGCCATACATAGACTCTGCTGTGTGGATGTCAGTGACAGGCAGGTACTTGAACATCAAGGGCTGCAAAGTCACAACAGGTTAGAGTGATTATGGGCCATCTACAGAAAGCAAGTCCAGGCTGGGGCCAGATCCAGTGGCAACCAGTCATTTAATTTGGAAATGCGAGCACTTAAAAAGAAAATGGCAGTGGAGGCCAATTCTCTGAATACATTCAAGAGAGCTAGATAGAGCTCTTAAGGATAGCGGAGTCAGGGGGTATGGGGAGAAAGCAGGAACGGGGTACTGATTGAGAATGATCACCCATGATCACATTGAATGGCAGTGCTGGCTCGAAGGGCCGAATGGCCTACTCCTGCACCTATTGTCTATTGTCTATAAGATAATGGAACTGTCAAAATCCTTAAGTACAAAATTTAGACAATGAAAAATCATGGAATTAAGCGATGAAAAAGAAACCAGAGGATGGATGATAGCTTTTTATGTTCAATGGTAGAAGGATGGTATCACCGCCATGAATAGAATACAATGTTTGAACAGCAGGAAACCAGAAGACATTTAGTGATATGAATGACCTTGGAACCAGTCAATGTTGGAGCAATCAGCAAATTAGTATAATAAGCCTTTACTTGCTCTGCAGAATAAATTTACTGGTTCATTGTAGTGTCTTCTTAAAAATCAACAAACATTTAAACAACACAAGAGCAGTGAAGTTTTCATCTGAATTCACCAACACACAATTGGAATGTTAAGGACCATCACCCTTCAACAAATGATGCTCACCACTGCCATAAAATGGGAGTTATTTCCAGACCCAAGCAAATCTTGACCATTCAAATCCATGTTACAATGGAAAACTTATTCATCAACCCAAATTCAATGAAAATTGAATTTTCAGAATTGTCAGACAGAAATTAACACAAAAATCAAGCAAAATTTGAATTAAATTTCATTTAATTGTAGTCACAAGAAACTACAGATGCTGGTTTACCAAAAAAAGACACAAAGCTGGAGTAACTCAGCGGGTCAGGCATCATCTCCGGAGGACATGGATAGGTGACGTTTCAGATCATAGAGTCATACACTGTGGAAACAGGTCCTTCGGCCCAACTTCCCCCACACCAGCCAACATGTCCCAGCTACACTTGTCTCACCTGCCTGCATTTGGTTCATATCCCTCCAAACCTGTCCTATGCATGTACCAGTCTAACTCGATTCACCTACTCTGGGCAAGAGACTGCATCTACCCGATCTATTCCTCTCATGATTTTATACACCAAGTTCACTTCTCATTCTCTAGCGCTCTAGGGAATAGAGTCCCAGCCTATTCAACCTCTCCCTATAGCTCCTCTACAATCAGTCTGAAGAGGTGTTCTGAATTACTCAAACCTTTCTTTGTCAATCTTTGCTATAAAACAGAATCTGCAGTTCCTTATTATCACATGCTGCCTGACCTGCTGAGTTACTCCAGAACTTTAAAAAAAATGTAATTATAGTCAACAGAAGTCAATTTATATCTAAGTGAAAACCATTCCAAAGCTGAGCTTGTACCTTTTACAAAAAAGTTGATTCTGATTGTTGGAGCTCAATCATTCCAGTCACGAACATCACTGTAGACGTTCCTCAGAGAACAATCTTCAAATGCTTAATCAAAACACCTTCCATCACAAGGTAAGAAGTGGGGATGTTCATCTATGATGTTAAAATCCATTCACAGGGACCAGTCATGCCACACAAGTGCCAGATAACAACCATCACCAACAAGAGAATCTGACTAGCCACTTGATCATTCAATGGCACTACCATCATAAGAGTCCACCACCATCAACATCCTTGGGGTTATCAATGACCAGATACACAACTGGGTCAACCATACAAAAACTATTGCCACAAGAGCAGGTCAGAAGCTGGGTGTCCTGTGGAGAGTGATTCACGTTCTGATAACCCAAAGACTTTCCACCATCTAGAAGACATAAGCGAGGAGCATGATGAAACACTTAACTCTTGTCTGGGTAAATACATCTTCCATAACACTCAATAAGCTTGACACCATGCAGGACAAAGCCATCTGCTTGTTCGGGCTATCTTCCATTACCATAAAAATCTATTCCCTCCACTAACATCGCTACTGTGTCCTATCCACTGAACACACCATACTTTCCTAAAATGTGACCTCTACAAAGGAAGTCAAGGACAGCCTACAAGCCAATTGTCAACAGCTTGTAACTACCAGGGACTTGAGTCTAGGTAAGCTTTCAGCAACATGCCTGGGGTACATACAGTTAACAAACTTGCAGCAATTTTTAATATCCACATGTCGACTTTACTCCATGCCTCCAGTCTTAGTCCAGTCTTTAAAAGCAACAGAAAATAATTACAGTCCATTATCAAATTCTGTGAATAGACCAAAACACCACTCAAAAGAACTAATTATTACAAATATAATTTCTGCACTTTTTGCTCCGAAAATGTATTTATTTCCAGAGAAATTCAAAGATTGAGATGAATTCCACACCTTCAATAATAATTCATGTAAAAATCAACATTTTGATATAACTCAGAAACATTTACCACACCTTAAAACAATCCATTTTAACAACTACTTACACCCAAGGCCATCATTACAAACTGATTGTTCCCTTTTTAATTATTCCACTACAGGCTTTGAATCATACTGAAGGCAGGAGAAAATTAATGCAGGACCATGAACAGCAGCCATTTTTACAAAAACTGATGTTTCATGACAAAGTGCATGCACAGCAAACAAGTCAGAAATTCGGCAAAGGCACAAGTTTACTGAAGACTTGATATCCAGTCCATCTATCCATCGATGTAAGTTCAGTGATTTCAAACGACTTTAATTCAGAACATGAATGTGCATCATTGCATTAATTTCAGAAATTATACATGAACACATTGTCTCCCTCCAAATCCATATCAGTACACCACACAAACAGGCAGAGACAATCACAAATTTGGCCACAGCCTCCATAGCATCAAAACTGTAGCATGTTATTTTTTTTAAAATATCAGAGCAAAACTTTTCATAGGAACAGCTTACCCCTTAGGTGAGAGGCTGATTACCCCAAGTAATCAGTTCAGCTAAAAACTGCAATTGAGAAATGCTGTGAATTATTAGAATTGCAGCATATTCAGGCAGGTATTCAGTTATTTCCCACAGAATTGTTTTGGACAGCCAAGAAATTAATTGCACGATTTAAAAAAAAAAATTGTGATAAATTTGTTTTAATTAGTCATGGAATAACAGAATATCAATTAAAAAACAATTTTTTTGGGATGATGACAACTTGATTTTGTTCAAATGTTTCTAGAAAAGACTTATTTTAATGTGATGGTTTCATTAATTCTTAAATGTTGAGAGATCTGATTTTCTGCTAAACTGGGAATATCAATTCACCACCTGCCAAAGATTTTTCCTACATTTTTTGTGAAAAAAGCTTGTTCAGTTCCCCCAAAAGATATCCAGAATAAAGTTCATTCTGGGCGATACACACGATGTAATGACAGACAGTATCCAGGTGGTTCATCCCGATCATACAATTCCAACCAGAACACGCTTGATTTAACTTGTTAAAGTTTTAATACATTAGAGTCAGAGACAGACAGCAAGCTTGTCAGCCCAACTCATCCTTGCCAACCAAGAAGCCCCTTCTGAGCAAGTGCCATTTCCCGCGTTTGGCCCATATCCCTCTAATCCCTCATTTTGCTTTTGTTCTAATCGTATGTGTTAAATATAATCATTTGACAGTGCTTGTTTTAAATTAAATTTCACTGAATAACGAGAGATTCTAAAATATTGCTAACAAGATATATTGAAAATATTTCCCCACAAAAAAAAAGATCCAATCAGTGCATAAATTTTACTGATTCTGGCCAATTAAAAAAAATATATATTTTGAATTTCATTGACAAAACATGCATTTAAATTCTATCGTGCACAGCACAGATGGAACAATCGGTGTGTTGTCCCGTACCTTGCACCGAGCAGCATACGGTTGAACAGTCTGTCGCAGAGCAGAGATCCCCTCAAGCAAACGGCCTGGCTGCTCCACTACGAACTTGCACTTTGCTGAAGGTTCATTATAAACTGAAAGCTGCAAAATAAAATATTTCATTACAATTCATATTTTAAATATGAGTACTTGATACTCTGACCAACTTTATAAAAATGATTCTATTTCTAAAACAGACAAATAGTATATGACAAAAAGACGATTAGGTCTGTTAAGACGCAACCACTTTCCAAAATTATTATGGCTGATTTTCTTTCTCAGCTTTACCAAGCCATGTCTCCATTCTCTTATTATTCCAAAGATATGTTCAAAGACTTTACAGAATTAAAAGATATACAACCCTTTGAATAAAGAAATTTCACTAAAGGCCTAAGTGGTCAACCTCTGATGAGATTAATGTATCTTGCCATCATATTCGGCACAGACGTTGTGGGCCGAATGGCCTGTTCCTGAGCTGTACTTTTCCAATGTTCTCTGCTCTAAAATAAAGTTCCATTAGGATGACTCTGCTCCAGAATCTCCCTTACATATCTAACCATATTTTACTTAAGGTTTATTTATTTAACCATTTTAGATTGGATAACTAGATTAGCTTTTTTTTTAGCATTTGCTATTTTAATTCCAGATTCCCAGCATCTGCAGATTTTATGTTTTGATTTTCAATTACTGAAATAAATAAGTTAGTTTACATCATTAGATATCTACCAATTCACCATCTTGTGTGCTCCCATCCCAGGAATGTAGCTATTCCAAAGACAATGGACCCAGACGATCTAATCAATTGCACGAGAAACTCGAGCAAGCTTATAGAACAATCAAAAGTGAAGACATAAACGGTATTGCAATTCACTCAACTGACCCTCCAAGCAGTAAAATTGAGACACAAGAGACTTCAGATGTTGGAATATTGAACAAAACACAAAGTGCTGGAGTAAATCAGCAGGTCAGACAGCATCTGTGGCGGGAATGGACAGACAACATTTCAGGTTGGGAACCGAATCTTCAGTCTGAGGAAGGGTTCTAACCCAAAACGTTGTCTGTCCATTCTCTTCACAGAAACTGCCTGACCCAGCAAGTGGCACCAGCACTTTATTTATGAACTTCCAATCAACTTTTTTGTCAGACAAACCTTACTAGAATTACTAGGTACATGTTGGACGTCTGCCTTAAGCACTCATGAAGAATAGCTTCAGATGTGCCAAAGACTTTGATGTATTATGTCTGTCTAACTCATTGGACTGAAGAATTTGCTTACTCGTGAATTTGGCTACATGTGAGCAGTGGCAGACCCCGGCCACTGGATGGTGCCGATGTATCAGTATAATCCAAAGATATGACAGCAATCACAGGTATGACTTCATCTTGGTGGGTCTTTGTTCAGAGTGCAGAACAAAGGATGAGTACTGCGCAGACATGTTTTATACAACATACATCGGGGTTCCCGTGTCATTTAAAGAAGGCCAAATTGGCCTTATCTAGCGTTTACTTAGAAGGTGATTGGTTCAAGAAACTGCAGTTCATAACTGCACTGGCACTTTAACGCAGTACGGAGGTTAATTCACCAGTGTTGTACTGAGGGAAGGCTGGATCATCAGAAAAACAATCTTTCAAATCACCTTCACACCTTCATGAATGTAAATAAATCAGGTGTGCCATTCAAAGTAGTACACAGATTAGCTGCTGGATTTGCCTACAACACCATGACTACATTCTAAAATGAAAGGTGCATTCTAAGCCCTACTGCAGGTATGTTTCAAGCATTTCTGTATGAATATTATTAACACTTGCCACACTACCAATCAGTTTAATTTAGTTTATTGTCACGTGTACCAAGGTACAGTGAAAAGGTTTTGTTGCGTGCTATCCAGTCAGCAAAAGACAAAGCATGATTACAATTGAGCGATTTACAGTGTATAGATACATGATAAAAGAATAACTTTTAGTGCAAGGTAAAGTCAGCAAAGTCCAATCAAATATAGTCTGGGTAACCCAAAGAGGTAGATGGTAGTTCAACACTGGGCATTGCTGGGCATCCTGTCGAAGTTGCTGTCAAAGGCTGTCTTTTCCATGGGTTTTACTATTCTCCCTGCATGTGAATCAAACCCGAAAGTGCATCATGTCGAACCCTGATATCAGTGAATGGAACAAGAGTATGGGAAAAACAAAGATTGATAATAGTCCCAGTCGCTGGGAATGTTGTCAGTGAATGTTGTATGGATTTCACTCACAACGAACAGAATATGGGGAATATTTCTTTAAATGGAATATCTTTTTATCAGGCTGACCATCTAAATGGTTAGTTCACTTTAGCACAAGGGGATGCTGGGGTCTGAGATCCAACATACCACCAAACCATGAGATGTTCACCATATTAAAACAAAGAATTAAATTAAAAAAATCATATAAACACTAAAATCTGATGAAGTCGAAAGCAGCAAAAAAACTAGAAACCCACCTGTTCAGGTTTGACGAGATGCCTGCCTTGTTGATTTTTGTTTGAAGCGTACACTCTGAATGTGACAAGCCCAAGGCCAGTTGGAAGAGCTGACAGTTTGATAACCTGAGGAGATTTAAGAACAAATTTGGACAATATTCACTGACAACATTCCCAGCGACTGGGACTATTATCAATCTTTGTTTTTCCCATCAATTTGTTCTCCCCTTCAAGAGACCACGTCTGAGCAATTCATGGTAGTATTTGTTAAGGCTGTGTTTTTAAAAGATGAAGAGCTTTAGTTTTACTTGCAAGATGTAAGTAACCTTGCATCTTTGTTTCTCATTTTAACAGCAAATACAGATGCCACCAAAATGAAATATTGGTTGGAAAACCACAGTACAGCATGTGAATTTATATCAAAAAATATATTTTATGAAAAATATGAAAATAATTATTTCCAAATATATCATTATTGTCCGATGTAATTGGATAGCACTTAAACAAAAGCTTTTTATTGTATCTCAGTACACATGAAAATAATAAACCAATACCAATAAATGCTACAATCAAAAATCAGAAATATAAAAAGTGTTATTTGCATTCAATATTATACGTTTCCTTGGTGATTTATATTTGTGACAAGTTGGCTGCAAGTGAGGAGTGTGATGGAACCCTCTCTAATTGCTGCATTACTGCTGCAATAATTAAACTCTCAGAACCACTCTTCCTGCTTGATTAGCTCCTCGTCTCCCATTTGTAAGATTTACTCTCTCTGTTATCAGCACACTGGGGCAACAGTGCGCCTCATCCACAAAATGCACTGCAGTTTCCAGCTCGGACTTCAATGCTGCAATCTAGAATGCAAAGAGCAGCAGATGCATGGGAACGTCAAACAACAGGCCTTTAAGTGAAGGAAGGAACTGCAGATGCTGGTTTACACATAAGATAAACACAGAATGCTGGAGTAACTCAGCAGAACCGGCAGCATCTCTGGATAGAAGGAATGGGTGACGTTTCGGGTCGAGACCCTTCTTCAGATTGAGAGTCTAAGTCTGACGAGGGTCTCGACCCAAAAAGTCACCCATTCCTTCTATCCAGAGATGCTGCCTGTCCCACTGAGTTACTCCAGCATCTAACAAACCTAAGGCCAAGTTACATTTTTAAGAACTTTGAAACTTGAAGGATTCAAGGTGCCAGAAAAGTGGTGTCTCTTGTGTATTTATTATTGTAAATAATTGCAATTTATAATGCATTATCCTTGTAATTTATCATTCTTACACTCTTGTACTTAAGTATGATTGTGCTTATGTACAAGAAGATTTTTTTCTGAACTGCATGTAAAAGGTAATTTCACTGTACCTAGACACACATAACAAAAAAGCACAGAAGACACAAAGTGCTGGAGTAAATCAGTGGGTCAGGCAGCATATCCAGCGAACATGGGTGGGTGATGTTTTGGGTAGTGATCTTTCCTCAGACTGTTACCGCTGAACCACGTGCAAATCCCCCTACAAATTGCACGCTATCCTGTACGGGACTGCAGATACCAAAGAGGGGCACTCTGTCACTTTGTTAAGCGCAAGAGATAGACAATTATTGCTTGACTCACCAGCAATGGTAACATCCTCAAAAACGAAACCATTGGAAAAGTGGTTTAAATAGAGCTTACAGAAATTTTCATTTTGTCCTGACCAAAGTAATAATAGTTTTAGTTTAGAGATTCTGCATGGAAACAGATGCGTCGACTCATCGAGTCCATGCCACCGATCACTAGTTCCATATTATCCCACTTTCGCATACATTCCTTACATACTAGGGGAAATTTTAGAGAAGCCAATTAATGTACAAACTCGTTTGTCTTTGGGGTGTGGGAGGAAACCAGAGCCCCTTTAAGCAACTCACGCAGTTACAGAGAGAATGTGCAAACCCCTGTCGCTGTGAGCCTACAGCTCCACGTGCTGTACCACTGTTCCTCAATTCTTTTTTGCTACATCACAATTTACTGACCATGGATGTAGATGCTTATTAAAGGCGAGGGTTATCTCTTTGCCTGTGACTCTGCATATAAAGGAACAGTAAAGCTCTTGTTCACAGATCAGGATTGTGCATTTAGTTATTCAAACTTTGCAGGTGGTGGAAACTACAAATGGTCAAAATTTATCTTGGGTAGTGAGAAGAGGGAGTCAATGAAAATACCATCAAGATTCTGAACACTGAGCCCAGCTGGAAAGCATGGGTACAGAGTTCAAATCAGATGATAATAAGCATGGTCAAATAACTGTAATGCTTTAAAATTTATGCCCTCACTGGTAAGTGGCCAAAGGACAACATAGTAGCTTTGGTAGTTCTGCATTCAGCTTACAGACGAACAGGCAATGGGACAGGGTTCAAAACATAAGGTTGGGCTCACAAGAATATAATCTTTAGTTTAGAACTTTGCGTGATACTGAAGATGCTTCTTCACTGGAGAAGTGACCAAAATACCCAACAACTGGTCAACAGTGTCCCCCTTTCTCAATAGTAAACTCAAATGTCTCAGTGATACTGATAATAGACACAAAAAGCTGGAGTAACTCAGCGGGACAGGCACCATCTCTGGAGAGAAGGAATGGGTGACGTTTCGGGTCAAGACCCTTCTCTCAGTGATAGGCTGGGCTTCAAGGAAATGCCTTTTCCAGAGGCAAAAATGACACAGAATCACTTCAAGCCAGACAGCCTCAAAATCTAAGACACAGCTCTGGAGGAAGACTTTCAACTTGTTTGTTTTTAATACTGATCAAGCAGACTTTCATCTTGAAGAACATATTCCTATGTATTTCCTACATTAGAGATCATTTTTATATTTTTCCAGCACTGTATTCCAAAGGGTTACAGGCCTAAATTGACTGGGAACAGTTCAAAAGAAAAATGCTCTCAGCCTTTTTAATCTCTTCCCTATAGACAATAGACAATAGGTGCAGGAGGAGGCCATTCGGCCCTTCGAGCCAGCACCGCCATTCAATGTGATCATGGCTGATCATTCTCAATCAGTACCCCGTTCCTGCCTTCTCCCCACATTAACAATGACTGGTGCACCAACCACACTGCAATAGAGAGCTACTGCTCCCCAGACCTGGAGTACTTACTGCTCAAATGTAGGCCATTCTATCTGCCGCGGGAGTTTACGGTGGTCATCATCATGGCCGTATACATTCCCCCACAGGCTAATGCTAACCTAGCACTAGCACAGCTGCACTCGGCCATCAGTAAGCAGCAGGATGCCCACCCCAACGGTGCCTTCATTGTTGCAGGGGACTTCAATCAGGTCGACCTACGAGCCTCGCTCCACAAATTCCATCAGCATGTGCAGTGCCCTACCAGGGGCTCAAACACACTGGATAAGGTGTACACCAATGTAAAGGACGCCTACAGAGCTCTCCCCTGCCCACCCCTGGGACAATCCGATCACCTCTCACTGTTTCTACTGCCCGCATACAAACCCCTCATCCGCAAGACCAAACCCACAATAAAGACGGTCAAAATATGGCCCGAGGATGCCACCCTACAACTCCAGGACTGCTTTGATCGCACCGACTGGGACCTGTTTGCACAACAGGCCACCTACGGTTCAGAGGTAGATTTGGAGGAATACGCATCCACTGTGCTCTCCTACATCAATTGCTGTGTGGAGAATGTCACGGAGGACAAGGAGATAAGGATGTTCCCAAACCGGTAACCCTGGATGAACAAGGAGGTACAGAACCTGCTGAGGGCACGCAACATTGCCTTTAAATCTGGTGACACTTCAGCATACAGTGTTGCCAGATCACACCTGAACAAAGGTATTAAAAGGGCCAAAGACACCCATAGGCAACGGGTGGAAGACCACTTCAACACCACGGACACCAGAAGCATGTGGCAGGGTGTCAGGGACATCACTGGCTACAAGAGCAGCCCTGCCTGCCCCCACAGCGATATGGCACTGACCATGAGCTTAACACCTTCTTTGCCCGCTTTGAAACTGGCAAAACCACCTTGAGTGAAAGAACCCCAGCCGAGGCGGTGGGACAGGTCTTGCAACTGAGCACACAGGAGGTACAACGCCCTCTGCAAAGGGTCAACCCACGCAAGGCTGCAGGACCGGATGGAGTTCAAGGAAGGGTACTGAAGGACTGTGCTGAACAGCTGGCTGAGGTATTCACCAGGATCTTTAATCTGTCATTATCTCTGGCTACGGTCCCCAAGTGCCTGAAGTCGGCTATCATAGTTCCGGTGCCGAAAAAAGCAAAGATCTCCAACCTGAACGACTACCGCCCGGTTGCCCTAACGCCGATAGTCATGAAGTGCTTTGAGAGGCTGGTCCTCTCACACATCAAATCCAGCATCCCTGACTCACTGGACCCACACAATTTGCATACAGGGCAAATAGATCCACAGAGGACACCATCTCTCTGGCTCTTCACTGTCCTGACTCACCTAGAGAGACAGGGCACGTACGTGAGGATGCTATTCATAGACTATAGCTCCGCCTTCAACACGGTCCACCAAGCTCATCACCAAACTCCACCAGCTAGGCCTCAGCTCGTCATTATGTGACTGGATCCTGGACTTCCTGCTGGAACGACCGCAGGCAGTGAGAATGGGCCCGCACCTGTCCTCCACTATCACCCTGAGTACCGGCACACCACAGGGCTGTGTTCTGAGCCCCATGCTCTACTCCCTCTTCACACACGACTGTGTTCCTGCATTCGACACCAACACCATTGTCAAGTTTGCAGATGACACAACGGTGATCGGGCTGATCACCAACGGGGATGAAACAAACTATAGAGCGGAGGTGCAGAACCTGGAGGACTGGTGCTCGGATAACAACCTGTCCCTAAATACCACCAAGACCAAGGAGCTGATCATCAACTTCCGTAGGTCACATAACGGGGAATATGCCCCGATCTCTATCAACGGGGACAGTGTGGAGAGAGTGTCCAGCTTCAAGTTTCTGGGCACTCACATTTCGGAGGACCTAACATGGTCCAATAACACTGCTGCGCTGGTCAAGAAGGCACAACAAAGACTTCTACTTAAGAACACTGAAAAAGTCTGGTCTACCCCAACAGCTGCTGACGACCTTCTACCGCTGCACCATCGAGAGCATCCTAACGCATGGCATCCCTGTGTGGTACCTCAGCTGCACGGAGGCAGAAAGGAAAGCTCTACAGCGGGTAGTCCATAGAGCTCAGAGGGCCATCGGAACACAGCTACCAGACTTAGAGGGCATCTACAACACACGATGCCTCAAAAAAGCCACCAGCATCCACAAAGACTCTTCACACCCCTGCAACAGTCTGTTCGAACTCCTTCCATCGGGCAGACGATACAAGGCCTTCTACGCCCGCACCTCCAGACTCAGGAACAGCTTCATTCCCAGGGCCATAGCTGCTATGAACCGGTCCTGCTGAGCCGGATGGCCACAACGCATAGATCAACTTGCACTTTACCCTGTCCAAAACTGTTACAACTGTTTCGTTTCGTTGGGTTGCTGCTGTCTAAATTACTTAAATTATTGCATCGTATGGGAGGCGCATTCCCAATCTCGTTGTACCCCTGGGTACAATGACAATAAAGATATATTGTATTGTATTATATTGTATTGTATTGTATACCCCCTGACTCTGCTATCCTTAAGAGCTCTATCTAGCTCTCTCTTGAATGCATTCAGAGAATTGGCCTCCACTGCCTTCTGAGGCAGAGAATTCCACAGATTCACAACTCTCTGACTGAAAAAGTTTTTCCTCATCTCAGTTCTAAATGGCCTACCCCTTATACTTAAACTGTGGCCCCTTGTTCTGGACTCCCCCAACATTGGGAACATGTTTCCTGCCTCTACGTGTCCAACCCCTTAATAATCTTATACGTTTCGATAAGATCTCCTCTCATCCTTCTAAATTCCAGTGTATACAAGCCTAGTCGCTCCAGTCTTTCCCACCATTCCGGGAATTAACCTAGTAAACCTACGCTGCACGCCCTCAATAGCAAGAATATCCTTCCTCAAATTTGGAGACCAAAACTGCACACAGTACTCCAGGTGCGGTCTCACTAGGGCCCTGTACAACTGCAGAAGGACCTCTTTGCTCCTATACTCAACTCCTCTTGTTATGAAAGCCAACATTCCATTGGCTTTCTTCACTGCCTGCTGTACCCGCTTGCTTCCTTTCAGTGACTGATGCACTAGGACACCCAGATCTCGTTGTACGTCCCCTATTCCTAACTTGACACCATTCAGATAATATTCTGCCTTCCTATTCTTACCACCAAAGTGGATAACCTCACACTTATCCACATTAAACTGCATCTGCCATGCATCCGCCCACTCACACAACCTGTCCAAGTTAGCCTGCAACTTCATAGCATCTTCCTCACAGTTCACACTACCACCCAGCTTTGTATCATCTGCAAATTTGCTAATGGTACTTTTAATCCCTTCATCCAAGTCATTAATGTATATTGTAAATAGCTGCGGACCCAGCACCGAGCCTTGCTTCCCCCCCTAGTCACTGCCTGCCATTCTGAAAGGGACCCATTTATCCCCACTCTTTGCTTTGTCTGTCAACCAATTTTCTATCCATGTCAGTACCTCAACCAATTTTCTATCCATGTCAGTACCCTAGATTGATGTAAGCTCCCAGACTGGTGAAGTAGTTATGCTCATGTTTCTCCATAAGAGCAACTTAAAACTTGAGAGGATTTTCCCACAAATGTTGTCAAAATATTTAGTATTTGAATGATTCACAAGATAATGCAATGAAAAAATTAATCTATTGAGAAATGCCTGCAAATTTAATCCTTACTCGCTTTAAAATTGGACAACTAATTTCTTGGACCTTAGAATTCAAGAATATGTACATGCAACCGGTTAGCGCAGGGATCAGCATTGCACCTCCTGGATACATTTCCTGGAATGTATAAGGGATGTTTTTTTAAACCAATATGTAGAGGAATAGACTAGAAGGCATGCTATCCTACACTAGGTAATGTGTAATGAGGAAGGATTAGTTAGCGATCTTGTTGTGCAAAGCCCCTTGGGCAACAGTGACCATAATATGGAGCAAGGAGGTCCTACTGCAGTTGTACAGGGCCCTGGTGAGACCGCACCTGGAGTATTTTGTGCAATTTTGGTCTCCTAATTTGAGGAAGGACATTGTTGCTATTGAGGGAGCGCAGTGTAGGTTCACCAGGTTAATTCCCGGGATGGCGGGACTGACAAATGATGAAAGAATGCGTCGACTGAGCTTGTATTCGCTGGAATTTAGAAGATTGAGAGGGGATCTTATAGAAACATATAAAATTCTTAGAGTATTGGACAGGGTAGATGCAGGAAAAATGTTCCCGATTTTGAGGGAGTCCGGAACCAGGGGGTTACAGTTTAAGAATAAGGGGTAGGCCATTTAGGACTGAGATGAGGAAAAACTTTTTCACCCAGAGAATTGTGAATCTGTGGAATTCTCTGCCACAAAATGCAGTGGAGGCCAATTCACTGGATGATTTCAAGAGAGAGTTAGATTCAGCTCTTAGGGTTAAGGGAATCAAGGGTCATGGAGGAAAAGCCGGAATGGGGTACTGATTTTGGATGATCAGTCATGGCGCGGTCCAGTCCAGTCGCCGTCGTGGTAGCTCTGCGGGAACTGTGCGTTTTAAACTGGTATGTTTACTTTAAAATTATCCCTAAGTGCTCTAGCGTGTGCTAGCACTTAGCATTAACCAATGTACGACCGGGAAACGCTCGTAAAATTAAACTCGAGCGCTACAGGAGCACTATTAAACAGAAATCTACTCACCGATATACCGATAGAGATCATCAAAGGAGCGCACCGCGGCAGCAGCAGTGGGAGCGCAGGTCAGTGGGAAAGTCGAAAAAAACACCGAGGGAAGCGAGGGGGGATTCGGAACAGGCTGAGAACCCAAGCCTTACGTCCACCTCTGCCCAGCATACTTCTGGCCAACGTCCAGTCCCTGGAGAACAAGCTGGATGACCTGAGGGCAAGGATCAGATTCCAGAGGGACATAAAGAACTGTAACATCCTTTGTCTGACCGAAACATGGCTGACCCCGCTGGTGCCTGACCAGGTGATCTGCCCATCCGAGTCCTTCACTGTTTTCCGGGCGGACAGAACGGAAGAATCCGGGAAATCCAAGGGCGGAGGAGTCTGCTTCTTGACCAATAATAACTGGTGTAATCCTGGGAATATTAAGACGCTTTCTCGTTCCTGCTCGCCGGACCTGGAACATCTAACTATCCTATGCCGACCATTCTACCTACCCCGGGAGTTCAGCTCGGTGATCATCACAGCCGTCTATATCCCACCGCATGCGGACACCGACGTGGCACTGTCCACCCTACACGATGTGTTGTGTCAACACCAAAACAAGAACCCTGATGCGGCAGTGCTGGTGGCTGGAGACTTCAATAGGGGAAATCTCAAAAAGGTCATGCCCAACTTCTACCAACACATCACGTGTGTCACCAGGGGGGAAAGAACTTTGGACCACTGCTACACGCCGTTCAGGAAAGGCTACAAGGCCGTTTCTCTCCCTCCTTTTGGGAAATCTGACCACGCTGCCATTTTCCTGCTGCCGGAGTACAAACAACGGATAGTACGGGAAGCGACAGTGACGAGGGACATAAAGCGGTGGGCTGACCATTCAGAGGCCATGCTGCAGGATGCACTGAGCGAAGTCGACTGGAACATGTTCCAAGAAAGTTCCAGAGACGTAAATGAGTTTGCAGAAGCGGTTACGGACTTCATTGCCACAATAGCCGATACCATCATCCCCACGGTAAGGGTCAGTATCTTCCCTAACCAAAAACCCTGGGTGGACAGGCCTATTCGCGTGGCCTTGAATGCTCGCACCGCTGCTTACAACTCCGGCCTGGCATCCGGCAACATGGACGACTACAAGGGAGAGTCCTACCGACTGCGAAGGGCAGTGAAGGATGCAAAAAAGAGGTACCGGGACAAGATGGAGTCACAGATGGAGCAGCAGGACACCAGGCGCCTTTGGCAGGGGCTACGGACTATAACTAGCTACAGGTCCAGCACCCCCTCAACCGGAAGTGCCGGCTCCTCCTTAGCTGATGACCTGAACTCTTTTTACGCACGGTTTGAGACGGGTAACACCACCAGCTCGCCGTCTAAAAACAGCACCGAAGGGGCGCTGGCTAGCGAGGCTGGAGGGGGATCCACCGCCGGGGATGTGCACACATTCTCGGTGTCCGAGCATGAGGTGAGGTGGGCTCTGACGCGTGTGAACACGAGGAAAGCTGGAGGCCCAGATGGTATATCTGGGCGAGTACTAAAGTCTTGTGCTACTCAGCTTGCTCCAGTGCTCACCACAATATTCAACCTCTCCTTGGCAAAGTCCGTGGTCCCTGCATGCTTCAAAAGATCCATCATTGTACCGGTGCCAAAGAATGCCTCTCCAGCGTGTTTAAATGACTACCGACCGGTGGCCCTCACCTCGGTTGTCATGAAATGCTTTGAGAGGCTAGTCAAGAAGCACATCTGCGCCCTCCTTCCTCGCAACATGGACCCACTACAGTTCGCATACCGTCCGAACAGGTCCACGGATGATGCGGTCTCCCAGGTTCTACACACCGCTCTCTCTCATCTGGACAGCCAGGGGGGCTATGTGAGGATGCTGTTCATTGACTTTAGTTCAGCATTCAACACAATAGTCCCCAGCAGACTGGTTGAGAAGCTGCTGGAACTGGGGCTTAGCACCCCTCTGTGTGTCTGGGTCCTGGACTTTCTCACTGCCAGGCCCCAAGTGGTCAGGATGGGGGAACACACATCTAGCTCCCTCACCCTGAACATAGGATCCCCTCAGGGCTGCGTCCTTAGCCCCCTACTGTACTCCCTGTACACACATGACTGTAGGGCCAGGTTCAGCTCAAACTCCATCATCAAGTTTGCTGATGACACTGTGGTGGTGGGCCGGATCTCCAACAACGATGAGAAGGCCTACCGGGAGGAGGTGGCTGATCTGGCACTCTGGTGTCAGGACAATAGCCTCCTCTTGAATGTCACTAAAACAAAGGAGCTGATTGTGGACTTCAGAAGGGCTAAACATCCAAGGACGTACACGCCACTGGAGATAAATGGGTCTATTTTGGATAGGGTGAGCAGTTTCAAATACTTGGGAGTCCGCATCGCAGAGGATCTGACGTGGGCAACGCACATTGCCGCACTGGTGGGTAAGGCTAAGCAGCGCCTTTACCACCTTAGACAACTGAGGAAATTCAGAGTGTCGCTGAGGATCCTTCATTGCTTCTACTCTGGGGCTGTAGAGAGCATCCTGTCCGGCAACATTACAGTCTGGTTTGGGAACAGCTCTGCCCAGGACAGGATGGCCCTGCAGAGAGTAGTGCGTTCGGCAGAACGCACCATGGGAACTACACTCGTCCCCCTGCAGGACCTATACATCAGGAGGTGCAGATCCAGAGCAAGCAAGATCATGAGGGACCCCTGCCACCCCAGTAACGGACTGTTCCAGATGCTACGATCAGGCAAACGCCTCCGCTGTCACGCTGTGAAAACGGAGAGGATGAGACGGAGCTTCTTCCCACAGGCCATCAGGACTGTCAACTTTGATAACCCCAGAGACTAAATTTTTGTCGACACTTTTTGTGCTATGTTTAGTAACTTATTAACTTTATTTATATGCTGTAACTGTAATTCTTTTTGTGCACAACCCGCAGGCATTGCCACTTTCATTTCACTGCACATCGAGTATGTGTATGTGACAAATAAATTTGACTTGACTTGACTTGACCATATTGAATGGTGGTGCTGGCTCGAAGGGCCGAATGGCCTACTCCTGCACCTATTTTCTATGGTGGAATTCTGCATTAGGATGGAGAATGACACAGTTAATTCAGAGACTAATGTCCTGAATTTAAAGAAAGGAGACTTAAGGTATGAGACCGGAATTAGCTAGGATAGACTGGCAAATTATACTTAAAGAGTTGACGGTGGAGATGCAATGGCAAAGATTTAAAGACCGCATGGATGTATTCCAAAAATTGTTCATCCGTCTGGCGATAAAATAAAATGCGGAAGGCGGCTCAACCGTGGCTAACGAGGGAAATCAAGGATAGTGTTAAATCCAAGGAAGAGGCATATTAATTGGCCAGACGAAGCAGCAAACCGGAGGACTTGGAGAACTTTAGAACTTAACAGAGGACAAAGGGGTTAATTAAGAGGGGGGAAAAAAAGAGCATGAAAGAAAGATTGCAGAGAATATAAAAACTGACTCTAAAAGTTTCTAGATATATAAAAAGGAAAAGATTCGTGAAGACAAATGTAGGTCCCTTACAATCAGAAACAGGTGAATTTATAATGGGAAACAAGGAAATGGCAGAACAGTTAAACGAGTATTTTGGTTGTCTTCACTAAGGTAGACACAAACAATCTCCAGGAAATACTAGGGGATCGAGGATCTAGTGGGAGGGAGAAACTGAAGGGAATCCACATTAGTCAGGAAATTATGTTAGGTAAACTATTGGGACTGATGGGCTGCATCCCAGAGTGCTCAAGGAGGTGGCCCTAGAAATCATGGATGCATTGGTGATCCTTTTCCAATGTTCTCTCGACTCTGGATCAGTTCTTGTGGATTGGAGGGCAGCCAATGTAACTCCACTTTTTAAGACAGGAGAGAGAGAGAAAACAGGGAATTGTAGCCCAGTTAGCCTTACATTGGTAGTGGGGAAGATGCTGGAGTCGATTATTAAAGATGTTATAGCAGCGCATTTGGAAAGCAGTGATAGGATCGGTCAAAAGTCAGCACGGATATATTAAGGGGAAATCAGACTTGACTATTCTTCTGGAATTTTTTGAGGATGTAACAAGTAGAATGGATAAGGGAGAGCCAGTGGATGTGGTGTATCTGGACTTTCAAAACGCCTTTGACAAGATCCCACACAAGAGATTTGTGTGCAAAATTAGAGCACATGGTATTGGGGGTAGGGTATTGACATGGATAGAGAGCTGGTTGGCAGGCAGGAAGCAAAGAGGAATTAACGGGTCCTTTTCAGAATGGAAGCAGTGACTAGTGGGGTGCCACAAGGCTCGGTGCTGGGACCCCAGTTATTTACATTATATATTAACGATTTAAACAAGGGAAATAAATGTGACATCTCCCAAGTTTGCGGATGACACAAAGCTGGGTGGCAGTGTGAGCTGCGAGGAGGATGCTATGAGGCTGCAGGGTGACTTGGATAGGTTGGGTGAGTGGGCAGATGCATGGTAGATGCAGTATAATGAGGATAAATGTGAGGTTATCCACTCTGGTGGCAAGAACAGGAAGGCAGATTATTGTCTGAATGGTGTCAGATTAGGAAAAAGGGAGGTGCAACAAGACCTGGGTGTGCTTGTACATCAGTCACTGAAAGTAAGCATGCAGGCACAGCAGGCAGTGAAGAAAGCTAATGGCATGTTGGCCTTCCTTGCAAGAGGATTTGTGCTTAGGAGCAAGGAAGTCCTACTGCAGTTGTACAGGGCCCTGGTGAGACTGCATCTGGCGTACTGCGTGCAATTTTGGTCTCCTAATTTGAGGAAGAACATTATTGCTATTGAGGGAGTACAGCGTAGGTTCACCAGGTTAATTCCCAGGATGGCGGGACTGACATATGATGAAAGAATGGGTCGACTGGGCTTGTAATCACTGGAATTTAGAAGGATGAGAGGAGATCATATAGAAACATATAAAATTCTTAAAGGATTGGAACGGCTAGATGCAGGAAAAATGTTCCCGATGTTGGGGGAGTCCAGTTTAAGAATAAGGGGTAGGCCATTTAGGACTGATATTACTGAGATGAGGAAAAACTGTTTCAACCAGAGAGTTGTGAATCAGTGGAATTCTCTGCCACAGAAGGCAGTGGAGGCCAATTCACTGGATGTTTTCAAGAGAGGGTTAGATTTAGCTCTTAGAGCTAACGGAATCAAGGGATATGGGGAAAAAGCAGGAACGGGGTACTGATTTTGGATGATCAGCCATGATCATATTGAAAGGCGGGGCTGGCTTGAAGGGCCGAATGGCCTACTCCTGCCCCTATTTTTCTATGTTCTATGTTTCTAACTCTTTCTTGTACTCAAGGATTACTGTCCTTCGATACACAATGTCCATTGATTACTATTCACAGCTGGGGATTGTGTATGCAGAGACCTGCTCAACTGATTAGGTTGAATACCTCCTATTTAAGAATTAATCTGTTGTTACCTCGGTAAATATTGAGCTAGAATTTGCTGTCAAAATCATTTCAAACACAGAGAATTTGTGCAGTTGTTTGAAATGTATCACTGGTCGCTGAGATTGATTTTAAAATAGGGCCACCCTCAAAAGTCTTTCTGTATTTTGGACGATAAAATCACCAGAAAAAGAGTCAAGAGTATTTTATTGTCTTATGTCCCAGATAGAACAATTAAATTCTTACTTGCTGCAGCACAACAGAATATGTGAACATAGTACACTGTAAACAATATAATAAACGAGAGAGTACAAGCAAAGAACCATTTTTAACACTGTGATACGTTGATGACTGATATAGCACCAAAAATGTGTGTGGGCTCTTCAAACTTTGAAAGATTTGAGGAAGTTTAAGAAATGTTAAATCTTATTACTTTTGCTCATATCATTTTTGTCCTCTCTCAATTTATTTTTTGTCCATTTCAATCTCAGTGACAGATTTTGGAGCTTAAATTAACCCTATTATTCATCTTGATGAAAAAGGAGATACATAGTTGCTTGCCTTACTTGTTTTGCTCTGCACTTTCAGCAACTTTGTGAGATTTTTCTGCAACGTTAGCGATACAACTGGCTGATACAAAAGGATGCCCAGTTGCAGCAAATTTTGGACCAGAGCAGTTATTAAATCTATAATATATTCATTGTGAAATATGATTTTAGCTATAAGGTGTCATTTTGTTTAATTTATAAAATCTGACACATTTTAAGATCAAACCATGACCAATTCCACGTTTTGTTTAAATGGTTTGTTATAAAACTGTGCTGTCGTCTGTGGTACTTGACCTGATGTCAGACAAGCACTCCAACAAACTAGAGCTAATGGAGAACAAGCAGAAAAAAACATTTGCCTGTGCACATCTATCCCCATCTAAGGTATTTATTCACAAAATGCTGGAGTAACTCAGCAGGTCAGGCAGCATCTCAGGAGGCATCTCTATCCCCATCTTTGTTCCACAGAGTGAAGGCAGAAGTCGATCAGACCAGATGAGTGAGGAAGGACCAAGAAAGCAATGACGATTCCACACCGAAAATCTTTTGTTTGCGGCTCAGGCTACAAATCATAGCCATCAACTTCAGCAGACTGGCCAAAACAGACCATTCTAATCTTGACATCCTATCCAACCTGACACATATTTGCTCTATTACCCAAATTAACTTAACTTCACGACACTCCACTCCAATTCAGCTAATCTGCTCCTGAATTGATGCTTTTGCTGCATCAATTGACCATTTTAACACTCTGCTTCAGCCTTGCATAACATTTCACCCAAAACTCTGCTGCGGAATCCTATTTCAATTCAAATCTTGTGTCAGTCAACCGTCATCTCTGTGTTTTCTCAACTCGAATTTTATAAATTCTCATTCTTTTTCTTTTATATGGCAATTACCACTAGACACAGGATTAGAATGGTAATACTACATATCACAAGGACTGTGTTTGACTTTAAAACAGTGATGTATTAAACCGGCCTATGTCTAGGTGCTGGGAGATATAATTAGCAACACCTAAACCCTCTCCACCTTGATTCCGACTCACCTAATGCAATTCATTGAAACATAGAAATTAGGTGCAGGAGTAGGCCATTCAATATAATCATGGCTGATCATCCAAAATCAGTACCCCGTTCTAGCTTTTTCCCCAGAAGGGTCTCGACCCGAAACGTCACCCATTCCTTCTCTCCCGAGATGCTGCCTGACCTGCTGAGTTACTCCAGCATTTTGTGAATAAATCCCTTGATTCCCTTAGCCATAAGAGCTAAATCTAACATTTATATGAACGTTCACACAAAATCTTGATTGTTATATAGGACAATGTTATAAGTAAAATTTAATTTAATCATTTAGAATTTACATGCTCCTAAATCAACACATATTTCACTTCTAGATAGCAGTTAAAGTCAAATGAAACCTTGCTTACAAATAAGAAGGCTTGTTATTTAGATAAATATCATAAAATTGGCATGTTGTAGATACACCGTGAGAGATCACCAGGATTTTTTAGACATGGAAGTTCTACATTCAAACTTGCATGGCAGTATACTCATCTCAATGTGAGGTTTAGTTTAGTTTAGAGATACAGCGCAGAAACAGGCCTTTCGGCCCACTGGGTCCGCGCTGACCAGCGATCCCCCCCACTAGGGACAATTTTCACATTTACCAAGCCAATTAACCTACAAACCTGTGCGTCTTTGGAGTGTGGGAGGAAACCGAAGATCTCGGAGAAAACCTACACAGGTCACGGGGAGACGTACAAACTCCGTACAGACAGCACCCGTAGTCGGGGTTCGAACCCGAGTCTCTGGCACTGCATTCGCTGTAAGGCAGCAACTCTACTGCTGCGCCACCGTGACCGCCCAAATGGTTTGTTGGTTCAAGTTAGGTTTTGAAAGAACGCTGCATTGATAGAGGTCAATGCTGTTTTTCAGAAGAATTGTTAAACTAAATCCCCATTTGCCCAATGAGCTAGTCTCCACTTCGAAGAAAACGTATCTGTGCCATGCCTGATGTAACACTAAACACTGTGGATGATTCATCTCTCTGGAGAAACTGGTTGTCCAGTACAACAATAACTACACCTCAGAAGTAGTTTCACAATGATTTGAGTTGCCCCAAGATTATGAAAGGTATTATAATAAATCTAAGTATCCTTATTTATCAGAACTTACATATGCCCACTGATTTTGGAGAAATGGCTGCATGTTAGTATTTACAAATAAATGTTTTCAATCTTTTGTGTTGGTAAACAGTGCACATATTAAATCTCAATTTACAGAATCAACCTTAAATACTTTTCACGTCAAGGCCAAAAATCATTCCAATCTGCAACTATATAAGCAGATTATTTTTCAGTAGTCAGCTGGAATAAAAACATTTCTTCATACGTTTGTCCATGAATCAATTTCAATGTTTAAGATTGAGAGACTATTTTGAATAAATTCCACCCAAATTGTGCTCTTTTCTAAGAGCATCTGCTAAAAAGAGCAGTCCTCTGCTCAGACTGTAATCAATTGCTTTACTTGAAACAACTTTCTGGCCTCGAACAAGTAAAAACTTGATTAAGAAAAACATTCTCATTATTCATTGAAATTATTTCTATCCAGGGTAGTAATTGAAAAGTAAACTTTGTGACACTGAATAGATTGTGATTACCGTGTTACTTGAGTTGCATTGCAATTACAAGTGTATATTTCTGCAGTAGATATCTGCATCATGTGTGGTAACTTGACCTAGAGTTACCTTTAATGAATCACATTAACTTTTACTCCCGAGTCACATTATGCCTTAACTGTGGACCGTTCTTATTAGTGCGGTGAAAGTGTTTAACAACAATGGCACCAGCGTAATGTAAATGGACGCACTTTTTTCCCCCCAAATCAATGCTCGCTGGGCTGGCCAGCATTTATTACCCATCACCAATTACACTTGAGGCCTTTTTATGTGGAAAAGCTGCAGTGTGTGATGAACGTGCTCCCACTGAACTGGGGCCAAAAAGCTCCAGCATTTAGTTGCAGGGACCAGAGAAGGGATGACTACATTCTCGCAAATCAACCGGCCTATTCAACACTTCAACAGCCATGATAGAAAAATAATTTGTCAGTATTTTTAAATAATTAAAGATTGTGAAATGTTAATGTTTACATGGACTTGGAAAGTCACTGAGAGCTAATAGGCAAGAGCAATTTGAAACAAAAATGGTACATTGGCCTTTAATGCCGGCAGATGCACACCTGGAGAATTGTGCACATTTAATTGCTTTACCTAAAGTAGGACATACTTGCTAGAGCAGAAATGCAGCAAAGTTGCACGAGACTGGTGACACAAGAAACTACAGATGCTGACATCTTGAGCAAAACACAAAGTGCTGGAGGAACAGCCATTTAGGGAACATCTGTGGAATGAATGGATAGATGTTTCAGGGTCAGGACCATTCTACATCCAACTTGCTCATTCCCTCCACAGATGCTGCCTGACCTGCTGAGTTTCTCCAGAACTTTGTGTTTTTTACACGTTACTGAGAAGGCAGGTTGTCACAGGACACTAGATTGCGTCGATAGTGCCTCTATTTTCACTACTTCAAAATAAAAGATGACCTCGTTAAAACAAAAACTGTTAGGTGGCCTCAACAAGTAGATGTAGCAAAGATGTTTCTCGTGGCTACAGGTTTATAAGCAGAAATCAGGTGCAAAACAACAGGCAACTTACTCAGGACTAAAATGAAGAGACACTTCTTTATATGGAGCATGTTCTTTGAAATTCTCTACCCTAGACCTGTCTGTGTTGAGTCAATGATTACTTTCATAGTCAGGGCAGATAAATTTCCATACAACAAAATACAGGAAAGTACTCATTGACTGGTAGAGCTGCTGCCTTATGGCACCAAAGACCCAAGTTCAATCCTGACCTCAGGTGCTGTCTTTGTGGAGTTTACGCATTCTCCCCGTGACTGTGTGGGTTACCTCCTACATCCCAAACACGTGCGGGTTTGTAGGTTAATTGTCCTCAGTAAATCGCCTCTTGTGTGTAGAGAATGGATGAGAAAGTGGAATAACAGAACAAGTGTGAATGGTCGATTGTCAGCATGGACTCGGTGGGCCAAAGGGCCTGTTTCCATGCTGTATCTCTAAATTAAACTAAAAAGTAAAATGCTGCACAAAGTCGATTCACCACAATCTTGTTCAAAGATGGTGCAAACTCTCAGGGCTGAAAGGACTGCCTCTACTATTTCTCACATTATTATCTGCTGCCTATAAAATCTGTAAAGGCCAGTATAATGGGGAAGATGAGAAAAAATACATATTGTTGTGTGCCACTGTCATTCAGGCAGAAATGGAATTAAAAAAAGTAATGGGAGGCTCTACTTTTTTTAATCTTGCTGGACATATATCCACTGGGTGTGATATTTTGTTCAAGTGTTTCTGTCACCACCATTACCCTTACAGATAAGAGTTTCCGAGTTTACTATGTTACTGTAGAAGACTGTTGTTTAAATTGGAGATACAACATGGAAACAGGCTCTTGGGCCCACCAAGTCCACGCTGACTATCGATCACCCATTCACATTTGTTCTGTTATCCCACTTTCTCATCCACTCCATACACACAAGAGGCGATTTACAGAGGCCAATTAACCTACAAACCCACACGTCATTCGGATGTGGGAGGAAACTGGAGCATCCAGAGGAAACCTACACTATCATAGTGAGAACGTGCAAACTCCAGATAGAAAACACCCAAGGCCAGGATTGCAGGATTGAACCTGGATCTCCAGCGCTGTGAGGCAGCAGCTCTACCTACTGTGCCACCCACATTGTGCACTACAAATTAAATAGGCAAGTATTAATATCTTGCATTTTAAAAACTTGTTCCAAAAGTCAAAGAAGACCCTAAACTATGGATTACAAACTTTGGTCCCTCCAACACCGAGATACTCCTGACATAGGCTAACTCTCTGGCCTCGGTTCTCCCTCCCCACTCTCCGCCCCCAGCCCATCTCTCCGTCCCCACACCCAAACTCCCACTCTGCCCCCCCCTCCCTCCCACTCTGCCCCCCTCTCCCTCCCACTCTGCCCCACTCTGCCCCCCTCTCCCTCCCACCCTGCCCCCCTCTCCCTCCCACTCTGCCCCCCTCTCCCTCCCACTCTGCCCCCCTCTCCCTCCCACTCTGCCCCCCTCTCCCTCCCACTCTGCCCCCCTCTCCCTCCCACTCTGCCCCTCTCCCTCCCACTCTGCCCCCCTCTCCCTCCCACCCTGCCCCCCTCTCCCTCCCACCCTGCCCCCCTCTCCCTCCCACTCTGCCCCCCTCTCCCTCCCACTCTGCCCCCTCTCCCTCTGTCCCCCTCTCCCTCTGTCCCCCTCTCCCTCTGTCCCCCTCTCCCTCTGTCTCCCTCTGTCCCCCTCTCCCTCCCACTGTCCCCCTCTCCCTCTGTCCCCCTCTCCCTCTGTCCCCCTCTCCCTCTGTCCCCCTCTCCCTCTGTCCCCCTCTCCCTCTGTCCCCCTCTCCCTCCCACTCTGTCCCCTCTCCCTCTGTCCCCCTCTCCCTCCCACTGTCCCCCTCTCCCTCTGTCCCCCTCTCCCTCCCACTCTGTCCCCTCTCCCTCTGTCCCCCTCTCCCTCTGTCCCCCTCTCCCTCTGTCCCCCTCTCCCTCTGTCCCCTCTCCCTCTGTCCCCTCTCCCTCTGTCCCCCTCTCCCTCTGTCCCCCTCTCCCTCCCACTCTGTCCCCCTCTCCCTCCCACTCTGTCCCCCTCTCCCTCCCACTCTCTGTCCCCCTCTCCCTCCCACTGTCCCCCTCTCCCCCTCTCCCTCCCACTCTGTCCCCCTCTCCCTCCCACTCTGTCCCCTCTCCCTCTGTCCCCCTCTCCCACTGTCCCCCTCTCCCTCTGTCCCCCTCTCCCTCTGTCCCCCTCTCCCTCTGTCCCCCTCTCCCTCTGTCCTCCTCTCCCTCCCACTCTGTCCCCCTCTCCCTCCCACTCTCTGTCCCCCTCTCCTTCCCACTAAGTCTCCCACTCCGTCCCCCTCTCCCCCCACTGACCCCTCTCCCCCCCCCCCCCCTACACGCCCGGCAGGCGCCCCAGCCCTCTAACACTGCACGGAGTGGGCAGCCTGATGCTGCTGAGACCGCGGGGCGGGGGAACAAGCGGCCAACCGCCCTGACTGGGATTCGACAGGCGCCGATACCCCGGCATCTGAGGCCGCCCGTGCGTTGCCCCCCTCCCGTCCATCACTCCTCTCACCCCGCGGCCCGGTCCTCACACCCAGCCCAGGCCAGGCCAGGCCAGGCCGCTGCTGCCCGGGTTCCAGATCCGAGCCAAGCCCGAGGCCGCTGCTCACCTGAGACGCCATGGCGACCGGCTCCGGGCCTCGACAGCGCCGGGCATGCGCACTGGCGGCTCGAGCGCGCGCTGAGGGGCACGCGTGGGTGGGCGCGTAGAGGGGGGCACGTTGAGAGGGGCACGTGGGGGGGGGGCGCTGAGGGACACGTGGGGGGGGGGGCGCGCTGAGGGGCACGCGGGGGTGGGCACGTAGGGGGGGCACGCTGAGAGGGGCACGTGGGGGGGGGGCACGCTGAGAGGGGCACGTGGGGGGGAGGCGCTCGCCCAGGTTGGGCGCCATGTATGGCCATGAAGGCCCCTCTTCAGGGACGAGGCAGGACCTGTGTGTGTGTGAACATCTGATAGACACAAAAGCTGGAGTAGCTCAGCGGGTCTGACAGCATCTCTGCCGTTCCTCGCTACTCTACTCACTCCAATCACTACTCCGACCTGCGCGAGATAACCACTTAGAAACATAGAAAATAGGTGCAGGAGGAGGCCATTCGGCCCTTCGAGCCTGTACGCACCGCCATTCATTGTGATCGTGGCTGATCATCCACAATCAGTACCCTGTGCCTGCCTTCTCCCCGTATCCCTCGATTCCACTAGCTAACTCTATCTAACTCTCTCTTAAATCCACCCACTGATTTGACTTCCACTGCCCTCTGTTATAGCAGAGAATTCCACAAATTCACAACTCTCTGGGCGAAAAAGTTTCTTCTCACCTCAGTTTTAAATGGACTTCTGAGGTGTTTGCGCAGTAATCAACGAGAACCAGAACCGGAACACATTTTGTGTGGGCATCCAGTGCCTGCCACAAACCCAACAACCTGGAGGCCAGCAAGGCCACACCATGGCCTCAACCTCCTTCACCCCACACTGCCCCATTGCCCTTCATGTCCAGCAAGATCTTGCCGGAATAGAGCCACATCCAAGAGATACTTGGAAAAACTGTTGGGTCTCCACTCATTACTTCAGTGGAACTTAAAGTTACAGCATGGAAACAGGGCGTTTGGCCCATCGAATCCACACTGACCATCCATCACCCGTTCGCATTAGTTATATGTTATCCCACCTTCTCATCGACTTCGATGTGGGAGGAAACCAGAGCAGCCAGAGGAAAACCACATGGTCACAGAGAGAACGGGCAAGCTGCGCACTGGCAGGGCCCAAGGTCAGGATTGAACAAGGGTGTCTGGCGATGTGAGGCAGCAGGTCTACCAGCTTTCCACTGTGCTGCCCCTTGTGAGATTCAACATGTCACCAAATACAGTAACAACCTTTTACAAACGAACTGTAGGAAGTCTCTTGACTGGTTGCATCATGGCCTGGTACGGCAATTCCAAAACACAGAAGCAAGAGGCTGCAGGGAGTGGTGGACCCAATTCAGTCCATCAGCCCTCACCACCATTGAAAAAATCCACGTGAGGTACTGCCTCAAGAAGATGTTATTATCATCAGGGATCCTCACCATCTGGGCTGTGACCTCTTCTCACTGCTACCATTGGGCAGGTGGTACAGAAACCTGAAGTCCAACTCCACCAGTTTCAGGAACAGCTACTGCAACCGTGAACTACTACTGTGAATCACTGCATGCTGATGTATGGGATGGTACACTGTCAGTCTGCCTTGAGAACCTTCTGGAGGTTGATTCTTTCAAGTATGGTAAGAGAAATACAACTTCTAGGCCAATTTTTATCAACTCACAAACATCCTGATGTCAACACAGCCTCCTCGTCCTCTTAAAGTGGGTTACACAGCCTCCTCGTCCTCTTAAAGTTAGATACATGCAGGAACAATGTCTCCAACTATCCCATTGGGGGTTGCTGGTGTGACTACCAAATGCCTGAAACAACCGATTGCAAAGTGCATGGTGCAGGTTTTCACAAATACAGCAGTCCACCAAAGATTGAATTGCACAAACATGGTGAAGATCAACAATTTCACAGGTGGACACAAAATGCTGGAGTAACTCAGGGGGTCAGGCAACATCTCGGGAGAGAAGGAATGGGTGATGTTTCGGAGCAAAAACAGTGCACTTGTGAGAAGGAATGAGTGTGCCCACTCCATTAGACACTTCGGTATAAGTTCAATGACTGCAAAATATATGCAGAGCAACACAATTTCCAGACCTTTGATATTTCTGGCAACCAGTGGCAGAGTATTAGTAAAAAAAATCAATTTTGTACCAAACTGCAGTACAAGTGGGCAGCGGGTAGAGCTGCTGCCTCACAGCGCCAGAGATCTGGGTTCGACCCTGACCTCAGATTCTGTCTGTGCGGAGTTTGCACACATTCCCGATGAGCCTATGGGTTTCCTCCGGGTGCTCCGGTTTCCTAACATATCCCCAAAATGTTCAGGTTTGTAAATTAAGTATAGGAGCAAAAAGGTCCTTCTGCAGTTGTACAGGGCCCTAGTGAGACCGCACCTGGAGTACTGTGTGCAGTTTTGGTCTCCAAATTTGAGGAAGGATATTCTTGCTATTGAGGGCGTGCAGCGTAGGTTTACTAGGTTAATTCCCGGAATGGCGGGACTGTCATATGTTGAAAGACTGGAGCGACTAGGCTAGTATACACTGGAATTTAGAAGGATGAGAGGGGATCTTATCGAAACGTATAAGATTATTAAGGGGTTGGACACGTTAGAGGCAGGAAACATGTTCCCAATGTTGGGGGAGTCCAGAACCAGGGGCCACAGTTTAAGAATAAGGGGTAGGCCATTTAGAACGGAGATGAGGAAAAACTTTTTCAGTCAGAGAGTTGTGAATCTGTGGAATTCTCTGCCTCAGAAGGCAGTGGAGGCCAATTCTCTGAATGCATTCAAGAGAGAGCTAGATAGAGCTCTTAAGGATAGCAGAGTCGGGGGGTATGGGGAGAAGGCAGGAACGGGGTACTGATTGAGAATGATCAGTCATGATCACATTGAATGGTGGTGCTGGCTCGAGGGGCCGAATGGCCTACTCCTGCACCTATTGTCTATTGCCTATTAATTGACTACTGCCGTAAATGGCCCTTAGTGTGTGGGGACTGGGCGAGAAATTGGATAACATAGAACAAGTGTGAACGGGTGATCGATGGTCAGTCTGGACTTGGTGGACTGAAGGTTCTGTTTCCATGCTGTATCTCAAAACTTAACTAAATGTTAAGATTTAGCCCAATGAGAGTTCCCATTGTGAATGGGACATACCAATCAGTTTATAATTATTTTTATGAATTCCCTTCCTAAATTATCCTTTAATATGGCGTAACATTTATCAACACGTTCTCATTCCAAACCATGATATCCCTAATTTCCACGTACAATCATAATGTGTGGCTCCGTTAGCCATTCACAAAAGAGAAATGGCTTTGATAAAAATCAGTTCAAATCAATGTGCACTGTGGATTGTGTGTCTAATTGTCATTAATTAATTTCTGTATTTCTTAGAAAATCACTCATGATTGTACACAGTGCTCCAAAAGTCATGAAAGAGTTTACAATTTAATTTAATACAAAGCTAATAAAGAGAATGGGGCCTGGATATTGTAAAGAAATAAAAAATGTTACTGTGTGAAAAGCAGGGAAGTTGCAAAGTGGAGATGAATATGGCATGCTAATTCTTAGAAAACTATATCACCTGTGCTTTTCAGGCAGCATCTCTGGAGAATGGAATGGAAGAACCTATTGTCACATAAGACAAGGCACAGAGAAATTCTTTGCTTGCATACACAAGGCATGCAAACAGCTGCCATCTACGGCGCTGACAAAGATACATAGTACACTGTCTCTTCCTTTGTTCTCCTCCCCCACAGCAGTTACTCCCACTCCAGGTCCATTGTCCATTGTTCTACCCCTCACCCCCCTGCTTCCCCATTAGACAATAAACAATAGACAATAGACAATAGGTGCAGGAGGAGGCCTTTCGGCCCTTCGAGCCAGCACCACCATTCAATGTGATCATGGCTGATCATTCTCAATCAGTACCCCGTTCCTGCCTTCTCCCCATACCCCCTGACTCCGCTATCCTTAAGAGCTCTATCTAGCTCTCTCTTGAATGCATTCAGAGAATTGGCCTCCACTGCCTTCTGAGGCAGAGAATTCCACAGATTCACAACCCTCTGACTGAAAACGTTTTTCCTCATCTCCATTCTAAATGGCCTACCCCTTATTCTTAAACTGTGGCCCCTGGTTCTGGACTCCCCCAACATTGGGAACATGTTTCCTGCCTCTAACGTGTCCAACCCCTTAATAATCTTATATGTTTCGATAAGATCCCCTCTCATCCTTCTAAATTCCAGTGTTTACAAGCCTAGTCGCTCCAGTCTTTCAACATACGACAGTCCCGCCATTCCGGGAATTAACCTAATAAACCTATGCTGCACGCCCTCAATCGCAGGAATATCCACCGCAACATTGTCCATTGTTCATCCGCACCCCCCCACCCCCTCTCACGCCGTCTCCCCCACGCCGGGTCATCCATTGTTCTTCCCCTTCCCTCCTCACGGCAGTTTCCCCCACGCTCTCATCGACAGCCGACCGCGGGTCGACCCGCGAGACTTCACCGACCACGAGGCCCCATCGCCGCGAAGTTCCGCCAACGCTGCCGAGGCCTCACCGTCGCAGCCGAGGCTTTACCGTCACCGCTGGCGAGGCCTCACCGCTGCTGTGGCCCCACCACCGCGAGGCCGCACTGCTGCTGTGGCCTCACCACCGCGAGGCCTCACCGCTGCTGAGGCCCCACCACCGCGAGGCCTCACCGCTACCGCCGAGGAACATGGATAGATGATGTTATGGGTTGGGACCTTTCTTCAGACTGAAGCTGGTTCTCTTGTCAAAAATGATTTTGATCCAACCCAGGATATTTTGTTTTCCTTTTATTAATTTTGTTTAATATCTGTAGACTGTCCATCGAAAAATTCTAAACCTAAGTTATTCTGAAGATCCTTAATTTTCAGCTTCCTCTTTCCTTGAAATTTTCTGCATTTAGTTTTGGAAATGGAAATCCAACTCAAAAATAAATGGGAAGGTTCTGTACTTTTAATTAAGACAGAGATTACATTTTACGCAAAAAAGGCATTCAATTACTAAAGTTTGCATTTTCTCAAGGGCACAGCTGAACGTTCACTGTTATAGAAAACAGAATGGCAACTGACAAATATGATGCATTATTACCATGCTGTGAAATGGCAAGCCAAGTATATGTGGAATTTGTTTTAATAAAATGATAAATGAGTCCAAACTATAAATAGATGAGTGGAATGGCAAAGTGTATTTAGTCACAGGACTTGGCTGCTTTCCAGAATCCAGGAGACAGCAGGTGAGCATAATCTACTCTTTCCCTTAGTAGACTTGAGCACATTGCCTTAATGCAACGTGATACTTCCTGATAGCCCTGTGCATTCTCTTAGGAACTGGAACCATACAGATTTATCGCCTCTGCTGTGGGACAGGCAATATAATACTCCTGTAATGCCTAGCCAATCCATTCTGAGTCTGAACATGACTGTTCAGTGTCCTGATCCTGTCAACTCTCATTACTTCTTGTCCTCGATATTCAGTGGCAATGGTTTGTGCAGCTGAGAACAGTGCATGAGGTTTACAGTGGAAAAAACTTTATACTCTACAAAAGACAAAGTTGTGGAGTAACTCAGCGAGTCAGGCCGCACCTCTGGAGAGCATGGATAGGTTTCAGGTCAGGACCCTTCTTTAAGCTATAAGAACTGATAACAGGCAAGGGCTAAAATCTCTTAAGATGTCGATGTACATCAAGGTTTCACTGGAATGAAACAAAGATAACAAACTTAACAGATTATTTGGCTTATGCCTGTAACTGTAATTGGGAACATGTCTGAGGATGATCATGTAGCAGTCCACCATGTAACGCACGGTTTCTGACTGCCACACCAATCTTCTTGACATTTTTGTTGTTCCAAGAGCTCATGTGATATATTGTCCCTGCATTCCTGTGAACCTATCCATTAATGGCTGCTAAATCGGGTTAAACAATGCACATGTCCAGTAAAAAGTGTAGATGGATAAAGAATTGGCTATAGGACCAGAAAGATATTGGGGTTGAGATGACTCACTGAATGCTGCCTTCTGTTTTCAATGCACTTAAAAAAACCTGTATTCAGAACTGCACTGACAATTGACTATGTTTCCATTTGGGATTGGAGAGGAGGACTGGGAGAGGAGGACCAGTAAGCATCGATGAAACAATCAAGGAAGTACATAAGCACCAGAATAAATGAAACATGTAGAACTGAAGCAAATGAATTGCAGTTCAGTTCATTGCAATGGGCTGACAACTGGAATATACTCAAATGAAGGTGAGATATGGGCAACGAGAGAATCAAAGAGTCAAACTAATCTTAGCACCGAAAACACAATGAGCTGGAGTAACTCAGTGGGTCAGGCAGCATCACTGGAGGACATGGGTATGTGACATTTTGGGTCGGGTCAGTCTGAAAAAAGGGTCCTGACGTGAAATCAAGGTCACAAGAATGTTCCCAGGAATGAATAGGTTAACATATGATGAGCGTTTGATAGCACTGGGCCTAAATTCGCTGGAGTTGAGAAGCATAAGGGGGGACCTCATTGAAACGTAGTGAAAGGCTTGGATAGAATGGATGGGGAGAGGATGTTTCCACTAGTGGGAGAGTCTAGGGCTAGAGGTCATAGCTTCAGAATTAAAGGACGTTCTTTTAGGAAGGAGATGAGGAGGAATTTATTTAGTCAGAGGGTGGTGAATCTGTGAAATTCGTTCCACAGAAGGTTGTGGAGGCCAAGTCAATGGACATATTTAAGGCAGAGATAAATAGATTCTTGATTAGTACGGGTGTTAGAGGTTATGGGGAGAAGGCAGGAGAATGGGGTTAGGAGGGAGAGATATATCATGCATGATTGAATGGCGGAGTAGACTTGGGCTGAATGGCCTAATTCAACTCCTATCAGTTATGATCTTATGATCTATCCATGTTCTCCAGAGATGCTGCCTGACCCGCTGAGTTACTCCAGCACTTTGCATCTTTTTCTATAAACCAGCATCGGTAGTTCCTTGTTTCTGCTTCTAATTTTAGCACCCACCTGTTTGGATATTGTACATCAACAACCAACTAAAACATACAGAATGTCAACTTATAAGAGTATTCTCTGAAGATATTCAACAGAAACTGCATAATGCACCAGAATATTGCATTTAGTTCTGGCCACAAAGGCCTGAAGGAAATAACCAAGGTGTAGTAAAGGTTGACACAAAATGCTGGAGTAACTCAGCGGGTCAGGCAGCATCTCTGGAGAGAAGGAATGGGTGACGTTACAGGTCGAGATCCTTCAGTGGCCTTCCAGCTTTGAGAGGACTGGGTTGTTAGAATATATGTCAGTTCCATTCCTTGGTGATCTGCCAATGAATGTGGTACATTAGTGCCCACTCAGCTGTTGGACTCCATCAAGCCATGATGCATTTCACATAGCCCAATAGAGGTCATTTATTTGAGGCCATGTTATACCACCATTGAGACAATAGTCAAAATGCGGACTTTGTGAAGTTCTTTTTGTGGAATAAGATCAAGCGAATTTTACATTTTGGTTTCAATTTTCTGGACAACCAGAGAAAGTCATGTGTCAATATAAATTGGTCGCCATGCACATTATAGAGTTAAAACATCAAGATTCCTTTGCATAACTTACTCCAGAGATCTATTTACAGTTTAACATTGGATCGGGGAAGGAAGAATATTGCCAAACTCTTCATCTGAATCAATTCTATAAAATATTCAAGACTGAATGGTTGTAGATGTGTCGAGGGTAAAACAAATTAGAAAATTCAAGCAAACTTTTTAAAAGGAAGTCTTGGAATGCAGGCTGCTGTGAGACAACACCGAGGGATGACTTGGATGAAGGGATTAAAAGTACCATTAGCAAATTGGCAGATGATACAAAGCTGGGTGGTAGTGTGAACTGTGAGGAAGATGCTAAGAGGTTGCAGGGTGACTTGGACAGGTTGTGTGAGTGGGCGGATGCATGGCAGATGCAGTTTAATGTGGATAAGTGTGAGGTTATCCACTTTGGTGGTAAGAATAGGAAGGTAGAGTATTATCTGAATGGTGTCGTTAGGAAAAGGGGACGTACAACGAGATCTGGGCATCAGTCACTGAAAGGAAGCATGCAGGTACAGCAGGCAGTGAACAAAGGCAATGGAATGTTGGCCTTCATAACAAGAGGAGTTGAGTATAGGAGCAAAGAGGTCCTTCTGCAGTTGTACAGGGCCCTAGTGAGACCGCACCTGGAGTACTGTGTGCAATTTTGGTCTCCAAATTTGAGGAAGGATATTCTTGCTATTGAGGGCGTGCAGCGTAGGTTTACTAGGTTAATTCCCGGAATGGCAGGACTGTCATATGTTGAAAGACTGGAGCGACTAGGATTGTATACACTGGAATTTAGAAGGATGAGAGGGGATCTTATCGAAACGTATAAGATTATTAAGGGGTTGGAACGTTAGAGGCAGGAAACATGTTCCCAATGTTGGGGGAGTCCAGAACAAGGGGCCACAGTTTAAGAATAAGGGGTAGGCCATTTAGAATGGAGATGAGGAAAAACTTTTTCAGTCAGAGAGTTGTGAATCTGTGGAATTCTCTGCCTCAGAAGGCAGTGGAGGCCAATTCTCTGAATGCATTCAAGAGAGAGCTAGATAAAGCTCTTAAGGATGGCGGAGTCAGGGGGTATGGGGAGAAGGTAGGAACGGGGTACTGATTGAGAATGATCAGCCATGATCACATTGAATGGCAGTGCTGGCTTGAAGGGCCGAATGGCCTACTTCTGCACCTATTGTCTATTGTCTATTGGGATGTTGACTTGAACATGCTTCTCCAAATGGTGATCAAAAGGAGAGGATTAAGTCATACATTTGTGGATGCCACCCCCCTTTGCCGAATACCCCTCAATTTTACGACAGTGTGCATGGAGGTGAGAGTGTATCGTGTCTTGGCGAGACAGCCCACATAATTATAAAACTTCATTCAGGCTCACGCTGACCATACGGAAGGCTGATGTAAAGGCAACAACTTACAGGCTAATTGCAGGAAGATCCAACCACAAAATGAAGATGAAACCAGACAGCTCTAGAAAGTAGGTAGTTGGCACAGCAATCCTATCAGACAGCAGAAGTAGAAACACCTCACAAAATCTTCTGCCAATTACACTTCTCTTTGCAGCCAGTAAATCAAACAATTTATACAGTCATTTATTTCTAGAGTCAGTCCACAAACGATAAAATTAAATGCAGTTTCATTCATCTGGAACGGTGGAAATCTAAACTCATTATCAAAGCCACTGGATTATTGTACCCATGAAAATGATCACCAGTTATTTATCATTAAGATGCAGTTATAAAATAGTACATCATGACAAAGCCTTAAGGGCCTGTTCCACTTTAGGCGATTTTAAGGCGACTGCCGGCGACTGTCAAAGTCGTAGCAGATCGCCAAACTTTTCTTTTACCCGACGACAATGACCACGACAATGCCGAGTCAGGTCGAGATTACAGCGTCTTCAGAAACATCGCGAAATTCCCACGCTGTCAATGCTTCTCCGGCAATTAGGGGATTGGACACATTAGAGGCAGATAACATGTTCCCAATGTTGGGGGAGTCCAGAACAAGGGGCCACAGTTTGAGAATAAGGGGTAGGCCATTTAGAACGGAGATGAGGAAGAACTTTTTCAGTCAGAGGGTGGTGAAGGTGTGGAATTCTCTGCCTCAGAAGGCAGTGGAGGCCAGTTCGTTGGATGCTTTCAAGAGAGAGCTGGATAGAGCTCTTAAGGATAGCGGAGTGAGGGGGTATGGGGAGAAGGCAGGAACGGGGTACTGATTGATAGTGATCAGCCATGATCGCATTGAATGGCGGTGCTGGCTCGAAGGGCTGAATGGCCTACTCCTGCACCTATTGTCTATTGTCTATTGTCTATTGTCTATTGTCTATCCTAAATTTCGCTGAAATCACTGACAAGTCAGTAAGTACTTGAAAGTTTTGAACTATAACATCTTGTATGGGTTACTTAAAAACCAAGCATCACTGTAACAAGGCATAAACTGGATTCACTTCCAGTTTACTAATGGCAGTATTAAGAAATTTAATTTAAAAAGGGGTTAGGTGGAGTTTTGTGAAAAGTGTGTGGGCATTCTTTGAAAATGTACCGGAGATGCATATCTGGTTTCTGGGTTGCATATCTGGGTTGGGAGCCCACTTTAAATGTAATGGCTGATGGTCATAAACATCGCGAAATTCCCACGCTTACCTGACCGTCAAACTGTCGCCTCCAATCTACCTGTCAAATGTCCTGACGATAAATAAATTGGTTAAACACAAGCATTTTATGGTATTTTTAAATGACTTTACTTATTTTAATATAATGTGCTTCTAAATGCACCTAAGAGAACCTAGCAAACCTGGGGACAGCATGCGACAGCGCCCGCAATAAGCAACGATACCTGGCGACTAGCCAGCTGTCGCCGAGAAATTTCACTCCGAATGATTTCTCAGCGACGTGCTGAGATCCACTACGATTCTTGGAAGACTCCTCACGATCATGCCCGCGACACCCGGCGAACTGTCGGCGACAGCCTAATCGCCAGCAGTCGCCTTAAAATCGCCTAAAGTGGGACAGGTCTTTTATCCTAGCAAAGAAACAAAGCAATATTTAAAAGAAAGTTATTTTTGAAATTTTACCCCAATTCCCTGTGACAAAATTAGAATGGTTATTTGAAACCCTAAAAGTAGTCTGGAGCTCCATAGCATATTCTCGCTTAACAACACCATGCCTAGAGTTATGTAATTAAACGAGACAGTACATGATAGATGTTTCAGTCTGAAATAGGGTTCTGACCCGAAACATCACCTATTCCATTTCTCCAAGAGGCTGCCTGACCCGCTGACTTAGTCCAACATTTTGTGTCTTTCTTCGGTATCAACCAGCATCTGCAGTTCCTTCCTACACAAAAGAGACGGCATTATGTTTCCATTACTAGACTAGAAAATAATTTTGAAAATCTGCTTCTTTTGACTTCTGTTTATTAAACGTAGATTCTATCAAATTCAATGAAATAATTACCATCCATAGAGAAGAAACCTTATGTAGATATTTCTCTTGATTTTTTGTGTGGATTCATTGGCACGTATCATTCATATTAAATATGATCGTGGTAATTCTGCAGTAAGTTCATTTCTCTTTCCGTTGTGCAATGAATATTGGATCACTTTTTTTCTATTCCAAGTGAAGCGTTCTGATCTTGTCTATATATAACAAGGTTAACCTGCCAAATAAAATAAAACCAAGTTGAGGCCAGTTCATTGGCTGCATTTAAGAGGGAGTTAGATGTGGCCCTTGTGCCTAAAGGGATCAGGGGGTATGGAGAGAAGGCAGGTACGGGATACTGAGTTGGATGATCAGCCATGATCATATTGAATGGCGGTGCAGGCTCGAAGGGCCGAATGGCCTACTCCTGCACCTATTTTCTATGTCTATGTTTTCTATGTCTAAAACCCAAAGAATAATGGTACAAAGTGACCCAACTGTTAAATTGATGCAAACTGGGAATTGACAAAATGTCCATGTAGATTCCTCGCTATCACAGGACACATACAGTAATAACATTGCCTCCATATTGTCTGGGTACATGTAACCAAATATACACAATGTCCATTTTGTTCCAGGACACATACTTTCACTCAGAGGGTGGCGGATATATGGTACGAGCTGCCAGAGGTGGTAGTTGAGGCAGGTGCTATGATAGCATTTATAAGACTCTTGGACAGGTACATGGATAGGAAAGGTTTGGAAGGATATGAGCCAGACACAGGCAAATGGGACTAGCTTAGATGGGGCATCTTGGTCAGCATGGATGAGTTGGACCAAAGGGTCTGTCTCCGTGTCGTATGACTCGAGAACATGCAACCAATTGCATTCAGTCTCTATACTGACACTAGACACATAGCAGGGATCACGTAGAACTGAAGTCATTTGGCCCCATCCAGGTCAGTGCATAAGTTCCACATAATCTTCCTCCAACCTTAAGGCATCTTACCCAATCTACGTTACACTTCTTTTGTTCTTAGTATACATACCTACTTTGATAATTGAATTTTATCAGTGGCCATTTCACTTCATTGCTCCCTGGTTTTAGAAAGATTGGAATATTTTCTTGGAACACAACTTCACTGAATCTTGTAATTGGGGTTGTTTATAACCATCTGGCTCTATTTTAATCATTGGGAAAAAGACACAAAATGCTGGAGTAATATGGCAGGTAACTTCTTTGAAGAACATGGAGTGGTAACGTTTCGGTTTGGGACCCTTCTTCAGGCTTATTTTTGCACGCATAGGCCTGAAGAACGGTCCCGACCCGAAATGTTACCAACGCATGTTCTCCAGACATGTCTGACCCACTGAATTACTCTGGCACATTGCATCGTTTCTTATAAAGCAGCATCTGCAGCTCCTTGTGTCTCTATTACAACCATGAAAGGCTATCACACAAGGCGGATCAAAACAAATACCGTCTCTTTAAGGGAACGGGATTAAGATAGTCAAAGAAGATTCTGTATCACAGCGAGTTTAATTTAATGAAGTCAGAAGTTTTACAACTCAAGTTTACAACTGTTTAAAAAGACTAACTTTAAATTATGAAGAATAACTGTTCCTTTCAATGATGCACAAAACACCTGCTAATATTTAACCATAGCATTGCAAAAGTAAAATGTTTGTTTTTATTGTTGCAGTGCAAGTTACAACTCATACATGGTGTATCGTATAATGAGGTATACACACGGTGGAAACATACAGTGAAAAGCTACAGTTGCCAAAAACTCTACGTGTCATCACAACATAAACAGGTGAGTTCAATGCCCGTCAGTAACTGATGTGTTTTCCATTGACTTCAAATTAAAAACAGACTGAATTACATTCTCAAATTGGCATGGATAAAAAAAAGACCCAATGAGGTCTTCGAACACTTGTAAGGAATTCTGTCGACATTAAGTGATCCAAATGATTATTATCACAGTTTCAGTACACTCCTTCTCCTCGGCCTACAGTTAATGGAGCAAGTAAAGTGCAAGCAATAAAGACAATAAATGACAACACAATAATGTGTTCAGATAAGTCTTACTATTTGTGTCTTTTTTTAAAGGTACGGTGTGATCTAACAAGTCTTCTGTCTACCTGCATATAATTAGAATATTTACCCTAAGACCCAGAGCCAACCCCTGCCAGTTCACCATTAACAATGGTACAAAACTAAAGACTAGAATCTACCATGGATCTAGATCACCCATTAGACTCTGGGCCCAAGCATATAAGTTTTGAGTCGATTTGTTTTTAACAAGCAACTGTATAAAAAATTGTGAGCAGGGAGTCATATATAAATATTAATACTTAGATATTTTTAGTCATTTTCATATACAGCTTTTAGCTATAGTTTTAATAAAAGCTGGTTGTTTTCAAAGGGACATCAAAAATTACTCTTGTTCATTCAGTGTTATACTAGCAAAACTTTACATACTTTACATACATTCAGCAATTTGTATGTTCAATGCTTACATAAAAACAAATGTTCATCTAAAACTGTGAGTAGATTAAGACATTCCCCTCTGGTTCACAGAGATTGGTATCAACCACTTTTCACCAGTGTTATTCAATAAGATGGGTTGAGTTGTGTTGTCAGTATAAAACTTTGGAACGTGTTGACTAAAAGCTTGGTTTTATTTTAGTACAACGTATGTGTATACTTATAACTTTTATGAGTCCTATTGTTCACCCTTTCAGATGCGAGGTTGAAAGCACACTGTCGATCAACAGAAACAAATAAAATTTTGGCAGAAACAGAATACAGACGTTATCTCATGCACATATTAGGCATCCTGTGACACTATTGGTGTTATCTGATCTATGTACAAGAATACTGCTGAATACATTATGTACAAATATACAAACGCGGATGCTAAACATTTGATAGCACGGTGAGATGCTGCTGTCTGCTGGGCTGTGTGCTCCCGTTAAAAATTGATTCACACATGGGTTTCAATGAACGAGTGCGTATGAGTCAAGAGTGGTGCTGGCGAGACCAGTTCAGAAGCACCATTCTGCGGCTTCATCACAGGACTGTATCCACAAATGTCCAGGAAAAACTCGTGATTCAGCCGCTTCCACTCTCGAAATCGTTTAGATGTCATGTAGGGATCTTCGAGAACCTGGTTGATTGTCACCAGGTCTCCTTCTTTTGCCTGAATAAGTAAATAGATTAAAATGAGCAATGCAAAATTTTTCAATTTTTCAGAAGACTTGACCCAATGGACAAGATCGCTAAGGCCGTTGTTACTGTACAAACCCCATTGTTACACTCGTACGAATGTAGGTATATATAGGTATTTATTTCACAAAATGCTGGAGTAACTCAGCAGGTCAGGCAGCATCTCAGGAGAGAAGGAATGGGTGACGTTTCGGGTCGAGACCCTTCTTCAGTCTGAAGAAGGGTCTCGACCCAAAACATCACCCATTCCTTCTCTCCTGTGATGCTGCCTGGCCTGCTGAGTTACTCCAGCATTTTGTGAAATAAATACCTTTGATTTGTACCAGCATCTGCAGTTATTTAATTACGCTAGGTATATATAGGTATAAGTAGCAACTGTGTGCTCTATGTTCATTTAGTTTTAGTTTTAGTTCAGTTTAGTTTATTGTCACGTGTACCAAGGTACAATGAAAAGCTTTTGCTGCGTGTTATCCAGTCAGCCGTCCATCATGTCTGGATTCAGGATAAAGGGAATAACGTTTAGTGTAAGATAAAGTGCGTGATATAGTGCATGATCCTTATCCTCGACTTCCTGATCCTGAAAGTCTATACACTACAAAGAGGTCACCAAACTTAGCGGTAATTTTCTACTGGCTAGGGCTGAAAAATCTTGTTGGGAGCAGTGATCCACATTTCCATTGGCTTTTGAGCAAAGAGTAATTCCTGACATAACCAAACTCTTGGTTACGTTTCTTAAGGTGTTTAATGTGGCTCTGTAAGAAAGTCGGCATGTACTGAATTAAGAGCAAAATTCCACCATTTGGAATTGATAAGGTAAATGCACAGTCTTTTACTGAGGGTTGGGGAACCAGAGGAGATCGGTTTAGAGTGAGAGGGGAAACATTTAATTAAACCTGAGGGGCAACGTTATCACTCAGGAGTTGGTGAATATATGAAACGAGTTGCCAGAGTAGGTAGGTTAGTTTAGAGATACAGAGTGGAAACAGGCCCTTCGGCCCACTGAGTCTATACCAACTAATGATCACCTGTTCACTAGTTCTATGTTATCCCAGTTTCACATCCGACACACGAGGGGCAATTTACAGAAGCCAATTAACCCACAAACCTGTACGTCTTTGGAATGCGGGAGGAAATTAGATCACCACGCAATCACCGGGAAGAACGTACAAATTCCGTACAGACAGCACCTGTGGTCAGGATTGAACCTGGGTCTCTCGCGCTGTGAGGTAGCAGCGCTACCACTCTGCCTCCCCAGTTGAGGCAGGTACTAAAACAACATTTAAAAGATACTGACTGATTTCGGGCATTCAATGAAGCTTTCTTATGTTCAGTATTGATAATCGGCTATTTTTGGCTGATCAAATCAGCAATATATTTTTTGCTGCCATTTCAGGGTTCAACTGAGATAGCAACAAGTTTGCTGTTTAAACAATATGCCCCAGTCAGGAATAATTACTTTGTTAGACCGCTGTTTCTATTTTTAGATAAAAGACTTAGAGATTTTTTATTGATACGTTAGACATCTAAATGTTCTATTAATGGTAGTGGGGAGAATGTACATACAACACATTGCAAGGGACTTCAAGGTCTTTTAGATTAAAAGTTCTTTGCCAGCCTAATGCATGAACACAGAGGTTATATTAGTGAAAGAGAAGGAGATGTGCATTTATTATTTAATAAAGGATTCGTTAAAAAGCGAAATACAAATCTTAAACATAATGCATTTACGTTTGGAATAGAACCTATGATCTAAGTGCAGAAGATTGTTGAAAGGGAATTTCCAACACGCCATTTATGTTACAAGTTTAACCTTCCTTCCAAAGTTGTTCCATGTGAAGGATGCTAAGGAAAAAAGATCTCTTGGTCCCTTTCAGTGAAAAATAGCTTGAAATTGGCACTTTCTAGCAATCCCCGATGGTTTGTGAACTACTTCAATGAGAGATTAACTTCACATTCACATGTACTAAATGAGGTAAAGTACAATACAAAGTAGAAATTTATACCACATCGCTGGTCTAGAAATTAGTTATAAAACACCTTCTTTCAATATTAGTGGTATTCCTAGTACCTGTTACTCTTTGAACCGTGATGGTCTCAGCATCTTGACTCTGATCCCCTGGTGCACATCACCCTTTGATTTCCCTGATCCTTCAACTATCTTACCCTTTGAAACCTTAGTGGTCCCCACCCAGCACTTGGCACTGAAGATTCAACTATCTATGGACTATATGTCCATCTCTTGACGATCCTCCAGCTTAACCATACAGCATGGAAACAGGCCCTTGGCCCATGGAGTCAACACGAACTATCAATCACCCAGTCACACTAATTCTATGTTATCCAACTTTTGCATCACCCCCCGCACACAATTTACAGAGGTAAATTAACCTACAAATTAACAGCACGTCTATGGGATGTGGGCGGAAACCCAAACACCTGGAGGAAATCTTTGCGGTCACAGGAAGAACATGCAAACCCCACACAGACGCCATCTGTGGTCAAGGTCGAATCCTGGTCACAGTCAAAGCGTCATAGAGTGATATAGTGGAAACAGGCCCTTCGGCCCAACATGCCCACACCGGCCAACATGTCCCAGCTACTCTAGTCCCACCTGCCCGCGTTTGGTCCATATCCCTCCAAACCTGTCCTATCCATGTACCTATCTAACTGTTTCTTAAATGTTGGGATCGTCCCTGCCTCAACTACCTCCTCTGGCAGCTGGTTCCATACACCCACCACCCTTTGTGTGAAAAAGTTACCCCTCAGGTTCCGATTAAATCTTTTCCCCTTCACCTTAAATCTATGCCTTCTGGTCCTCGATTCACCTACTCTGGGCGAGGGACTCTGTGCATCTTGTGGTCTCTGGTGCTGTGAGGCAGCAGCTCTACCAGCTACGTCACCCTGGCACCCAGCATGCTGTCTGGATTAGGTGGTATTAGCTACAAGGAGAGATTGGACAAACCTGAATTGCTTTCTCTGGAAAGCTGGAAGTTGAAGGGATCTTGATAGAAGCATTTACAATTCTGAGAGGTAGACAGTTGGAACCTTTCTCCCAGGGCCAAATGTCAAAGATGAAAGGGCATACATTCAAGGTGAGAGGGGGAAGATTTAATAGGAACTTGAAGAGCAACTTTTTCACACAGGATGAAGGTAGACACAAAATGCTGGAGTAACTCATCGGTTCAGGCAGCATCTCAGGAGACAAGGAATAAGTGACGTTTCAGACTGAAGTCTGAAGGAGGGTCTCGACCCGAAATGTCACCTATTCCTTCTCTCCTGAGATGCTGCCTGACCCGCTGAGATACTCCAGCATTTTGTGTCTAACTTCAATTTGAACCAGCATCTGCAGTTATTTTCCTACACATCTTTTCACACAGGGTGGTGGATATGGGACGAGCTGCCAGAGGAAATAGTTGAAACAGGTACAATTGCAAGATATAAAATATATTTGGATAGGTACATATGTAGAAAGGAACTAGGTTGGAGCAAGCAGCCAACAATGGTCAAATTGACCGAGGGGAGCCTAAGAAGGGGAATATGGGTCAAATGCAGGAACTAGCTTAGATGGGAGGCATCATGGAAGAGTTGGAGTTGGGCTGAAGGGTCTCTTTCTGTACTCTATGAGCCTATGACACTTTTCACTCTATGTCACATACTATGTGAACTTTCATGTCATGTTTCAAGGGCTGCTGAGATCTGAAACTTCCTGTCAGACCTGCAGCACAATCCTGTGCTGGTCCAAGAGTGACGTGTACGCGAGGGGTTAAATCTCAAGACAAGGAAGGAGGCCAGATCTACCAACAGTACAGAACTGATCATTTCACACACACCAAATTAAAAAGAAACGATCTATCTTTTGATTTCATTTTTCAAATCATGCCATGCATTTTCAAAGACTTTAACTATTAAAAAATGAAACCTGTCAGAAAAATGGAAATAGTTCCAAATATTTAATTTATGAAACTCATTAACTCTCACAGGATCATGCAATGGAAAGATTTTTATATGTCTAAAAAATAATCTGGATGAATTGATTATGTTATTTTTCATCTACCTTTGTCTGCCTTTTAGTGTTAGGCTCTGTACTGACACCAGGTGCCTCTGTTGAGCAAAGCATTCCCCTCATTCAATGCATTCTACCCATTGCACAAAGACAAAGGATAGGAAAGGTTTAGAGGGATGTGTGCCAAACGTGGGCAGGTGAGACAAGTGTAGATGGGGCATGTTGGTCAGTGTGGGAAAGTTGGGTCGAATGGTCTGTTTCCGTGCTGTATGACTCTGACTCTAAAGACTGAAATAGACAAATGGAAGATATAGATTTTGTTTAGATTAAGATTTAGAGAAACAGCGCGGAAACAGGCCCTTCGGCCCACCGGGTCCGCGCCGCCCAGCGATCCCCGCACACTAATACTATCCTACATACACTAGGGACAATTTTTACATTTACCCAGTCAATTAACCTACAAACCTGTACGTCTTTGGAGTGTGGGAGGAAACCGAAGATCTCGGAGAAAACCCACGCAGGTCACGGGGAGAATGTACAAACTCCGTACAGACGGCGCCCGTAGTCAGGATCGAACCTGAGTCTCCGGCGCTGCATTCGCTGTAAAGCAGCAACTCTACCGCTGTGCCACCGTGCACCGACTGGTGTGTCTCTTGCTGACAGAAGGAGTGTGTATAATTGAAGTGAGTGCAATCAACCTCACCGAGGGTTCACAGTGACTCAAATCTAAAGCATAAAATTGAGTGCAAAAGTTTATTGAACTGACTTCCAAGATGCTGGAGGTGGGCAGTGGAGAGAGGAGGTGTGGAACTGCAGTCTGCAGACTCAGTGTTATGGCATAAAAATGCATCTCTTCACCTCAGCCCTACAACGGAGCTCAGTCTTTTACCCAGTGGAGGGAAATCAAAAGCAAGTCGACATTTGTTTAAGGTGAGAGGGGCAAGATTTAATAGGAACCCGAGGGGCAACTTTTTACACACAGAGGATGGTGGGTATAGGGATGAGCTGCCTGAGGAGGTTTTCTTCTTCTTCTTGCGTAAGGCGTGCACAGCCTAAAGTTGTAGGTAAAGGGTAGACATCCAGGCCAGGGCAGCATCAGTTGCTGGGTGGATGGCCTTGATGCCACCAGGGAAAAGCCTCAGTGAGCAGTCATTCGCGATGTGTGGGATGGTCTGGTCTGGATATCCGAGTTGAAGCAGTTACAATAACATTTAAAAAAAGACTTGGACTGGTACATGGATAGCAAAGATTTAGAGAGATATGGGCCAAACGCAAGCAATTGGGACTAGCTCAGATCTTGGTTGGCATGGATGAGTTGGGCCGAAGGGCCTGTTTCCCTGTAGTTTAACTATGATGGTCCGGCGGGATTCACGGGCGGTTGACCGCAGGGTCCAGGGGCAGTTGGCCGGGGTGTGCGTCTTAAGGAACGTTCGGGTCCATCGCGACTTGCGATGAAACGTCGAGGGTCACCAGTGTAGTGGGTCTGGACGCGATCAGAATAAGGCAAGCCGCCAGGTAAATATTAACAGTAATTTAATGAAGCAACAGAACATCCACTCACCCCTGAGTCTAACGCACGAGTCTCTAAGCCACTCCTTTGGGTAAACCCCGCATCAACAGTCCCTCCCCCAGCCCTGTCCAACCAGTGCCAAGGGGGATGATCCAGAGAATGGCCTAGTCCCCGGGTACCACCACAATACTCTCTCATTCCCATTGCAGGCACAATGCTGACCACCCCACCACGTGCCTTTATTGGTGAGTGTATTGACCACTGCCTGTGGAAGCTGTGTTGGAAAGCTTCCACATGCACTGTGAGGGAAAGTACTGGGTTGGCAAAGAGCAAGACTTAATGTCTTGGCTGAAGACTTGATTTCAAATCCCATTGCTACAGATGTGGAATTTTAATTCTGTCAGTCAACTATTCTGGAATTCTAAAAAGCAGTCTCAGTAACGTTGGGCAGAATTTACAGATCCTTGCTGCCTTCCAGGAAATTATTTTAAATGATTCTGTTCATAGAGATAGGCAGCACGCAAACTGGGCCTTTGGCCCAACTCATCTATGTTGTCAAACAGACAACTTATCTTCACCTGGCCCATCAAACGTTTCCTGTCAAAGTGTCTTTTAAATGCTGTTATCGTACCTGCCTTCACTACCTCCTCTGGCAGCTCGTTCCATACACCCACCATGTGAAAAGTTGCCCCTTAGGTCCCTTTAAATCTTTCTCCTCTCACCTTAAAAACTATCCGCTCCATTTTTTGACTGTCTGAGCGGCGTTTGTACGTTCTCCCCGTGACTGCGTGGGTTTTCTCCGGGTGCTCCCGTTTTATCCCACACTCCAAAGACATCCAGATACGTTAATTAGCTTCGGTAAAATTGTAAATTGTCCCTAGTGTGTAGGGTAGTGCTAGTGTATGGGGTGAACGCTGGTTGGTGCAGACTTGGTGGGCTTAAGGGCCTGCTTTACCTCTTTATCTCTAAAGTCTAAAGAGAGGATCTTAATATTAACTACATTAAATCCACATTTAATGCAACCTGGGCTCACATTTTCCAAATTTAACCCTTGTATCTTGAAGTTATACTGTCATGCTGAGAATCAATGTATTTTCCAGATATTCTCCAACTTTAAAAAAGTGCTCACATTTGGATTGCAGAGTGATTCAAAAATCTACTCTGATCGTTTGCATCAGATTAGTCAGGGCTTTAGAACTCGGAGCGAGCAATGACATGCTTCTCACCTTGATTGTACTTTTCAATGCCCTAATGTGATGTAATTTTTCATTGACAACTGGATCATTACATCTTTTTATAAATGACCTTCGGAACTCTTGTTTGGTCGAAGGGCGTTGCTCTCCGATTGCTGAAAGACTCGCCTGCTCCAGGGATCTGTACAGCTCCTGCAAACCATCTGTGGATCTTCTTGTTTCTGTTGAACTTTCTGCAGAGAAAGAAGGGCGCTGTTGGAATCTTAGGACACACACCAACTAAATCAACTACAACCAACACACAGCCTGAAAAAAAGACACAAAGTGCTGGAGTAACTCAACGGGTCAGGCAGCGTCCCTGGAGAAACATAGAAAATAGGTGCAGGAGTAGGCTATTTGGCCCTTCGAGCCAGCACCGCCATTCAATATGATCATGGCTGACCATCCAAAATCAGTACCCCGTTCCTGCTTTTTCCCCATATCCCTCGATTCCTTTAGCCCTAAGAACTATATCTAACTTTCTCTTGAAAACATCCAGTGAATTGGCCTCCACTGCCTTCTGTGGCAGAGAATTCCATAGATTCATAGCTCTCCGGGTGAAACAAATTTTCCCTCATCTCAGTCCTAAATGGCCGACCCCTTATTCTTAAAATGTGACCCCTGGTTCTGGACTCCCCCAACATGGGGAACATTTTTCCTGCATCTAGCCTGTCCAATCCCCTAAGAATTTTATATGTTTCTATAAGATCCCCTCTCTTCCTTCTAAATTCCAGTGAATACAAGCCCAGTCGACCCATTCTTTCATCATATGGACAGGTGACGATTTGGGTCGGGTGCCTTCTTCAGATTCCTATTAAATTGTGCCTCTCTCACCTTAAACCTCAGTTCCTCCAGCACTTTGTGTGTTTTTTTTTGTAAACCAGCATCTGTAGTTTCTTGCCTCAACATATAACCTGAGTTTTCTTGGGGGAATATCTACGAAGAAAAGTTTCCTCCAGATATTTAGGAGCTTGTTTTTTTTACCTGCACACTTTAAAAGTTTTGTGACACAGTTTGGAGTTGTAAAAGGTCGATCCTTTGTTTAAAAAAAAGACTCCAATGAAACTCCAATCACTTTAGGTCACATATAATGTCACGAACAAATCGGACGGTACAATGTGTCGCAGGTAAAGTTGCTGACTCACAGCGCCAGAGACCAGGATTCGATCCTGACCTAGGGTGCTGTCTGTGTGGAATTTACACGTTCTCCCTGTGACCACGTGGGTTTCCTCCGGGTACCCGAATTTCCTCCAACGTCCCTAAGACGTGCTGGTTTGTCGGTTAATTGACCCTCTGTAAATTTCCCTTAGTGTTTAAGGAGTGGACGAGAAAGCTGGATAACATAGAACTAGTGTGAATGGGTGATTGATGGCGAACGTGGACTTTGTGGGCCGAAGGGCCCGTTTCCATTCTGCATCTCTAAACGAAACTAATTCGTAGTATAATCCAAAATGAGGAAGCCATCACTTGAAGAGCAGTTCATAGAAAAACATAATTCATTATTCATGGATTTATAGTAGAATTAAGCTCTGTAAAAACTGAAATGCAAATTTATATCATAATAGTATAATAATATGAAACATTTAAAAACGAGTTCTTTGATTAAACAAGATCTAGGGGACTGATCTCAATATTGAAAGTAAAGTTACAAAAACCATCGAATTTACATCTGTCAACAGATTTCTGTTTGCAGAGAGACATAGTGAAAGACATCTATTAAAACAGAATACACACTCTTTAGACAGCCAAGCCCTGTGCACTTACTGAAATGTTTGCGTGGAATTACTTTCTTAAATTAAATATTCATGTGTTCAAAGACTGACAGCAAGGGAAACCACCCAGTGACCATGACAAGTCATAGTGATGGTTGTAATTAATGTAACACCCATGTATTAATCAGTCTCAAAGTTAACGGATACATTTTAACATTTAATTTCTCCCACAGTTTGCACAGTCACAAATACAAATGAAAATGCATTCTATGTGTATAAATATTATTGTTGGACAGAGTCATAGAGTCGTACAACACATAAACTGGCCCTTCAGCTCAACGTGCCCATACCAACTAGGATGCCTCATCGATGCTAAACCCACCTGCCTGCGTTTGGCCCATATCCCTCTCAACCTTTCCTATCCATGTACCTGTCCAAATGTCTTTTAAATGTTGTTAAAATACCTGCCTCAATTCCCTCCTCAGGGCATCTCGTTCCACCACCCTCTGTGTGAAAGGTTGCCCCTCGAGTTCCTATTAAATCTTTCCCCTCTCAACTTAAACCTATGTCCTCTGGTTCTTGATTCCCCCACTCTGGGTAAAAAAATCTGTACACTCACCCTTGCCCCCCCCCATGATATACAGGATATCCTGGCTGGATCTTTGATTGAAGCTATTCAAGGAATTTTAAGTGTTTCTATTTACAAATCATACAAGATATCTTTACAACATAATTGGTGATAGAACTTAGAACATAGAACTGTACTGCAAAAGGACAGGCCCTTCAGCCCACAATGTCTGTGCTGAACATGAAGCCAAGATGAACTCTTATCTGCCTGCACATAATCCATATCCCTCAATTCCCTATATATCCATGTGCCTACCCAAAAGCCTCTGAAATGCCATTATTGTATCTGCCTCCACCACCACCCCTGGGCAGCAAGTTCCAGGCACCCACCAATGCCTGCTTAAAAAACTTGCCCGACACATCTCATAGAGTCACAGAGTCTTCCATGAAGGAAACCGGCCCGACCTAACCACAACGATAAACATATCCCATCTACACGAGTCCCACCTGCCCGCATATAGCCCTTATCCCTCTAAACCTGTCCTATCCATGTACCTGTCTAAATGTTTCTGAAAAGTAGCGATAGTCCCTGCCTCAACTACCGCCTCCGGCAGCTCGTTCCATACACCCACCACCCTTTGTGTGAAAAAGTTACCCCGAAAGTTCCGATTAATATCTTTCCCTCCTCACCTTAAGCCTGCGTCCTCTGGTTCTCGATTCCCCTACTCTCCTTTAAACGTTGCCCCTCTCACCTGAAAGCTATGCCCTCTGGTATTTGATTTTTTTCCCATCCTAGGAGAAAGGCTCAGGCTGTCTACCCTCTCTACTCCTCTTGGGATGAGATGATTATAGAAGAGTGCAGCGTAAGTTTACATAACAAGTAAAAAGATCAAACAGGGTGTCTGAAGCTATATATTTTATGATTACAAAAAAAACAAATGAGGAACACCAAACAAACATATTAAAAAAATTACGAAATTGGTCTGTGCCTCCTCTTACCTTACAAATTCTCCATTCTTGAGCTGTTTCCACTGTTTTCAGACATAAGCAATGTAATCTCGCGGGGATTACATTATTTATGTCATGTGACTGTGGCCTTGGAGATCGGCCTGAAACAGGGAACAGGGGATTTTTAAAGTAAGAGGGGCAACACTCACTCCTTCAGTGGCTGATTCATTAAACTGCAACATCATTTGCATGCACTGATTCTTTTTCTTTAAACGACAATCTGGCGATATTTGTTGGTATGGAATTACTGCTCCAGGGTCATTCAGTCAAGTTCTCTCTCTCTCTCTCTCTCACACACACGTGATGTAATGGATCAAACACCAGGCAGTGGTAAAGTTCAACACCAGCGGTCACGAGGCTTTGCTACATTGGCCTTCAACAGTCAGTGTACTGAGGAAGCACAGGCAGCTTACAACCCAGTGGTATAAATATTGGTCTCTCTAACTTCAAGTAACCTTTGCATCCCCTCTCTCTCTCCATTCCTCCCCCACCCAAATCGTACTAGCTTCAAAGTCGTCTTGATGAGTCTCATTGTCTGTAAATCATTTTCACCTAGCTCACAGCTAACAATGTGCAGGAAGGAACTGCAGATGCTGGTTTAAACCGAAGATAGACACAAAAATCTGGAGTAAATCAGCGGGACAGGCAGCATCTCTGGAGAGAAGGAATGGGTGATGTTTTGGGTCGAGACCCTTCTTCAGACTTTAGACTTTCGTCTTAAGAAGGGTCTCGACCCGAAACGTCACCCATTCCTTCTCTCCAGAGATGCTGCCTGACCCACTGTTACTCCAGCTTTTTGTGTCTAACCACAGCTACCAATCGTCTGATTCCTTTATCATCGTTACTCTTTTGCAAATCTTTCGTTCATTTGTTCTATATCTCTCTATATCACCGTCTATATCTCTCATTTCCCTTTCCCCTGACTCGCAGTTTGAAGAAGGGCCTTGATCCGAAACACACCTATTCCTTCTCTCCAGAGATGCTGCCTGACCAACTGAGTTACTCCAGCTCTTTGTGTCTATCTTCGGTTTAAACCAGCATCTGCAGTTCCGTCCTACTCCTACTGAGTAAAGATGTTGGCAGGAATTTTGCTGGCTTTGCCTTGCACTGAATGTTATTCATGTTATTCCCTTATCATATATCTGTGGACGGCTCGATTGTAAACATGTATCGTCCTTCCACTGACTGGTTAGCACACAACAAAAGCTTTTCACAGTGCCACTGTATCACGTGACAATAAACTAGACTAAACTAAATGGTAGGGGGGTGTTGCAGAGCAGAGGGATCAAGGAGTGCAGGTTTCTGTTTCTGTTTCTGTTTTCTACTGTACAACCGCCAACAGCTGGGCTATCCCCTGCAGATTTCCCTCGCGTGGGTACATAGATTTTTATGTGGGGAAGTTTGGTGAGATGATCCATGTCCAAGTTGTCGAGCTGTCAGGTTTGGTGCACATCTGGTGGTGTCGGGATGGACTATCTGAAAGTGGCATTACAGCTAGATGGGCTGTCTATCTATCTATGCTTCTCATGATTTTATATAGAAACATAGGAACATAGAAAATAGGTGCAGGAGGAGGCCATTTGGCCCTACGAGCCAGCAGCGCCATTCATTGTGATCATGGTTGATCATCCACAATCAGTAACCTGGGCCTGCCTTCTCTCCATATCCCTCGATTCCACTATCCTCTAGAGCTCTATCTAACTCTCTTTTAAATTCATCCAGTGAATTGGCTTCCACTGCTCTCTGTGGCAGAGAATTCCACAAATTCACAACCCTCTGGGTGAAAAAGTTTCTTCTCACCTCAGTTTTAAATGGACTGTACTTCTATCAGGTCTCCCCTCAACCTCCTGTGTTCCAGCTGAAACAATCCAAGTCTGTCCAACCTCATCACTGCTGCTAATACACTCTAATCCAGGCAGTTTTCTGGTAAACCACCTCAACATCAGTTCCAAAGGCTCCAAATCTTCCCTGTGATGGGGCGACCAGAACTACACACAAGATTCCCAATGTGGCCGGCCCTCCAGTGACCCACACTACCCAGAGATGCACGTGCTTCTCCTCCAACCTTGGCTGGTGCATTTGGTGCTCTCCACGTGGCCTCCTCTACATTGCCCAACAGACATCAATGAATAGTTCATCAGGCGGAGATTGACAGATTTATGATTAGTGCGGGTGTCAGGGGTTATGGGGAGAAGGAAGGAGAATGGGGTTGGGAGGGGCAAAGGTTGAGATCAGCCATGATTGGATGGCGGAGTAGACTTGATGGGCCGAATGGCCTAATTCTGCTGCTCTAACTTATGAACGTCTCAACCTATGACACTCACGAGTCAAGAGTGTTTTATTCCATATGTCCCGAACCAGAACAATGAAAATCTTTCTTGCCCTCACCTCTCCCATTCTCAGCTCTCAATGGTTGCCTCCACGTGAGTTCTCCCAGCAGCATGCTGTTTGGTACAAAACCGATCTTGTTGGCTCTGAAGCCTTTTGTGACAAACAGACAATGTGAAATGTGAGAGGACAAATGAAGAAGACGGCAGTCATACTGAGTGCTGCCCACTCACTCACTGGGCGCGGTGTACACACACAGAGGGCCCGAGCCAACACTGACCTTGCCTGCTGCTGCTGCCGCTGCTGCCGCCGCCATTTTGCTTGATGCCCTGAATCTCGTCATCCTCCGACCTCTCCTCGGCGAGCCCAGGAGGCAGCACGTGCGCTTTGATCCTGGCCTCGCGGTTCCTCGGTAGACTTTGGCTGCGCTGCTTGCAGACTCTGGTGTGTGTGCCGTGTCCCCGCCCGGACTCCGCCAGGGGGAAGGGGCCGTCGCGGTCGTGGTCGTGGTCGTGGTCGTGGTGGTGGTGCCTCTGGACGGGCAGGGTGGCCTGCCGCCTCCTCTCAGGCGACATCAGCCCCCCGCGGCCGGGGACGTACTCCACCTCCAGCGGCACGGTCTGCAGGAAGTGCAGGCCCGAGCTGGTCAGCGGCGTCTCGATCAGGTCCTGCCACGAGCGGCGCTCCCGGTACGAGGATCGGCAGCCGGACGAGTGCGTGCTTCCCGACGCCTCGTGCCGCGAGTCCTCCGCCGACGAGTGCGAGTACGTGGACTCACTCGAGAAGTGGCGTCCGTGTTTCGGCTCAGGAAACGGACTGGAAGAGTTCACCTGTAGGAAGAAGTGGCCAGAGGCGGTTACCGCAAAACATAATGATGACAACGTTCCTTAGCTCACCTCCATTTCACAGTCGTGGTCATTAGGGTCACACAGCACGGAAACAAGCCCTTCGGCCCAACTTGCCCACACCAGCCAAGTTTCCCCTTCTACACCAGTCCCACCTGTCCGCGTTTGGGCCTTATCTAAAGAAGGCCGGCACAGTGGCGCAACTGGTAGAGCCACTGCCTCACAGCGCCACAGAACGGGTGTCTGTGTGGAGTTTGCACGTTCCCCCTGTGACCACGAGGGTTTTCTCCGGGTGCTCCGGCTTCCTCCCACATCCCAAAGACGTGCGGGTTTGTAGGTTAATCGGCCCTCTGTAAATTGCCCCTCGTGTGTAGGCAGTGGATGAGAAAGTGGGATAACGTAGAACTATAGTGTGAACTGGGTGATCGATGGTCAGCATGGACTCGGTGGGCTGAAGGGCCTGTTTCCATCCAAATCCAAATATTGAATCTAAGTCCATCCCGATCCAAGTCTCTGCCCTCGAGAGCACAATCCCCTGCTCCTTCATTTACAGGTGTCCAGACATATTAATGAAAGGCGATCGCTCTGTCTTCAACGTATGCCAACCTTTGCCTTGCACTCCCATCTGTCAGAAAATGGGGCAATCAAACCCCGAGCCCAAGCCTAATCTCTGTGGCCCTTCCTGTGCTGAGCAGCTGGACATGATAATGAAGGGCACTGCAGCACGATACTTACTGATGGGGTTCGGGGGTACGTGTCACACATGGCTGACGGGCCTTCGGCCTTCACGGTCAAGGAGTCATTCACATCCTCTTGGTCACTCTCACTCCAGTAGTCTAAAGTGCAATAAAAACACCCTTTTACAAATACAAATCAGGAGAGGAGACCAGAGTGCTGGAGTAACTCAGTGGCTCCGGCAACATCTCTGGAGAACATGGACGGGTGACATTTTGGCTTGGGACCCTTCTTCAGTCCCGAACCGTCACCAGTCCATGTTCTCCAGAGATGCTGCCTGACCCGCTGAGTTACTCCAGCACTTTGGCTCCTTTTGCCTAAACCAGCATCTGCAGTTCCTTGTATCTTCAAATAGGAAGAGGTTGGGCAGTCTAGGATTTTTTTGCTTGGAGCATGATTATGCAGAGGTGTACATGATCGCGAGGTGCACAGATAGGGTGAATACACACAGTCGTGCTTGTGGTTGGAGCATCATGAACTAGAGGGCATACTTTTAAGGTGAGAGGGGGAAAATTTAACAGGAATCTGAGGGGCATAGACAATAGACAATATTGGCCATTTGGCCCTTCGCGCCAGCACCGCCATTCACTGTGATTATGGCTGATCATCCACAATCAGTACCCCGTTCCTGCCTTCTCCCCTTATCCCTTGACTCCGCTCTTTAAGAGCTCTATCTACCTCTCTCTTGAAAGCATCCAGAGAATTGTCCTCCACTGCCTTCTGAGGCAGAGAATTCCACAGATTCACAACTCTCTGGGTGAAAAAGTTTTTCCTCATCTCTGATCTAAATGGCCTACCCCTTATTCTTAAACTGTGGCCCTTGGTTCTGGACTCCCCCAACATGTTTCCTGCCTCTAGCGTGACCAATCCCTTAATAATCTTATATGTTTCAATAAGATCCCCTCTCTTCCTTCTAAATTCAAATGTGTACAAGCCCAGTCGCTCCATTCTTTCAACATATGACAGTCCCGCCATCCCGGGCAACTTTTCACACCAAGGGGGGGGGGGGGTACAGCAACATTGGAAAGACACTTGGACATGTACATGCATATAAAAGGTTTGGGACTAGCGTAGATGGGGAAATCTTGGTTGACATGGATGAGTTGGGTGGAAGGGCCTTTTTCCGTGCTGTATGACTCCATCGCTCTACATGGGATGAGCTGCCAGAAGAGGTAGTTGAGGCAGGTACAATAAAGACATTGTATCTTACGGTCTAATGGAGATTTAAAAGAGCTGGCCTGACAATGAGCGTGACTCTCAGTCCGGGATCGTTCAGGATGGACAATAAACGCTGAATCTGCCAGCAAAGTCCATTTCCCGAGAATGATTGATAAAGTCTGTAGCTTCTGGAGCACAAGTCAGCCCTGGAAAATGACTAATGATGAAATGGTGAGTGTTCTGCCCACACAGTCATAACGAAGTTCAGTTGGCCTTTACACTCAGCCAAGCAACCTCCTCTGGACATGTTGCACTCATGGGGTTGTGGCTGCCTGCTTTGTGCTGGAGTGAGTTATGCGTTAAAGCAAGCTTTGCCCCTGGTCCAGGACTCGTGTTTAATCATGCCCTATGTGCTGGCTTTAATTTAAAGAAAAGGTTTGCAAAGAAAACTAAAGATGAACTGTTAACATTTTCTGTGTTATTGTTTCCTCAGTGGTTGCCGTAATGAACTATTCCACATCTCATCATAAAAAACAGGAGTAGAATTAATCCATTTGGCCCATCAAGTCAACTCCGCCATTCAATCATGGCTGATCCATTTTCCCCTCACAACCCCATTCTCCTGCCATCTTTCTGTGACTTTTAATGCCCTTACTAATCAAAAGCCTATCAATCTCTACTTTAAAAATACCCAATGACTTGGCCTCCACAGCTGTCTGTAGCAAAGATTTCCACAGATTCACCACCCTCTGGAAGAACAAACCCTCCTCATCTGCATTCTAAAGGCACGTCCTTTTATTCTGAGGCTGTGTCCTCTGGTCCAGGACTCTCCCACTAGTGGAAACAGCTGCAGTGGACAAACGCTCTGATATTGCATTCAACCCTGCGATTTGACCAACTGATAATGGGCTTCTCCTTGGTGAACCATGATCTGACTGCATGGCTAGAACCACCCGCATGCCCTGAGATGCTGCCTGTCCCGCTGAGTTACTCCAGCTTTTTGTGTCTATCTCGGTTTAAACCAGCATCTGCAGTTCCTTCTTACTCATTTCGTCTCACCCACTCTGTGTTGGGAGGTTGTGTTCACACGAGGAGAGGGTGGGAGTGGGTGGTGACATGATCTAAACCACAAGGCCTAGTATAAATACCAAGTGATGTTCTCACAGGGATAAGGCAGCACTGACCGGCCCACTCGATATGAACCTCTAGTGAAACCCTCAATAGAAACATGAATAATGTGGCTTTGTGCTGGGTAAATGTTTCGACTGATAAATCCAGTTTAAAATGATAAACTTCTCTTTAGACCATTTTTGTCTGATAATATAAAACAACAGTTAAAGACTTCTGAACCTCATTACCTGATTAGTATAAATAATAGTCAAACAAACAGAAGCACAAGGACATAGTTTCTCCCAAAGCAATAATAAGAATATGCAGATGATACTAAGCTGGGGGGTAGTGTGAATTGTGAGGAAGATGCAATAAGGCTGCAGGGTGACATGGACAGGTTGTGTGAGTGGGCGGATACATGGCAGATGCAGTTTAATGTAGATAAGTGTGAGGTTATTCACTTTGGAAGTAAGAATAGAAAGGCAGATTATTATCTGAATGGTGTCAAGTTAGGAAGAGGGGATGTTCAACGAGATCTGGGTGTCCTAGTGCATCAGTCACTGAAAGGAAGCATGCAGGTACAGCAGGCAGTGAAGAAAGCCAATGGAATGTTGGCCTTCGTAACAAGAGGAGTTGAGTATAGGAGCAAAGAGGTCCTTCTACAGTTGTACCGGGCCCTGGTGAGACCGCACCTGGAGTACTGTGTGCAGTTTTGGTCTCCAAATTTGAGGAAGGATATTCTTGCTATTGAGGGCGTGCAGCGTAGGTTCACTAGGTTAATTCCCGGAATGGCGGGACTGTCGTATGTTGAAAGGCTGGAGCAATTAGGCTTGTATACACTGGAATTTAGAAGGATGAGGGGGGATCTTATTGAAACATATAAGATAATTAGGGGATTGGACACATTAGAGGCAGGAAACATGTTCCCAATGTTGGGGGAGTCCAGAACAAGGGGCCACAGTTTAAAAATAAGGGGTAGGCCATTTAGAACGGAGATGAGGAAGAAATTTTTCAGTCAGAGAGTGGTGAAGGTGTGGAATTCTCTGCCTCAGAAGGCAGTGGAGGCCAGTTCGTTGGATGCTTTCAAGAGAGAGCTGGATAGAGCTCTTAAGGATAGCGGAGTGAGGGGGTATGGGGAGAAGGCAGGAACGGGGTACTGATTGAGAGTGATCAGCCATGATCGCATTGAATGGCGTTGCTGGCTCGAAGGGCTGAATGGCCTACTCCTGCACCTATTGTCTATTGTCTATTGTCTATCACACATGCAACAGTACAGCAATGGAAAAGGCCCTTTGGCCCACAATGTCCGTGTGGGACATGATGTTAAGTTGATCTAATCTTATCTGCCTGCACATGATCCATATCCCTCCATTTCCTGTACATCCATGTGCCCATCTAAAAGCCTCTTAAACACCCACTATCATATCTGGCTCCACCAGCACCTCTGGCAGTGTGCTCCAGGTACTCACCACCCTCTGTGTGAAAAACAACTTGCACATCTCTTTTCAACTTTTCTCTTTTCATCTGAAAGCTAAGCCCTCTAGTCTTTGGTATTTCCACCCTGGGACAAAAGGTTCTGATTGTCCACCGTATCTATGCCAAGGATACAAAAACATCAAGGGTATCCACTGATATATGTATGCTTATCTCCGGAGAAATTGGATATGTGACGTTCTGGGTCTGAAAAAGAGTCCCGACCCAAAACGTCACCTCCAGAGATGCTGCCTGACTCGCTGAGTGTTTTGTTTTCAGTTCCATGTTTCTGAATGTGTAGAACGTGTCCACTGCATCTGTATCGTACCCTTTCAGTAGGGCATTGATGTGTGTGCTCCTGACTGCATCTGTTCTGGTTCCGAGCCAACGTTGGACCCACCTTGTTGATCGAGAGAGCTACCAGTTCTAAATGAAGTATTGGTAGGAATTCCTCCCTCTCCCACCTCCCTTTCCCAGTTAGAAAGCATCCTCGTTCAGCAGGACATTTAAAAAATGGTTTTAAAAGCTTCAGCTCACCTTCATCGGGTCTGGTCACCTTATCATCGGGGGTGTATCCAATAGCAGCCAGACCCAGCCGATTCATCCACCTACAGCACAGAGGGAGAGAGGTGGTTGAGTGGGGGCCGTGTAATTTATTGTCACATGTAACGAGATACAGTGAAGAGCTTTGTGTTGTGTGTTATCCAGTCAGTGGAAAGGCAATGATTACAATCGAGCTGTCCACAGTGCACAGATACAGAATAAAGGGAATAATGTTTAGTGTAAGATAAAGTCCAGTAAAGACCAATTAAAGATAGTCTGATGGTCTCCAATGAGGCAGATGGTAGGTCAGGACCGCTCTCTCGTTGGTGATATGATGGTTCATTTGCCTGATGACAGCTGGGTAGAAACTGTCCCTGAATCTGGAGGTGTGTGTTGTCACACTTCTGTACCTCTTGCCTGATGGGAGAGCGGAGAAGAGGGAGTGACCTGAGTGAGACTCATCCTTGATTATGCTGCTGGCCTTGCTGAGGCAGTATGAAGTGTAGATGGAAGTGTAGATACGTTTTATTAAAAATGATGCATATCCAACAGCCATTGAGTCAAACAACACAGAAAGAGTCCCATCTGCCCAACTCATCCATGCCAACCAAGATGTTCCATCTCAGTTAGTCACATTTAGAAACATAGGTGCAGGAGGCCATTCGGCCCTTCGAGCCAGCACGGCCATTCATTGTGATCATGGGTGATCATCTACAATCAGTAACCCGTGCCTGCCTGCTCCCCATATCCCTTGATTCTCCTAGAGCCCCTAGAGCTCTATCTAACTTTCTTTTAAATTCATCCAGTGAATTGGCCTCCACTGCCCTCTGTGTCAGAGAATTCCACAAATTCACAACTCTGGGTGAAAAAGTTTTTTCTCACCTCAGTTTTAAATGGCCTCCCCTTTATTCTTAGGCTGTGGCCCCTGGTTCCGGAAGACTCTGGCCCCTGGTTCTGGAAATGTACCCACATTTGGTCCACATCCCTTTAAACCTTTCCTATCCGTGTACATGTCCAAGTTAGTCAGTCAGAGTTTAACGACCAAGGATTAGAAAAGGCATGATTAAATTGCAACCCTTGCTCCAGGGTTCTGAACTTTTCAACCCCAGATCAAGGCAGATTTAATTTCCAGTAATTAAATTCATCTGATAAAAAAAGTTTGCCTGAGCGATGGCAGTGACCAAATTACATGATGTCGTAAAACAAAATGCATCTGGTTCACAATCTTCCATCACGGTGCTGAATGGCCCCCCCCTCCCCCGGGACCGTCTCACAGTGACTGGAGAACAACATGGCTGACTCTGTAACCACCTCTTGGTTCAGAAGGAATCGGGGATAGACAGGAAGTGCAACATTGCCTGTCATGCCAACATCCCATCAACAAACAAGTTGAAAAAACGGCCAAAACATGTGGGATATTTTTGGTTGCACCAAAAACTTTGTTTTTTGTTTGCACTAGTATTACGGTTATTAATTTATTGAATTGGCATAGTGGCATAGACAATAGACAATAGGTGCAGGAGGAGGTCATTCGGCCCTTCGAGCCAGCACCGCCATTCAATGTGATCATGGCTGATCATTCTCAATCAGTACCCCGTTCCTGCCTTCTCCCCATACCTCCTGACTCAGCTATCATTAAGAGCTCTATCTAGCTCTCTCTTGAATGCATAGCGGTAGAGTTGCAACCTCACAGTGGTGGATATGTGTAAGTGTGTGTTGGTGGTGGATTATGTAAGTGTGTGGAGGTAGTGGTTGTGCATAAGTGTGTGGAGCGTGTATGTGTTAAAGTGTGCGTTGGTGGTAAATGTGTGTAAATGTGTGGAGAGGGGGATGTGTGTAAATTTGTGGATGTGGATGTGTGTAAATGTGTTGAGAAGGTGAATGTGTGTAAATGTGTGTTGATGTTGAATGTGTGTACATATGTGTTGGTGTTGAATGTGTGTACATGTGTGTTGGTGTTGAATGTGTGTACATGTGTGTTGGTGTTGAATGTGTGTACATGTGTGTTGGTGTTGAATGTGTGTACATGTGTGGATGTGTGTAAGTGTGTGGAGAGGGTGAATGTGTGTACATGTGTGTTGGTGTTGAATGTGTGTACATGTGTGGATGTGTATAAGTGTGTGGAGAGGGTGGATGTGTGTACATACGGGAGAAGCAACTGGATAAACTTGGAACAAGGGAGACTGAGAGGAGACTTTGTCGAGGCTCATAAAATGTCGCGGGGAATGGATGGAGTGAATCAGAAGGAGATACTGTATTTCTCTGAGTTATTGGCTCAAAAACTGGAAAAATTAGAAGGAAGATGAGAGAGAATGTTTTCACCCAGTGGGTAACGCGAGTTTGGAATGCAGCACTGAACTGAAAAGGCGGCAGAAACAGAAGGTCCCAGCACAATGAAACATTCTGGGATGTGTACTTGAGGGGATCTTTGAATCCCTGTCCCAAGAGAATCATGAGGTATCTGGTGTCTGGATTATATCATTATGGCTTCTTGAGACATGCCAGTGGTTGTGCAAAGTCCCTGGAGCATGTTAGTACTTAACGATATCTCTGGAGCATGAGGATATTTTTAGCGAAAGCCTAAAGGGCATGAATCTTGCAGTGAGTTCTTTAGAGGGGGGCGATTTACAGGGACTCCTTTGGGATTCCTCAGGAGTTGCAAACATTCACAGGGGAAATACTTCCCAGCATTTATAGTGTAGAGACGTGTCTGGCATTGTTGCTCAAATTAAAATTCCTTGTGCGTCACTAAAATTGCGAAGATCAACCTTAATTCACGGGTGGGTATTTGGAGTTTCACACCATCTAGGAGAGAATTATGTGTGGGTGTAACTGAGGTGTCAGACCCTTACATTCTGTGTTAGATATTGGATATCCCTTTGGGAGATGTTCGAAACCAACTGCACCGGTCTCTCCCGGTCCATCGTTCACTACTGACGGACATCAGGAGTAGTGTGCCATCGCTGAGAGATAGTCCATGGACCAATTCCCTCGTGTAGGACAAGGAACTGCAATATATCCTTCAAAGCAACGCAGCCTATTCTTTAGATGAATGTTACAAGTGCGTGCTTACTTTCTGTGTTCAAGAATAGAACACAGAGCCTAGAACAGTGGAGCACAGTGGCGCGGCGGTAGAGTTGCTGCCTCACAGCACCATAGACCCGGGCTCGATCCTGACAAAGGGTGATGTCTGTGCGGAGTTTGTACGTTCTCCCTGTGACCTGTGTGGGATTTCTCCGGGTGCTCTGGTTTCCTCCCACACTCCAAAGACGTACAGGTTTGTAGGTTAATTGGTTTCAAGGAAATTGTAAATTGTCCCTTGAGTACAGGATAGTGCTGGAGGTCGCTGGTCGGCACAGACTTGGTGAGCAAAAGGACCTGTTCCTCTGCTTGTTCCTGACTTTAGAGATTTCTGTATCTCAAAAGTCTAAAGCACAGGAACAAGCCCTTTGGCCCACAATGTCTGTGCCGAACAAGAAGATGAGTACAAAATGTCAATCTACTAGGATAATTTTAAAAAACTTTATCTATTTTAAACTTACACCAAAATTTAGTGCCAAAGAACGTTCCTGACTCGAAACATCACCTATCCATGTTCTCCAGAGATGCTGCCAGGCCTGCTGAGTTACTCCAGCACTTTGTGTCCTTTTTTGTAAACCAACACCTGCAGTTCATTGCGTCTCCTCTCTAGTACTTAAACATTTTGAGCAGCTAGTTGTAGATAGAATGTGTGCATTTTTCAAAGTTACCCCAACAACTCAGAACAAACAAAATATTTGATTGCTTTATGGTTTAGCATGAATTAAAAATGAATGAAGCTATAAATAATGGAAGAAGAAATACATTATTAAGCGCGTAGATGAACTATAAAAATCCAGAACAAATTATTCAAAGCGAGACTGTGGAACTTCAGTGCATCATTTGAATGAGCTGCTTTCTGCGATACCAGATAATCTCTCCCAATTCTTACAGGGAAGAAAGCCGATTTGTATCAAATCTAAAAACATATACAAATCCACCCGATGGGATTCACCTCTACAATTGGAACAAAACATGCCTCTCGGTGGCATTTAATAGCAAAAAAATTGTTAAAGTGATGTCTATGGATAGAATTCAGAGATATCAGATCTTGGCCAAGCCTGACTACAGGGATTATAATCTTGGCCAAGCCTGACAAAAGATTATAATCTAATTTCCTGAATGATCTGAGCCATTTCACTCCGATACTTACTGAATGGGCTAACTACAATTCACTGACCTGCGTCCCTCTCGAACAGGGCTGTAGGTTAATTGGCTGGGTATAATTGTAGATTGACCCTAGTGTGTGTCGGATAGTGTTAATGTGCGGGGATCACTGGTCGGCGCGGACTCGGTGGGCTGAAGGACCTATTTCTGCGCTGTATCTTTAAAACTAAACTGAACTAAAATTGTCATCGAAGATAGACACAAAATGCTGTAGTAACTGAGCGGGACAGGCAGCATCTCTGGATAAAAAGAATGGGTGACGAAGGGTCTCGACCCAAAACATTTCATCACCCATTCCTTCTCTCCAGAGATGCTGCCTCTCCCGTTGAGTTACCCCAGCATTTTGTGTCTATCGTCGGTGTAAACCAGCATCTGCAGTTCCTTCCTAAACTAAAATTGTAATCACCTTTCCCTTGAGGATCCCTTATCTTCCACCTTATCTGCTGTATTGAAACAGTTAGATTATGAATGAACTTGGTTTCAATACAGAAGATCTAGGTTGGTTCCCACCACAGATTGTGGCATCATTCCTAATGCATCAATGTGGATATCCTGCTTTCCAGCATTTTGAGAGGGACAGACATAGGGTTGCCAACTTGTTCACTCCCAAATAAGGGACAAAAGGTGATGTCACCGACCCATGCCCCATGTGATCTCACCCAGCCAGCGGCCACGTGTTCCTGCCCCATTAATGGCGGCCGTCTGGGCTGAGAGGCGGGTTGCTATGCAACCTCCATTAGGTGGTGCCCGGGCCTCCGGGCCTACACTGTCCCCCGGGCCTACAGCGGCCCCCGGGCCTACGATGTCCGGGCCTACAGTGTCCGGGCCCACAGCGCCCCCCCCGGGCCTAATACGGGACAAGGGCGGTCCCGTACGGAACAAACCAATTTAGCCCAATATACGGGATGTTCCGGCTAATACGGGACAGTCAGCAACCCTAGACAGACATGCAATCAACTCTTCAACAAGTGAGTTTCAGAAAGTGAGTAAATCTGCAAGGTTCAATTTGGCACCTTACTGAAACATCAAAGCAGAGTGACCAAACACAGACTGACATGCGATTGAGTCGAGCTTCATTGACTGGCCATAGCTTGACAGGAATACTGCTCTCCAGAGATGCTGCCTGTCCCACTGAGTTACTCCGGCATTTTGTGTCTATCTACGGTGTAAACCAGCATCTGCAGTTCCTTCTTACACATTTAATCAGTACGTTCGCTAAAGTATATGTATTGAAATTGAAACAGCTTCTATAAGATGTGCTACTAAATTGCCTATTTTTAAGAGAAATAACACCGGCAGAAATAAAATATGCAACAGAAAAAAATGACTGCAATAAATCTCGGCAGGGTTGATGGCCACAGTCATTCTAATTCAGCTGCAATTCAGCATTTGTGTTGCCAATGCTACAAATTATTGGCTCCATTTTAAACAAGCCCTGTGTAATCAACAGATCTGAGTATCATCACTGTAGCTCCCGACATTATTGCCTGCAAGTGTGGAATTAATTAACATTCTCCTTCCTTTAATCTCTCGCCAGTTTGCTTTTCAATCGGAGGATATTACAACATTTCATTTGTTATTTACTACTGTGAAAATAAATGCTGCCATTAAGCAATTGCTGTCATCTGGGCCAAGGACATTTCAGATGGAGAGAGGCGTAATACTAATGCATCAGTGGCAAATTAGATTTCTTTGTAGCAAGAGTATGTGATCATTGGGACACAGAACATGAACCAACTCACGAGTGAATGCTTCAAAGGCAGCCAGGCCGACATCAAAAGGTTGTCTCAACAAGGCCCTGTTCCAAGTAAAATGTACTCACAGAACCTAGCTCTTGTTTTTTGTCAACATCGCCGAGATCTTGATGATATATTTCCTGTGTTTTTTCCTGTTCATCCTCCCTCCCCCCTATCGCACCTGTTTCTCCCTCTATCCTGCCCCCACCCCCACCCATCCCCTGCCACATACATCCCTCCCACTGGCTTTACATTTGACTCGCACTCTTTTCTCTCCTTTACATCTCTGGCCTCTCTCTGTCTGTTCCAACCCCCCCCCCCCTCCCACAAACCCTTACCTCAACCCATTAAGGGTTCAGTTTCATTCCTTCTCCCCTGAGATGCTGCCTGACCTGCTGAGTTACTCCAGCATTTTGTGAATAAATCGATTTGTACCAGCATCTGCAGTTATTTTCTTACACTAAGGGTCCAGTTCCGTTTAGTTGTAACGAGGTACAGTGAAAAGCTTTTTGTTGCGTGCTATCCAGTCAGTGGAAAGACAATACATGATTACAATCGACCCATTTACAGTGTATTTACATGATAAGGCAATAACATTTAGATTTTTTTTTAGATTTTAGAGATACAGCGCAGAAACAGGCCCTTCGGCCCACCGAGGCCGCCCCGCCCAGCGATCCCCGCACATTAACACTAACCTACACACACTAGGGACAATTTTTACATTTACCCAGTCAATTAACCTACATACCTATACGTCTTTGGAGTGTGGGAGGAAACTGAAGATCTCGGAGAAAACCCACGCAGGTCACGGGGAGAACGTACAAACTCCGTACAGACGGCGCCCGTAGTCAGGATCGAAACTGAGTCTCCGGCGCTGCATTCGCTGTAAGGCAGCAACTCTACCGCTGCACCACCGTGCAAGATAAAGCCAGTAAAGCTCGATCAAGAGTCACTAATGAGGTAGATAATAGTTCAGCAGTACTCTTGGTCCCGACCCAAAATGCCTTCTATCCATATTCTCTTGAGATGTTGCTTGATCTGCTGAGCTACTCAGCACTTTTGTTTTTTACTATTGAATACTTTAACATGGACCAACTCTCAACAGAACGCATCAAATCAGGACAGGACTTACACAGCAAGTGATGGTGCCCTCTGGAGTGATGCAGAACAGAGAGAGCTTGGATGCAAGTACATCATTTCATGAAGACGGTGGCAGAGTTGCTGCCTTACAGCGCTTGCAGCGTCAGAGACCCGGGTTCGATCCCGACTACGGGTGCTGTTTGTACGGAGTTTGTACGTTCTCCCCGTGACCGCATGGATTTTCTCTGAGATCTTTAGTTTCCTCCCACACTCCAAAGACGTACAGGTTTGTATGTTAATTGACTTGGTGCATGTGTAAATTGTTTCTAGTGTGTGTGTAGGATAGTGTTAGTGTGTGGGGATCGCTGGTTGGCAGGGACTCAGTGGGCCAGAAGGGCCTGTTTCCGCGCTGTATCTCTGAACTAAAAACTAAAACTAAAACATAAGTAGACAAAGTGATAAAGAAGGTGTTTGGCCTGTCTGTCTTCATTGGTCATGGTTTTGAGTGCAAGGGTTGGGATGTTATGCTAAAGCTACATCAATGCAGGATGGTTTGCGGCACGGTGGCACAGTGGTAGAGCTGCTGCCTTACAGGTTTGATTCTGACCATGGGTGCTGTCTGTACGGAGTTTGTACGTTCTCCCCGTGACTGCGTGGGTTTTCTCTGAGATCTTCAGTTTCCTCCCACATTCCAAAGACGTACAGATTTGCAGGTGAATTGGCTTCGGTAAAGATTCAAAATAGTCCCTAGTGTGTGGGATAGTGCTCGAGAACCTTTTCCTGTTTCCCTGTTGTATCTCTAAACTAAACAACAAAACCTAAATGATGGAGACAACATTCGGAACACTGTGTAGGAGAGAAGTGCAGATATTGGTTTGCACCAAAGGTACAGGGAGTACGCTGTACAGTTCTGTAAGAAAATAACTGCAGATGCTGGTACAAATCGAGATCTTATCGAAAGGTATAAGATTATTAAGGGGTTGGACACGTTAGAGGCAGGAAACATGTTCCCAATGTTGGGGGAGTCCAGAACAAGGGGCCACAGTTTAAGAATAAAGGGTAGGCCATTTAGAACTGAGATGAGGAAAAACCTTTTCAGTCAGAGAGTTGTGAATCTGTGGAATTCTCTGCCTCAGAAGGCAGTGGAGGCCAATTCTCTGAATGCATTCAAGAGAGAGCTAGATAGAGCTCTTAAGGATAGCGGAGTCAGGGGGTATGGGGGGAAGGCAGGAACGGGGTACTGATTGAGAATGATCAGCCATGATCACATTGATTGGCGGTGCTGGCTCGAAGGACCGAATGGCCTCCTCCTGCGGCACGGTGGCACAGCGGTAGAGTTGCTGCCTTACAGCGAATGCAGCGCCGGAGACTCAGGTTCGATCCTGACTACGGGTGCCGTCTGTATGGAGTTTGTACGTTCTCCCCGTGACCTGCGTGGGTTTTCTCCGAGATCTTCGGTTTCCTCCCACACTCCAAAGACGTACCGGTGGTATGTAGGTTATTGGCTGGGCAAATGTAAAAATTGTCCCTAGTGGGTGTGGGATAGTGTTAGTGTGCGGGGATCGCTGGGCGTCGCGGACCCGGTGGGCCGAAGGGCCTGTTTCTGCGCTGTATCTCTAAATCTAAAAATCTATTGTCTATTGACTATAGAAGGTATTTATTCTCGACCCGAAACGTCACCCATTCCTTCTCTCCTGAGATGCTGCCTGACCCGCTGAGTTACTCCAGCATTTTGTGAATAAATATCTTCGCTGTACAGTTCTGGTTGCCGTGCTATAGGAAGGATGTCAATAAACTGGAAGGGGTGCAAAAAACATTGACGAGTCTGAAGGGTTTGCGTTATAAGGAGGCTGGATAGGCTGGGACCTTGTCCCTGGAGCGTATAAGGCTGAGGGATGACTTACTGAGGTTTATAAAAGCATGAATGGCATAGATAAGATAAATGATAAAATCTGGCTGGAGTTGATAAGAATGTGGGAAAATGAAAGGGATTAATGTAAATGAGTGCAGACGGTGGCCAAACAGCCTGTTCCTATGACCAGATCATATTTAGATAATCCCATTAGCTATCAGTAGGGTGATCCTAAACTAAAAGGGGATTAACCTACAAATTTCTTATCCAATTAATGTATGAATATTAATTAGCTGTGTCACATTTTTCTGCCTGCATTTTATAGACTTATAATGTAATGTAACATAATTATAATTTAAATAATTTTACAAGCTCGTTTTAAATAGACAATAGGTGCAGGAGGAGGCCATTCGGCCCTTCGAGCCAGCACCGCCATTCAATGTGATCATTGCTGATCATTCTCAATCAGTACCCCATTCCTGCCTTCTCCCCATTCCCCCTGACTCCGCTATCCTTAAGAGCTCTATCTAGCTTTCTCTAGGTGCAAGTTGAATCAGGAGATAAAATTGGCGTGTCAAAAATGTAATGCTACGGTGGTTATGGGAGATTTCAACATGCAGGTAGACTGGGAAAATCAGGTTGGAAATGGACCCCAGGAAAGAGAGTTTGTAGAGTGCCTTCGAGATGGATTCTTAGAACAGCTTGTACTGGAGCCTACCAGGGAGAAGGCAATTCTGGATTTAGTGTAGTGTAATGATCCTGATCTGATAAGGGGACTAGAGGTAAAAGAGCCATTAGGAGGCAGTGATCACAACATGATAAGTTTTACTCTGCAAATGGAAAGGCAGAAGGGAAAATCGGAAGTGTCGGTATTACAGTAAAGCAAAGGGGATTACAGAGGCATGAGGCAGGAGCTGGCCAAAATTGATTGGAAGGGGGCCCTAGCAGGGAAGACGGTAGAACAGCAATGGCAGGTATTCCTGGGAATAATGCAGAGGTTGCAGGATCAATTTATTCCAAAGAGGTGGAAAGACTCTAAGGGGAGTAAGAGACACCTGTGGCTGACGAGGGGAGTCAGGGACAGCATAAAAATTAAGGAGAGGAAGTATAACATAGCAAAGAAGAGTGGGAAGACAGAGGATTGGGACTCTTTTAAAGAGCAACAAAAGTTAACTAAAAAGGCAATACGGGGAGAAAAGATGAGGTACGAGGGTAAACTAGCCAATAATATAAAGGAGGATAGCAAAAGTTTTTTTAGGTACGTGAAGAGGAAAAAAATAGTCAAGGCAAATGTGGGTCCCTTGAAGACAGAAGCAGGGGAATTTATTATGGGGAACAAAGAAATGGCAGACGAGTTAAACCGTTACTTTGGATCTGTCTTCACTGAGGAAGATACACACAATCTCCCAAATGTTCTAGGGGCCGGAGAACCTAGGGTGATGGAGGAACTGAAGGAAATCCACATTAGGCAGGAAATGGTTTTGGGTAGACTGATGGGACTGAAGGCTGATAAATCCCCAGGGCCTGATGGTCTGCATCCCAGAGTACTTAAGGAGGTGGCTCTAGAAATAGTGGAAGCATTGGAGATCATTTTTCAATGTTCTATAGATTCAGGATCAGTTCCTGTGGATTGGAGGATAGCAAATGTTATCCCACTTTTTAAGAAAGGAGGGAGAGAGAAAACGGGTAATTATAGACCAGTTAGTCTGACATCAGTGGTGGGGAAGATGCTGGAGTCAATTATAAAAGACGAAATTGCTGAGCATTTGGATAGCAGTAACGGGATCATTCCGAGTCAGCATGGATTTACGAAGGGGAAATCATGCTTGACAAATCTACTGGAATTTTTTGAGGATGTAACTAGGAAAATTGACAAGGGAGAGTCAGTGGATGTGGTGTACCTCGACTTTCAGAAAGCCTTCGACAAGGTCCCACATAGGAGATTAGTGGGCAAAATTAGGGCACATGGTATTGGGGGTAGGGTACTGACATGGATAGAAAATTGGTTGACAGACAGAAAGCAAAGAGTGGGGATAAATGGGTCCCTTTCGGAATGGCAGGCAGTGACCAGTGGGGTACCGCAAGGTTCGGTGCTGGGACCCCAGCTATTTACGATATACATTAATGACTTAGACGAAGGGATTAAAAGTACCATTAGCAAATTTGCAGATGATACTAAGTTGGGGGGTAGTGTGAATTGTGAGGAAGATGCAATAAGGCTGCAGGGTGACTTGGACAGGTTGTGTGAGTGGGCGGATACATGGCAGATGCAGTTTAATGTAGATAAGTGTGAGGTTATTCACTTTGGAAGTAAGAATAGAAAGGCAGATTATTATCTGAATGGTGTCAAGTTAGGAGGAGGGGGAGTTCAACGAGATCTGGGTGTCCTAGTGCATCAGTCAATGAAAGGAAGCATGCAGGTTCAGCAGGCAGTGAAGAAAGCCAATGGAATGTTGGCCTTCGTAACAAGAGGAGTTGAGTATAGGAGCAAAGAGGTCCTTCTACAGTTGTACCGGGCCCTGTTGAGACCGCACCTGGAGTACTGTGTGCAGTTTTGGTCTGCAAATTTGAGGAAGGATATTCTTGCTATGGAGGGCGTGCAGCGTAGGTTCACTAGGTTAATTCCCGGAATGGCGGGACTGTCGTATGTTGAAAGGCTGGAGCGATTGGGCTTGTATACACTGGAATTTAGAAGGATGAGGGGGGATCTTATTGAAACATACAAGATAATTAGGGGATTGGACACATTAGAGGCAGATAACATGTTCCCAATGTTGGGGGAGTCCAGAACAAGGGGCCACAGTTTGAGAATAAGGGGTAGGCCATTTAGAACGGAGATGAGGAAGAACTTTTTCAGTCAGAGGGTGGTGAAGGTGTGGAATTCTTTGCCTCAGAAGGCAGTGGAGGCCAGTTCGTTGGATGCTTTCAAGAGAGAGCTGGATAGAGCTCTTAAGGATAGCGGAGTGAAGGGGTATGGGGAGAAGGCAGGAACGGGGTACTGATTGAGAGTGATCAGCCATGATCGCATTGAATGGCGGTGCTGGCTCGAAGGGCTGAATGGCCTACTCCTGCACCTATTGTCTATTGTCTATTGTCTTGAATGCATTCAGAGAATTAGCCTCCACTGCCTTCTGAGGCAGAGAATTCCACAGATTCACAACTCTCTGACTGAAAAAGTTTTTCCTCATCTCAGTTCTAAATGGCCTACCCGTTATTCGTAAACTGTGGCCCCTTGTTCTGGACTCCCCCAACATTGGGAACATGTTTCCTGCCTCTAACGTGACCAACCCCTAAATAATCTTATACGTTTCGATAAGATCTCCTCTCATCCTTCTAAATTCCAATGTATACAAGCCTATACAAGTATACAAGTGTAAGAGAGTTGAACCCTACTTAAATAGTGAAGAGAAACATTTGGCAGAAACATCCAGCCACTGATATCATTTGCAATCATTTTCTGCTCTAACCTGACTTGGATGATTAATTCTGCTGTGAAACATGAGGGGCCTTCAGAGAATATGCAAAAATGACTCTTTGTCACATTTCTAAAAATACCCACAAAAATGCTTGAGAAAATATCTTGTCATAATCATCGCCTCTAAAGATAGATGTCAAGCCAGGAAGCGCATGTTTAAATCCACCCTTCCCAGCCCTGCTCACCCTACCCAACTCTCAGTGGCACTGGCAACTTATTTATACAAGTATATTATAGGATAGACCACATGGCACATTGACTGATGCACCAGCACGCATCAATAAAACATCCACGAGCGGAATAACGGACTCTTGCTTTTGCACAACCTTCCACATGTGTTTTAAGATCTTTATCATTTTTGATTTAGTTTCGTTTAGAGATACAGCGCGGAAACAGGCCCTTTTCGGCCCACCGGGTCCGCGCCGACCAGCCTTCCCTGCACAAACAATAATGTTTTTACATTTACCAAGCCAATTAACTTTGGAGTTAATTGGGAGGAAACCGAAGATCTCAGAGAAAACGCACGCAGATCACAGGGAGAACGTACAAACTCCGTGCAGACAGAAACCGTAGTTGGGATAGAACCCGGGTCTCTGGCGCTGCATTCACTTTAAGGCAGCAACTCTACTGCTGCGCCACCGTGCCGCCCTATTTCAGAAGTTCTCCAGTAACTTTAGATAAATCAGTCGATGCTCACGAACAGGAGCTGCTGGATTAGCATCACTGACACGTGTTTCAACAACTGCACATTGTGATTCTTTGCCAAGGTCATCTCGTAACCAAATAAGACTTGTATTAAAAAAAAGACACAAAGTGCAGGAGTAACTCAGTAGGTCAGGCAGCATCTCTGGAGAACATGGAGAGGTGACGTATCGGGTCAGGACCCTTCTTCAGACTGAAGAATTCATGCTCTCCAGAGATGCTCCCTCAGTTACTCCAACACTGTGAATCTTTTTTTTCTTCATTTTACAAAGCTGCTTGCTACAGCGCCAGGGACCTGGGTACGATCCTGACTACGGGTGCTGTCTGTATGGAGTTTGCCCCTTCTCCCTGTGAACACGTGGGTTTTCTCCGGGTGCTCCGGTTTCCTCTCACATTCCAAAGACATACAGATTTGTAGGTTAATTGGCTTTGGTAAAAATTGTAAATTGTCCCTAGTGTGTAGGATAGTGTTAGTGTACGGGGTGAACGCTGGTCGGCGCGGACTCGGTGGGCCGAAGGGCCTCTTTCCACACTGTATCACACGGTGGCGCAGCGGTAGAGTTGCTGCCTTACAGCGAATGCAGCGCCGGAGACTCAGGTTCGATCCTGACTACGGGCGCCATCTGTACGGAGTTTGTACGTTCTCCCCGTGACCTGCGTGGGTTTTCTCCGAGGTCTTCGGTTTCCTCCCACACTCCAAAGACGTACAGGTATGTAGGTTAATTGGCTGGGCAAATGTTTTATAAAAAATTGTCCCGAGTGGGTGTAGGATAGTGTTAATGTGCGGGGATCGCTGGGCGGCGCGGACCCGGTGGGCCGAAGGGCATGTTTCTGCGCTGTATCTCTAAATCTAAAAATCTCTAAAGTAAAGTCCAAAACTAAATGTTATGGGGAAAGAATGGTTAATTGGATTACTCCATTAAAGGGCTGGCAGAGACATGGTTGGCCAAGTGGCTTTGTCTCGCACCCTTCTTAGATTACTATGATTCTCATTTGATATCTCATTGCAGTGTATAAAACAATTTCTGATGTGACAGTGTGAGTGGGTGCCTGTTTCCTGGGGCAGAAGGATTGAAAAGCGGAGATCAGAGAGAAGAGTAGCTGGAAACCAAACTGGAGGCAACATGAGAGAACCTTATGAAAATAAAAGTTCCTGTGATCTCGGATGCACTGTCTGAACGAGTGATGGAAACAGATTCACTGGACTCATTCAAAACAAATTTGGATGAATATTTGAACGGAAAAAAGTATGTGTGGAACTAATTAATGCCCCTAACAAAGAGCCGGTGCATGCATTATTGACCAAAAGGCCGCCTTCTGTAATTTTATAATTCATTGTCGAGCAGATTATTCTATTGGTCTTGTCAAACATTTTGCTTTCAGACTAACCTTTGGTATAAAGTGCATTTCCATTAGGTAAAATTACAGCTTAGTTAAATGGAATTAACTTGGTAAAACGCTTCATGTTTAATTATGTATGGTATTGCTTGTAAACATTAAAGCCTGTTAAAGAAATATACACATAGGCAACCTGTTCACAGATTAATCAATGCAGCACAGATTAGAACTCTTGTTTTCTCTCTCCACAAAAATAATACCTCATTAAAATTAAAACCAGGAAGTCATGTTGCAGTTTTATGAAACTCAGTAAGTCACGTTGCAGCTCTATGAAACTTTGTTGAGCCCATATGTGGAGTGTAGTGTGCAGTTCTGGTCTCCCCTTGACATGAAGGATGTGTAGGGGGCTTTGGAGAGGAGAAGGGGTTGACCAGAATGATGCCTGAATTAGAGGGTGTTAGCCAGAGAGGAGGTTGGACAAACTTGGATTATTTTCTCTAGAACATTGGAGATTGAGGGGACACTTGGTAGGTATATAAAATGAAGAGAGGAGCAGGTAAGGTAGATAGTCAGAACCTTTCTCCCAGCGTGGAAATGCCAAAGACTAGAGGGCATAGCTTAAAAGTGAGAGGGGTCCTTTTCGCCGATTGGGTAGCACGCAACAAAAGCTTTTCACTGTGCCTCGTTACACGTGACAATAAACTAATCTCAACTCAAACTCAAAGTTTAGATGAGACGTGCAGGGCAAATGTTTAACACAAGAGTGGTGACGTCCCCCCCCCCTCCCCTCCCCTGACATCAGTCTGAGGAGGAAGGGTCTCAACCCTAAACGTCACCCATTCCTTCTCTCCCGAGATGCTGCCTGACCCGCTGAGTTACTCCAGCATTTTGTGTCTCCCAGCAACAATACACGTCTTGTTTCAAAACATTTACCGTAATGAGGACTGTGTTAATGGAAGTACTTTGCAATTTCACTGATTCAATCTGTGATTCTGTGACACAATGCGACTGCCAATTACTCTGCATAATCTGTCATTTCGGTGCCTTTGAAGCATGGATAAAGCAGTCAAATAAAACTCTGCCGCTTGAGCGTAAAGCTACTTGTTCAAATGGTCGAATAATATCTGTCAGAATGGAGCTCCGTTTACCTGTTCATTTCCTCCAAGCAGTCGGTGGCAAAGTAGAAACTCTTTATCTTTGGATGGCAAGCCTTGAAGGCACTTCAGGAAAACAAAATGTCACAGTCACACAACACGGAACAGAAAAGAAGGAAGGTAATTATTTTTAGCATGTAATTATCGATGGAAACAAGCTATCCGAAGAGGGGTCTCGACCCGAAACGTCACCTATCCATGTTCTCCAGAGATGCTGCCTGACCTGCTGAGTTACTCCAGTACTTTCCGTCATTTCTTTTGGTAAACAAGCATCTGCAGTTCATTATTTCTACGTTCCCACCTATCACTCACCAGGCTTTGTCCCACACCGTTTTGTTTAGTGTAGAGATACAGCACGGAAGCAGGCCCTTCGGCCCACCGAGTCTGCACTGACCAGCCATCCCCGCACATTAACGCTATCCGACACAACACCCGGGCCAATTTACATTTACACCAAGCCAATTAACCTACAAACCTGTACGTCTTTGGAGTGTGGGAGGAAACCGAAGATCTTGGAGAAAATCCACGCAGGTCACGGGGAGAACGTACAAACTCCGTACAGACAGCACCCGTAGTCGGGATCGAACCCGGGACTCTGGGGATGCAAGGCAACTGTACCCGGGCCACTGGGCCGCCCCAACCTTTTTTTATCCAGCTTTCTCCCTCCTTTCTCAGTCTGAAGAAGGGCCCCCACCTGAAGTGTCGCTTGTCTATTCCCCCCACAGATGCTGTCCTTGGTTTACAGAGTTCATCTTTTTACAAATATTGCAATTCAGCTTTCAGGTCAACACTTACTGTTTCCGTCTGCATTCAATAGCTCTGTCGATCCTGAACTCTGGCAGGCTGATGAACCCCTCCGCCTTTTCATCCTGGAAAAAAAACAAACCCACAGAGCCTGTTGGCGAAGGCAGGATTTTCCGACGCACGCAACAAAGTTCCCGTTTTGGTGAAAAATATGTCACATTTTGGGCCATTTGGTCTTTGACGAAGATGGGAATTAGTGGAAGTTAATTCTGTGCGCCACAGCAGCAGAGTTGCTGCCTCACAGCTCCAGAGACCGAGGTTCGATCCTGACCACGGGTGCTGTCTGCACGGAGTCTGTACGTTCTCCCCGTGGTCGGCTGGTCGGCACGGACTCGGTGGGCCAAAGGGCTTGTTCCCTGAGTCTCTAAAAGTTCTTTACTGTGAGCATCGAGTTGTAGCTTAGACACAGCTAATTCAATCATGAACTTCTTGGATGGATTCATTCAAATGGTGCTTTCATGTAACAAGCCTCAAATTGTCCGAGTTGCAATGAAGACACACTGGGAACTGCAGGTGTTGGAATCTTGAGAAAACCACAAAGTGCTGGAGGAACTCAGTGGGCCAGGCAACATCTGCGGAAGGAATGATACCGTCTGACGAAGGGTCTGAAGAAGGGTCCCGACCCAAAGGGTCGCTTGCCTAACTCTCCACAGATGCTGCTTGACCCGCTGAGTTCCTCCAGCACTCTGAGCATCGCAATGAATGTAGGTGTAGGTTTGTAATATTTCCTCACGACAGCCTCAGTGTGCTCTGTGCAACCTGCCAAAAGCCAAACATAGACCGTAAAAATGATGCCAAAAAAATTGCCTTTGTTGCTGAATGTTATTAGTAGAACTTTAATCCTTTCATGTGTAGGAAAGAACTGCACATGCTGGTTTAAATCGAAGGTAGACACAAAATGCTGGAGTAACTCAGCGGGTCAGGCAGCGTCTCGGGAGAGAAGGGATGGGTGATGTTTCGGGTCGAGACCCTTCTTCAGACTGAAAGCCAGTCTCTCCTTGGATAGACACAAAATGCCAGAGTAACTCAGCGGGACAGGCAGCATCTCTGGAGAGAAGGAATGGGTGACGTTTTGGGTCGAAAACCTTTCTTCTGAAGAAGATCCTTCTCGGTTACAGGGAGAAAGTGCAAACTCTGCACAAATAGCACACAAGTCCAGAATCAAACCCAGGTCTCTGGCACTGTGAGGCAGCAGTTCAACCAGCTGTGGTGCCATCTTGCCACCCTTTCATGTAAACAGAATGTCAAACATTTTCAGTCCTGCCTTCCCAATTGTTAGACCAGAGAACTCTGCAACATTGTTGAAAGACCAAACTCAACCTGCACAACGTCTCTTGAAAATCAGAGGCCATTCATAAATCTGTATGTGATCCAGGAAAAAAGGCAATCAGTCACAAAGCTGAGGGCTTTACACCAAAGACAATTTAGTAATGAGGTGTTATTTACTTCTATTGGTTCTTGCAGTCAGCGCATTTTAACGAGGTGTGAGGCAGTGAGTAAACACAGCTGCTTCTGCCAAGATTACTGGAGCAGTCAGCACCGTCTGGATGCCAACGTTTAAACTGCCGAGAATGCAGATGAAGACACAAAGTGGTGGAGTAACTCAGAGGGTCAGGCAGCATCCCTCGAGAACATGGATAGGTGACGTTTCAGGTAGGGACCCCTCTTCAGACTCACCCAAAATGTCGCCCACTCAGTCAGAGAGTTGTGAATCTGTGGAATTCTCTGCCTCAGAAGGCAGTGGAGGCCAATTCTCTGAATGCATTCAAGAGAGAGCTAGATCGAGCTCTTAAGGATAGCAGAGTCAGGGGGTATGGGGAGAAGGCAGGAACGGGGTACTGATTGAGAATGATCAGCCATGATCACATTGAATGGCGGTGCTGGCTCGAAGGGCCAAATGGCCTCCTCCTGCACCTATTGTCTATTGTTTAGGGAGGAACTGAACATCAGTCTTATTGGTCTTATTGTTCAACTGCGGGTAATGTTTCATTTCACTACACATTTATGTGTATGTGACAAATAAACGACTGTTGACTATTGACTATTGACTATTAAAAGGGTCTCGACCGGAAACATCACCCATTCCCTCTCTCCAGAGATGCTGCCTGGCCCGCTGAGTTACTCCAGCATTTTGTGTCTACCTTCGATTTAAACCAGCATCTGCAGATTTTTCCTACACAAGGAACTGCAGATGCTGGTTTAAACCGAAGATAGACCTAAAAAGCTGTGGTAACTCAACAGGACAGGCAGCATCTGTGGAGAGAAGGAATGGGTGACGTTTCGTGTGAGTCTGAAGAAGGGTCTCGACCCGAAATGTCACCCATTCCTTCTCAGAATCAGAATCAGAATCAGAATAACCTTTATTGTCATCCAAAAAAACAAGTCTTTTGGATGAAATTCCGTTACCTACAGTCCAACAATAAGAGCAATAAAAATAAGCAATAACACACACAATCACAAACCAACACAAAACAAAAAAAGAAGAAACATCCATCACAGTGAGTCTCCTCCAGTCACCTCCTCACTGTGATGGAAGGCCAGAATGTCGTTTCTCTTCCCCTGCCGTCTTCTCCCGCGGTCAGGCTGTTGAAGTTGCAACGTCGGGGCGGTCGTGGCTCCCGACATTGAAGCCCCCGCCGGGCAGAGAAAAATCCCGCGGCCTATTTCATGCCGCGCCGGACGGTGAAAGGTCCGCAGTGGGCCGACCCAAGCCCTGCGATTCGGGGCGGGCAAAGATGCTGCCGCTACCGGAGCTCCCGAAGTCGGCCCCCACCCAGGGCCCTGCGAGCTTCCGACGTCCACGCGGTCCAAGCCTCCGAAGGCGAGTCACAGCCGCTCTCGCAGCGCCACCACAGCCTCCGAAGGCAGCCAGCTCCGCAGATGGTAAGTCCGGTCCGCGGGCTCTGCGAACCAGACCCCAAGTGGTCCCAGCTGAAGGCCGCCAGCTCCAGGTGTTTGGCCGATGGTAGGCCGCAGCAGGAACGAAGAAACCACCCAGAAAAAAAAGGTTGGGCCTCCGTTCGGAAGAGACAATTTTACAGTTCTCCCCTCCTCCCCCCACACATAGTACACAACCACAAAAAACTCTACATCACATCCAAACACTACAATTAAGACAAAAAACAACAAAAAAACACAAAGGACAAACGGACAGCAGGTGAGCCCCAGCTGTGTGCAGCGCCGCCATTTCCTGTTCTCTCCAAAGATGCTGCCTGTCCCGCTGAGTTACTGCAGCTTTTTGTGTGTATTCACTGGGTTGTAAGCTGCCACCTACCCATGTTCTCCAGAGATGCTGACTGACCGGCTGAGTTACTCCAGCACTCTGTGCTTTGTTGGAAGTTCCTATGTTTTGAGGCTCATAATGAGAATTGACCGCTTGAACAGGAAATTTTAAATGCTGTAAAAATGGCAAGGCCATCATTTATTGTCTATTCGTAACTGAAATTCCACGGTGGTGTTGAGCTCAATGTTTAACATTCACCAGGTATGTTAAACACAACATACACATACAACAGGAACAAGCACTTTGGTCCACAATGTCTGTGCCGAACATGATGCTGTCAATCTCACCCCTCTGCACGTGAACCAATACAACATATTTTATTGCCATTGTACAAGTATAGCGAGATTCAGAATGTCTCTTCCATATCCATATTCCCAGCATATCCATGTGCCTGTCCAAAGACCTCTTTAAACACCACAATCATACAGTATCTGCCTCCACCACCACCCCTGGCAGTGCGTTCCAGGCACCCACCACCCTCTGTGTAAAGACCTTGCCCCCTTGTACATCTCCTTTAGACTTTGCCCCTCCCACCATAAAGCTGGACTGGACAGCACTCAGCCAAAAGCTTTTCCCTGTACCTCGGTACACGTGACAATAATAAACCTAAACTTACACCTCAGTCTTGAGCCTGGCTTCACCCGTGGACTTGAGGTGTTGACCTGGTTTGTGCAATAAATCGCCGAACACCAAAGAGAAGAGTGAAGGCGTTCAGAGGAAGGCACAAGTGTGAGCATTCAGAATTTATTCGGCTTTCGGAGAATCCGGGTTAATGATTTCTTGTGCAGCCTCTTTCAAAGAATTAGAGTTCACAGCACTTGGAGCTCGTGTTTCTGGAAATCTATCACTTCTTTTAAGAATTCTGTTCAATTGGAAGCTGGGATAATGAATGGTAAATCTGTACTTAAAATGTTAAATCTGTACTCTACAATGTTTTTGTTTACTCCAAATCCTTGCATAAAGACAGCTTTGTTCAAGTTTTAGTTTCAGGGTTACAGCATGGAAACAAGCCCTTCGGCCCTCTGAGACCACGCCAACCACTGATTACCCGTACACACTAGTTCCATGTTCTCCCGCTTTCTCATCCGCTCCCTACACACAAGGGGCAATTTATAGAGGGCCGATTAACGTGTCTTTGGGATGTGGGAGGAAACGGGAGCGCCCGGAAGAAACCCACGCAGTCATAGGGAGAGCGTGCAAACTCCACACAGTATCTGTAAACTGTGGACAACTCGATTGTAATCGTGTATTGTCTTTTCGCTGACTGCGAATGGCAAGCAACAAAAAGCTTTTCACAGTACCTCGGTACTTGTGACAATAAACTAAACAAACTGTAAAGAGCATCAAGGCCATGTTTGGTGTGTGAGGCACTGTGCCATTGACACGCTCCAAAAGTATATTCTCTTAAATAAAAGGAGTGCAGGGGAAAAAGAATCTCCCTTACATTTTGGTTAGTGTACCAGTAGAGGGATGCTTCCTTCAGGATAAACCAGTACTTCTTCCATTTCTGAGTGAAGTAGCCTTTTGCATCTTTCTTTTTCCACAGCCAGCCTTCACAGTCCCCGTGGCCCAAGTCCTTGCATGAAATCCGTCTCCTGCTCCCACCGCTGAGGGTACCTGATGGAGAAATCAGACGTCAAGGTGGGAAAGCACGCAATGATGGCAGAGACCTTTAACACTTTTACACACAAAGTGCCGGAGTAACTCGGCGGGCCAGACCGTGGAGAACGTGGACAGGTGATGTTTTGGGCTGGGACCCTTCTTCAGACTGACTGTGGTGATGGACAGGAGGGTGGAGAGAAGGGAGGTGGGGGCGAAACAAAGCCTGGCAAGTAACAGGTTGCTAAACACCTTAACTCCCCCTCCCATTCCCACACTGACCTTTCTGTCCTGGTCCTCCTCCATTCTCAGAGTGAGGCCCAGCGCAAATTGGAGGAACAGCACCTCATATTTCGCTTGGGCAGCTTACACCCCAACGGTATGAACATTGACTTCTCTAACTTCAAGTAACCCTTGCTTTCCCTCCCTCTCCATCCCCTCCCTCACCCAGTACTCCAACCAGTCTGACTGTTCCCCTGATTACATTTTATCTCTGTTTGCTTTATTGTCACCTTCTCCGAGCTAACAATGATCTATTCATCATTTTCCTTGATCTCCATCTCTTTTATGTCTCATTGTCATCCTTCTCTCTGTATCTCCCTCTCCTCTGACTCTCAGTCTGAAGAAGGGTCTCGACCCAGAGATGCTGCCTGGCCTGCTGAGTTACTCCAGCATTGTGCGTCTCTCTTAAGTGACAGGTGATTACAGGTAAGGGGGCATCTTCTTATTGGCAGATAGTTGGACAAAAGCCATAGAAACATAGAAAATAGGTGCAGGAGTAGGCCATTCGGCCCTTCGAGCCTGCACCGCCATTCAATATGATCATGGCTGATCATCCAACTCAGTATCCCGTACCTGCCTTCTCTCCATAACCCCTGATCCCTTTAGCCACAAGGGCCACATCTAACTCCCTCTTAAATATAGCCAATGAACTGGCCTCAACTACCTTCTGTGGCAGAGAATTCCACAGATTCACCACTCTCTGTGTGAAAAAAAACGTTCTCATCAAGGTCCTAAAAGACTTCCCCCTTATCCTTAAACTGTGACCCCTTGTTCTGGACTTCCCCAACATCGGGAACAATCTTCCTGCATCTAGCCTGTCCAACCCCTTAAGAATTTTGTAAGTTTCTATAAGATCCCCCCTCAATCTTCTAAATTCCAGCGAGTAAAAGCCGAGTCTATCCAGTCTTTCTACATATGAAAGTCCTGCCATCCCAGGAATCAATCTGGTGAACCTTCTCTGTCCTCCCTCTATGGCAAGAATGTCTTTCCTCAGATTAGGAGACCAAAACTGTATGGTACACTTCGTCTTGCTTATGCTGTCTCAGGCTGGTAAATGAGAGCCAGGATTATATTTTCCCACATCCGTTCAGGAAAGGATGAAGAAGGCAGTGCAAGAAGCAACTTCAGATGCTGCTTTAAACCGAAGATAGAGAAACAAAGAGCTGCAGTAACTCAGCGGGACAGGCAGCATCTCTGGAGAGGAGGAATGTGTGACGTGTCAGGTCTCGAAATAGTAACACATTCCAATAACAGAGATTCTCGTTTCACTTGAAAGGATGTGTGTCCCTGAGTGAAATCTACGATAAATTAAAAGATAATTGGGATTGCAGCATTGAAATGCAGGCGATAAATTGAAGCATATTCAGCTTACAATTCTACCCGCGACTCAGATACAGAGTGTGTGCTGATTTAATGCTCATTTTTGTTGCCTTCACATACACCAATTAAGTTTAATAGATTTTTATAAAGGTTTTTACATTTGTGGCATTATGAAGAATTTGGGCGAAGGCTCAAAAGGGAATTCAATGTGATAGTATTGATCTCCACCATGTGGGGCACTAATTGCTGTAAGTATTTCAATGTTAAGAATGCCACAACTCATTAAGGGCAGTAAACAGGCACTCACAGGCCAGCCTTTACGTGGGCGGGGATTGAAATACAAGGTGCAGGAAGTCAGGCCTCAATGTACATCATTGATCCAATCTCATCCATGGAATCTCAGGAAGGATAAACTGATTTGCCCCAAACTTGTCGGTCTCCCAGCGGTGCGAGATGTCCGTGGGGGAATGTTGCCGACTGGCTGCTCCAGACTGCAGGAGCTCGTGCTGAGGGACGCACTGAAGCTCGGTGCAGCCAACGCCAAGGCTCTGTGGGGGAGGACCACAGTCTAGGGTCCTCCACTGCTGGACATGGGGGGCAAGGTGTGGTGGGAACACCCCTCCAACCAGAGAAGGGATATCACTCCAGGGGGGCACTTGGAGGGCACCCTCATCGGCTGAGGGTGTATTGTTTGAAGATGGGTGCGCTAGGTACTACAGTGTCTGAAGAAGGGTCTCAATCCGATATGTCACCTAGCCATGTTCTCCAGAGATGCTGCCTGACCCGCTGAGTAACTCCAGCACTCTGTGTCCTTTTGAGTACTACTGAGTATGAGACTGTTGAATGTATAGACACTGAGAATGTACGAAGAGTTTTTTCCATGTTTTTTGATATATATTTTATATTCTGAATAATTTATGGAATATATAGAAAAAGATAAACTGGTCTTGAAGTGGTTACAGTACAGAATCACCTGCATTCTACTGAGAAAGGCACAGAGTACTGGAGTAACTCAGTGGGTCAGGCAGCACCTCTGGAGAACATGAATCTTGCTTCAATTCTATTGAAAATGCGCGATTGAGGGTTTTTGAAAAGATTTGAAAGATAGCTTCAATTCCTGCTTTAGCGCAATCAATGCCAAGGAGGCATCGTTTGAAGAGCTTCCAAATACGAAATTAGGAAGTACATTTTCTTACAAAGAGTGGTATAAATTTGGAACACTCCACTCAAAGACTGAGGATGCCTGATCAATCTGAGCTGCCTCTCAGGCTGATGAGATGAGTCAGACTAGTCACTGCACTGACTCAGTTTCTGCAGATAGAATCTGTTAAATGGCCATCGTTTAACAAATGGTCGCAAAGCAATAAACCGCGGCTAGCGCAGGTCACGGAGTGCTGGATTAACTCAGCGGGTCAGGCAGCACCTCTGGAGTTCGTAGATAGGCGACGTTTCGGGTCGGGACATTGTGGCGGGGGAGAGAAAGCTGGAAAAGTGGTGGATGTGGGACATCGGCGAAACCAAGCGCAGGCTCGGCGATCGCTTCGCTGAACACCTGCGCTCAGTCCGCATTAACCAAACTGATCTCCCGGTGGCCCAGCACTTCAACTCCCCCTCCCATTCCCAGTCTGACCTTTCTGTCATGGGCCTCCTCCAGTGTCATAGTGAGGCCCACCGGAAATTGGAGGAACAGCACCTCATATTTCGCCTGGGCAGTTTGCAGCCCAGTGGTATGAACATCGACTTCTCCAACTTTAGATAGTTCCTCTGTCCCTCCCTTCCCCTCCTCCTTCCCAGATCTCCCTCTATCTTCCTGTCTCCACCTATATCCTTCCTTTGTCCCGCCCCCCTGACATCAGTCTGAAGAAGGGTCTCGACCCGAAACGTCACCCATTCCTTCTCTCCCGAGATGCTGCCCGACCTGCTGAGTTACTCCAGCATTTTGTGAATAAATCGATTTGTACCAGCATCTGCAGTTTTTTTCTTATACTGGATATGGAACAAAACCGGGAGAGTGATAGGTGGATACAGGCGAGGGGGTTTCGATTGGCAGATGGGTGAACAAAGGGTAGAAATGAAAAGGAGACAAAGGGAGATTAAAGGTTATGGGGAGAAGGCAGGTTGAGAGAACGGTTAGATCAGCTATGCTCAAATGGCCTATGAACTATCTCCGACTCAGGTATCACAAAATGCTGGAGTAACTCAGCAGGTCAGGCAGCATCTAGGAGAGAGGGAATGGGTGATGTTTCGGGCCCCGAAATGTCACCCATTCCTTCTCTCCTGAGATGCTGCCTGACCTGCTGAGTTACTCCAGCATTTTTGTGATACCTTCGATTTGTACCAGCATCTGCAGTTATTTTCCTACCTATCACAGACTTGATGGGCTGAATGGCCGAATACTGCTCCAGTGTCTTGTGGTCCAAAGGGGACAAAAGGGTGTTGATAAGGAGAGGAGGTTTGAGAGAAGGAGTGAAATGTACAGCCATAGGTGAATGGGGTAGAGAGAGGGCAAGAGGGGGGGCGGGATAGTGGGACAATTGACATGCAACGGGGTCAGGGAAGGGGGAGGGGGAAGAAATGTGGCTGCAGTTAGGGGGCATTGGCTGCAGCTCGGGGAATTTTGTACCAAGTCCGCACGGAGTTTGTACAGAGCAACTCAGCGGGTCA